>NC_079165.1:73367588-73967588 GCF_947568905.1 Ostrea edulis | reverse complement strand
CCCTGCGATGGAGGTTCTGATTCCAGTCAAACTTGGTATATAGTGTTTAAAACATTTACAATAATATTTTCTTTAATGCTATTGATTTTAAATTGCTACTAAATAGATATTGAGAATGAGTAGGCAGTCCTTTACCAAAATTGTAAATTTCATGATCCCAGAGGTAAGGTGTTTTGTTCCAGAGTGGAACTAAAATTATTACAGAGGTTATCATTTGAAAGACTTGCTAATATAGTATAAAACCTAAATGCATATTTAGGAAAAGCAGAAAAGGATTTACCCAAATTGTGAATTATGAAACCCCAGAGTTTTGACTTTCAGATGGGTACAAATCAGTCAAATAAAAGATTTAAAAAATCAATCATATTGTGTTACTGTTTCAGACATTATAGTAAAGTCTTTCATCAGTATAGGCACTTTCAGGAGCATTTTAAAAAGTTTTAAGAACACATCTTGTTTTATACTGTTGCTGAACGTTGGAATATATCATAGTTATGCAGAACAGGATATTTTTTCTAGATTTCATAGCCATTTTGGCTAGTGATACTTTTTAACTAATACTCAAGTGACTGATAAGGCCTGTGGACCTCTTGTTTGTTTTATTGCTTATTGAATATTCTGCCAATAGGAATTTCACAGTATGTATGATGAAGATGGTGGTGTATGCTGTTTCTATGTCTCCAAGCATGCTGGCTGAATTCCTCCACTCTTTGCTGGACACTGCTAACCAGGTAAGTAATCTGACATCACTAACCAGGTAAATAATCTGACATCACTGACCAGGTAAGTAATCTGAAATCACTGACCAGGTAAGTAATCTGACATCACTAACCAGGTAAGTAATCTGACATCACTGACCGGGTAAATAATCTGACATCACTGACCAGTTAAGTAATCTCTGGACATCGCTGACCAGGTAAGTAATCTGACATCACTCACCAGGTAAATAATCTCTGGACATCACTGACCAGGTAAGTAATCTCTGGACATCGCTGACCAGGTAAGTAATCTGACATCACTCACCAGGTAAATAATCTCTGGACATCACTCACCAGTTAAGTAATCTGACATCACTGACCAGGAAAGTAATTACCTAATCTTGCAGATATATAGAACTCATTTTTTTCAACTGCTTACTGTGTTAAACATAAGAGGTCATCAGAAAAAAAAATTCTTGTAAAATAATTTCAAACCAAATTTCAGAAATGAACAATCAAGCTTCATACAAATTTTTGCAATAAAAGAACTGCCCTCACTTTTGCATCATTTTCAGACATTTAACTCCCAAAAGCTCCATCAGGAACTTTTTTAGGTCACCTGAATCATTCAGGTGACCTATTGCTATCTGTTTTCGTCCGTCGTCGTGCGTTAACATTTGAACATTTTCAGCTTCTTCTCTGAAACCCCTGAACCAATTTCAACCAATTTTGGCATATAGCATCTGTGGGTGGAGGGGAACAAAAATTGTGAAATTCGTGGTCCCTGCCCCCCTGGGGCCTGAGGGGTGGGGCAAAAACCATCAAAATGAGTGTAATTTTAAAAACTCTTCTTCTTTACTCCTGGACATCAAGAAGCCAAACTGTGGGCATAATTATAATGAGCGTTGAGCCCTCTACCAAAATTGTGAAATTCATGGCCCCTGGGGCAGGGGTTCTTGTGTTAGGGTGGAGCTCTATTGGTCATATAGTGAAAATGTAGAAATTCTTTGAAAATCTTCTTCTCTGTCTCTGGGTATTAAGTAGACAAACTAATAGCATGGTAATGATGAGCAAGGATGCCTCTTTAAAAATTGTGAAATTCATGGCCCCTGGATCAGGGGTTCTGGTGTGTTAGGGTGGGGCTCTATTGGTCATAGAGTGAAAATGTAGAAATTCTTTGAAAATCTTCTCTGTCTCTGGGTATTAAGTAGACAAACTAATAGCATGGTAATGATGAGCAAGGATGCCTCTTTAAAAATTGTGAAATTCATGGCCCCTGGATTAGGGGTTCTGGTGCTAGGGTGGGGCTCTATAAGTCATATAGTGAAAATGCATTATTTCTTTGAAAATCTTCTTCTCTGTCCTTGGGTATTAAGTAGACAAACCAATAGCATGGTTATGATGAGCAAGGATGCCTCTTTCAAAATTGTGAAATTCATGGCCCCTGGGTCAGGGGTTCTGGTATTAGGGTGGGGCCCTATTGATCATATAGTGAAAATGCATTTTATTTCTTTGAAAATCTTCTCCTCTGCTGCTGGGTATTAAGTAGTCAAACTAATAGTATGATAATGATGATCAAGGATGCTTCTTTCAAAACTGAAATTTATGGCCCCTGGGTCAGGGGTTCTGGTGCAAAGGCGGGGCTGATTGATTATATAGTGAAAATGCAATATTTCTTTGAAAATCTTCTGTTTTTGTCCGTCGTCGTTCGTCGTGCGTTAACATTTGAACATTTTCAGCTTCTTCTCTGAAACCCCTGAACCAATTTCAACCAATTTTGGCATATAGCATCTGTGGGTGGAGGGGAACAAAAATTGTGAAATCCGTGGTCCCTGCCCCCCTGGGGCCTGAGGGGTGGGGCAAAAACCATCAAAATGAGTGTAATTTTAAAAAATCTTCTTCTTTACTCCTGGACATCAAGAAGCCAAACTGTGGGCATAATTATGAGCGTTGAGCCCTCTACCAAAATTGTGAAATTCGTGGCCCCTGGGGCAGGGGTTCTTGTGTTAGGGTGGGGCTCTATTGGTCATATAGTGAAAATGTAGAAATTCTTTGAAAATCTTCTTATATTGGTTTTATCTAAGGAGTAAATAACCCTTTTCTTTATGATGTCTCAGACCTAGGTTTTTTAAAAAGGATTATTGATTGAACATAAAAATGACACATGTACTTCATGACCACATACATGTAGCTATTCAATGTTTCTTCCATCCAAAAGTAAAATTCTTATATTTAAACACAAACCTAATTCAAACATTGGAAGGTTGTTACATGATACTCAGGTGACCTATAAGGCCCCTGGGCCTCTTGTTAAAAAATTTAATCATTTAACATGCTTTAAAGGGACTGGTTCACGTTTTTTGAAAGAAATGTTTATCATTTTTTATGTTAAAAATTAAAAATATAACTCATTTAATGTTGACAACCAAAATTTGGACCGTCTGAATGCAAGGATAAGAGCAGTATCTTAGCTTTGATTCTGTGTTATGTAAACAAAGACTCGAGTCTTTTTATGTAAACAAACAAACCAGTGAAACGTTAATTTTTGTAATTTAAAGCATCTTTATTTTGTACAATCACAAATTTTAACTTTTAAATGATACGTTTTACTTAAAGTATACTTGAAATGTGATATATCTAATAAACTTGGATCAATATCCCTTTATTTTGAAAACTTGGTAAACAATAACACACTTCAATCTTTGTTTTCAAAACAAATAATAAACTCTCTATAATGAGCTTCTGTCTTGATGAATAACCTTAATTTTTTTGTGAAACCTTCTAAACATATATTAGACTATAGATTTTGATCATTTAAAGTGAAAAACAAAATTTATGGGGAAATCGTGAATCAGTCCCTTTAAAATGTAGACTTCTTTGCATATTTTCATGTTGTTTTCTTTTTTAGGGAATGATATACTGGGGTCTGTACGTTTCCAAGAAGGCGCCAGATAAACATCATCCGTAAGTTATTTACAGATTTTTCAGTAAATGTTACTGTAGATGATAAAAAATTAGTACAATTTTTACTCACAGTACATTTTACAATATTTACATTTCCAATGTTTTTGCCTTTGACATTGTTACCAATGGCAATAGCCATTTCCTCCTGAATGTGATGTAGATGTGAACAATGCCTGCATGTATATGAATCTTAATAAATATAGTATATCTATTTTAATGACTGGGAATTCCAACAGAAATGAAAGCAGAATGTAAATAATAGAAGTAAATTTCATTTTTGAAATACATGAGGGTATGAACTGCGACGCTTTACACTGGCATACTTTTCATGAAAAATGTTAGGACATGTATTGTTAAAAATTTATTTCTTACATGTATCTTTTAAAATGTATAAGGGCTGTTCGAAAATAATTTGAGACATCATAATTCCCATTAAAGACATACTACGTTAAAACATTTTACTGAAATTCTACAGATGTGGGAAATTATGTGTCTCTAGCATTGGTAAACTAATTGTAGTGTTCATTTATGATTGTGCCTGTTGGTTCTCTCAGAGAACCCAAGTAGCATTGTCACAATGCTGTGTTTCACTTCATTCACTGTAAACACTGCAACTATTGCATAGTTCCTCCTTTTCAAATTCCTTCTAATTTGTAAATAAATAGAACATAAACATAATCAATTCACTTCAAATGATGAAAATCAAATCCAATAGGCACAACTTCGCTCCATACTTCGATTTTCAGTGAGCACTGTGTGTGCTGTTGTGACACATTTTCAGTGAGCACTGTGTGTGCTGTTGTGACACATTTTCAGTGAGCACTGTGTGTGCTGTTGTGACACATTTTCAGTGAGCACTGTGTGTGCTGTTGTGACACATTTTCAGTGAGCACTGTGTGTGCTGTTGTGACACATTTTCAGTGAGCACTGTGTGTGCTGTTGTGACACATTTTCATAAGATATAAGTGATCAAAATTTTGACTTAAGTCTTTTTTTTTATGGTCTTTGTTTATGGTCTTCAGGCCTGTGCATAATATTTTCCCAGTCCATATCATTTCGCAAGGCACAAAAAACATTTACATGAGCAAGCTCAAAGATCCATTTATGGGGTGATACAGAAAATTGGACAATTAACTTTACTTGTAGAATGTCAGCTTGATTTGTTCAATAAAGTTGTTGTACAACGCCTGTACTTTTGTACGGTTGTGAGATTTGGGGTTTTGAAAATCTTGACATTATTGAGGGTATCCACCTAAAAATTTTAAAATACATTTTTAATTCAAAAAGTAGTACCCTAAGTTATATGGTCTATGGAGAAACGGGTCCTTTCCCCTTATATGTAACTGTTACAGTATATATACAAGAATGATATCTCACTGGGCAAATTACAGAGAGTAAGATTGCTTATATCTTTAATAAGTATTTATATGATCAGTTTTGTAAAAAGAACTGTGAATTCTTGGCTGTCGTGTGTGGAAAATATTTTTCATCTTTAGGGGCATTCCAACATGTGGAATCAACAAGCCTTTAATATTGATTAAAAATCAATTGGTTAAAAACTACCTTTGAACAATACCTTCCAAAGAGATCAGTATGTACAGAAATGGCGAAGTGATATCAGGGAGTCGTCACAGGGTCAGATTTATGGCATTTTTAAAAGTGAAATTCACTTTTTAAATTTTAAATCAATTTTAAATTTGGATTTGAAAAATATTTTTAAGTGTACTACTTAAAAAGGTTAAAACAAAATTTATTAGATTCAGAACTGCAATTCGCCGACTCCCAGTCGAGACTGGAAGATGGTGTGGCACTCCAAAACATGAAAGTAGTTGCCATACCTGTAAAAAGAGTGTAATAGCTGATGAACATCATTATATTGATACCTGTAAAAAGAGTGTAATAGCTGATGAACATGAACGTCATTATATCCTAGAGCATCAGTTTTTTGAAAAAAAAGCGAAAAAATATGTGTATAGAAAATATCATAAACCAAACTTTTACAAATTTTCTGAATTATTGTCAACTGCTGGCTTCAATGTACTTATCAAATTGTGTAGTGTCATATCTAAAACATATGACCAAGTCTGTCCTCCATAATTCATTTCATTCACCTAAAATTACTCTGCTCTTTTCACGTGTACCTTGTATATTGTTTTGATTTGTATATACTGTATATAGAACCTCATAGCCCTAAAGTGGTGTGAGAGAATAAACCAAGCATGAAACTGAACTCGAACTTCTGATTTCTTAAAACTCTCAAAGTAAAATTGAAGTTCTAGTGTTATTACCTGGACAATAAATTTTCCTTTAATATTCCCGTTTCCTCCTTTTCAGTTTACTTTATTCACTCACACCATATTATGGTACATGAGGTACGATATATACAATATTTACAAATAGAATATATTATATGCAAGGTACACGTGAAAAAAGCAGGGAGTTGTTTTATATACATAAAATGAGTTAAGGAGGACAGAATTGGTCATATAATTATTTTAGATATAAAACTACACAATTTGATAAGTACATTAGGGTCTGAAGTTGACATTAACTCTGAAAATTTGAAAAAGTTAGGTTTGTGACAATATTTTCTACACAGATACTTTCTTCTATAACATTCAAAAAACTTACATTCAAGGATAAAATGATATTCGTCAGCTATCTGACCCGTATTACAGATATGGCAAGTTCTTTCGTCTTTAGGAGTGCCACACCATCTTCCAGTCTCTACTTGGAGTTGGTGATTTGAAGTTCTAAATTTGATAAATATTGTTCGAAGTTTTTTAGGTAAAGTATTTAAGTATTTTTCAAACCCAAATTCACTTTTGAAAAGGCCATACGTTTCACCCTTAGATGACTCCCGTATATCACTTTGCCATTTCTGTATATACTGATCTTTAAGACGTCGTTCAACAGTAATTTTTAACCAGTTTGTATTAAAAAATGCTCGTTCATTCCATATATTGGAGTGTCCACAAAGATCAAAAATATTTTTAATACAAGATAACCAAGAATTCTTATAACTTTCTCTACATGTACATACTTATACAAACTACACACAATCTTACTATCTGGATTTAAAAATAACCTTCCCCAGTAAGAAAGTGCTAATTATTTACATTTACAACTGATTACCACATGAACCACTCCTGACAGCTAGGTAGGGTTTAATTAGCACCGCCTCTTCCCAGGGTACCAGTAAACGGGATTAATCAGTTTGTTAAAAACTAAATGTGATTTCCTGTCAACATAGGGAGACTGAAAATCACAGTTACCCCTGGTAGTTTTCAACAAACCAATCAAGTCCACCTATTGGTACCCAGGGAAGAGGCGGTGCTAATTAAGCCCTAACTAGCTGTCAGGTGTGGTTCATGTGGTAATCAGTTGTAAATGTAAATAATTAGCATTTCAAGGGATGGAATGGAAATATTAAAGGAAAATACAGGTCATAACAGAACTTAAATTTTACTTTGAGAGTTTTAAGAAATCAGAAGTTCAATAGAATGAGAGTAAATTTGCTTATTTATATGGGGAAAAAATTGGAACTATGAGAGATTGAGACCTTGGAACTTGGAGAGATTGAGAACTTTGAGAGATTGAGAACTTGGAGAGATTGAGACCTTGGAGAGATTGAGACCTTGGAACTTGGAGAGATTGAAAACTGGAGAGATTGAGAACTTGGGGAGATTGAGAACTTGGAGAGCAGATGAATTAACTATCCATCCGCTTAACTATATCATGTCGTATGAAAGATAGAATTTCTTTCATATCTACACATGTAAGATACAGATATCCTATGAAAGATATTTCTATCTTTCATAGCACGTGACATAGTCATGCAGATGAAAACAACAATCATGACAAGATGATATCCAGCATCCTCGAGATTTCAGCCTTTAAATGTAGATGACTTCATAGAGGCTAATGAAAATAAGAACACAGCCAGTCACCTTAAGGTAGATCCATCCTCATGTGACTTATCAATATTAATGGTTAAAAGTGGAAAAACTTTATGAATTTCCACTCAAGATAGTTTGATTTAATTAATAACTGAAGGAAATGTATATCTTGCCACCTTTTTAAAGATGTAAGAGATACAAAAACAGAAGCATACATCTACATCAGAAAATCACTCATTTTCGTTAAACAGATTAATAAAAATAGATAAAAACTTGTTGAAAAGACAAAATTTAAATATCAACAGTTTTAAAAAACTGCTAATTCATAAGTATGTATAGTTTAATTGTGGATATTAGGGAAACCAATGTAATAGACATCCAGCCGAGGAAATTCCAGCATAGGAGTTATTGCCCTTGACAACATTTTTTAAATCATAAATAATTGATTATCTATGGAAAATATAAACTCTTTCAGTAATAATAGTTTACCAGATTTTTTATTATATCCAGTGAATAAAATTTCTCAGAAAGATATATTTCTATCATGCGCAAAGTTTAATTTATTAAGATTTTTGCAAAAACCTATGACATCACATGAGGATCGATCAACCTTAAATCACTGACGGAATATCTTCTCAGTAAGAGAGAAAATTGTGTGATTCATTTATTCAATAACACACACATATACCTCACGCCCCATTGAACTTAATGCTCATATTTGTGTAATTTTATGGCATCTCAGAAGCACTACTTCTATCTCTGCACTCCCTCTTCCAATTTCCTCTGGAGACTGTAACAAGTGTCTCCAATATATATGAGACTTGAGCCCTTGTAATTTTACATTTAGAAACGAGAGTAAAATCCATGTCTATTTCTACTAACAAAAACCACACTCGTCTTTGTTGTGCATTTAATATTGGTATCAATGATCCTTTGATAAGAAAACGTATGATTTTGATTAGGCCTATGAAAGGTCAGATGACTTGGCACTGCACTGAGAGACTTCCCCCAGATTAAAACCAAATGATGTCACATCATCCAGATATTGATTTAGACCTAAAATCTCATTTTTATCATGTGTTAGTTTTCTATATACTATAGTTAAAGTTAGTGATATTAATTTATAACTAAATATTTATATTACAAATCGCATTTTCCTCTATGAACCAACCAATTTCAGCGCGCGACACAGTCTTTTCATATTGACTGTGAACGGATTATGAACAAGTTTAAAGCACGCGACTGAGAGAGCGTAATAATTTGAAAAAAATACAACATCTGTTACAAAGATCTCGCAAGTCACACCTTTGGATTAAGATTGTAAACTTACATGGATTATCATCTTAATCTTGCGGTCTCCTACCTCCAAAATACAGTGCACCTTGCAATGTTGATAAAAGGCAGGGTGAGACGAAGTGTGACGTCATGTCTATGTGTTGACGTACGTCACAATACGACTGTGACAGAGGCTAGGAGTTTGTTTTATGCAACAAAATAGAAGCAATGTAAGCAAACGGTGTTTTAGTAAATGAATATAAATATAAGAATTGAACAGCACTTTTGAGCTGTTCATGGTCAATATGAACGGATTTGGATTTGAGGCAAATTCTCTGTGAATCGCTAGCTAGTGCGATTCACAGAGTTTGCCCCAAATCCAAATCTGTTCATATTGACCATGAACAGCTCAAAAGTGCTGTTCATTTCTTAAATGTTTAAATATATAATGAATAAATCCGAAAAAATTACAAGCACTATTTTGTATGTGTGCAGGCATTATTCAAAGAGGAATAACTCTAATACTATTCACTAAATCATCAATCTGGTTGATTTTCTGTCAGCAACACAGTTGCCAAAATTAAGGTTGTAGAATCCCATTCTGGGGTTATTATTAGGTCACCTGAGTGACTCAGTTGACCTATTGCTATCCACTTTCGTCTGTCGTCAGGTGTCTTAGGTGCATTGACATTTGAACTTTTCAGTTTCTTCTCTTAAACTACTTGGCCAATTTTGACCAAATTTAGTGTGTAGCATCTGTAGGGAAAGGAGAACTTAAATATTGAAATTCATGATTCCTACCCTAACCCCAACCCAACCACAACCACAGTCCAGGGCTATGAGTTTTGGGTAAAAATTGATATAATCTATTTTTAAAAAATCTTCTAGCAGACAAGTGAGTACATGGTTATAATGAGCAAGGGTGCCTCTACCAAAATTGTTATATTTCAACACTCCCTCTACTAGTTATATTTCAACACTCCCTCTACTAGTTATATTTCAACACTCCCTTTACTAGTTATATTTCAACACTCCCTTTACTAGTTATATTTCAGCACTCCCTCTTCCAATGACCACATGTTTTCCTGGTACAAGAAGTGTCTCCGAAGCCCATAAGACTCAAGCCCATGAACGTGTGGAATATGAAAGTCATTCCATGCCTATATCCACTGACTAAAACCACTTGGTATCTCTGTTAACACACTTTTCGATAAATAAATGTCCATCCTTAAAATATCTTTGAAAAGAAAACGTGCAATTTTGGACTCAGATTCTGATGAATTTGTACCATTCTATTCCACACTAAATCAATGATAATCATCGACATTTCAGCTGTCTATTGATTATAATCAATTACTTTAGTGCATGCATCAACTCATTTTATAAGTTTCCAGATGATATCTATATTGATTTGGTGTGGAATTGAATAGTGTCAGTTGAATTCATTCGCGAAAAAATCATTCATGGTTTGATTTAGGTAAGTTTTCGGACAATTCAAATCAAATGTCACCTGAAATAAGATCAAACTGAAGCGCGACTGATATGGTAAACATTTCCCAGATACTTTATGCAGGCTTGGACAGAAACAAGGGGGAAAACTGAATATACTTGAGAGACTGAATATGAATTATCCCTTGTGTCCACGGAAATTACTTTATAAGAAAACATAACCTTTTAAGGTAGGGCTTTCATATTTTGCATATAGATTCTTTATAGCAAGAACTTGTGACACAATGGCATTTGATCTTTTGACCTTGGAGTTTGGCCTACTTTTTTAAAATCTAACCTATTCAATATCTCCTGAACTATTTAAGGTAGAGCTTTCATATTTTGTAAATAGATTTCTTATGGCAAGGTCTTCTTATCATACCATGATCAATGATTTTGTAGACTTGGTCTTATCCAGAACAGCAAGGTCATGTTATAGTAATATTGATGAAGAGGCATCTCTGTGTTTTGTGAATTGATTTTCAGTTATGTTGTGATCCTTTGGGGCTAGGTTGGGGCCACAGTATGGAGTCAGAATTTTTCATGGCAATAAAGATTGATAAAAAAAATCTTTTTAAAATTTACAACAGCTGAACAACAGTAAGACCAAGGTGACTCATGTGAGCAATGTGACTCAGGTCAAGGTGACTCATGTGAGCGATGTGGCCCTTGGGTCTCTTGTTTTTGCTGAAATTAACTGATAATAAAACTGAAACATATTCGGAGATGAAAAATGTCATTTATTATAAATGACGGGAAGAAACATGCAACTCAAACACAAAGGGATCAACATTATAATACAAACTGCATAGAGAGATTACCTAACTATATCATTGATTGTCTAATGCCCTAAAACAAACTATAAAAATGTGCATCAACAACAACAACAAAAAACATGTAAAAGGATGAAGCAAAAAGATGGCACAACAAACTTAGCCACAAAGCTGGATCAACACAAGTCATTTGATACAAATTTTAGCATGTGTACTGGCAAGTGAATTGTACCTGAAATTCCACAAGAAAATTTATTGACGCAAGCGTCAAATTCGGCCGCAACTACTTGGTAACTATCAGAAAAGGAATTGTGATCAATCTCATAAATACCACAATGAATATGAAATTGAGAGTAGATCAAACAAGAATACCTTGAAATATCAGAGGTGGGCACAGGTGCCCAGGAGTAAGCATCCCCTGTTAACTTTTACTGTAAGTAAACCATTTAGAAAACTTCATGCTTTTATATCGAAGATTATATATTCCAGCATTAGTCCTTCACTATAGTTCATCCCAGCAGGCTAAGAGTATTGTACACACTTGAGATAATATTCCTTTGTATTTTTAGTAGCTTTCAAAATACTTATATTATGTAGAATGTATTTACCAATATAAAAAAATCAGCAATTTCATTTTTTAAAGGTTTGAATATAGAAAAAAATGAACACAATAAACCGAACAACAAAGAGAAAGTAAGCACAACATACACTGATACTCTGATTACATGAAGTAAAACCATACAGCTGAATTGTTGCTATCAATAGCAAAAATAAATAATACGAATTAACAGATCCCAGGCACCGAAAATTGTTATTGTTACCAGGGTATTTATCAAAAAATCGTGATTAGGTTTATGTAAAAATCGTAATTCAATTCAATAAATTATTATAATGATAGCTGTGGATATCTATAATTAAGTGTATTATTTCATAGTGTAGGCCCGCAGTAAATCACAGTCATTTTTTCTAAAACCCTTACATATAATTGCCCACTTCCTGGTGGCCGATAACAAAAGATTATGTAATAGTTGAGAATTGTCCCATGTATCTTGAAAGTAAACAATCTATCATTAATGTTTATGGTGGTGTATCATTAATGATATAAATTGTGTCGTCAGCAAAAGCAAATGCATTTTTTAATTTAACATTTATCACTAGTTGATTTTACATCATTAGTTGTTGCTATTCCTCTGTATTTTTTTTTTTTTTTTTTTTCATTTCTAGGTATGGCTATGCCAGTTTTCAGAACATCACATCGCTGTGCAGTGGATTTTCATTCTTTGTGTTTGGATTTTTACTCTCCTCTATAATGAATTTCTATTTTTTCCTCGGAGCAGAAACATCATTATCACTTGTAAGTGAAATTGAATTATAATGAAGATGAATTAATATGCTAAGATTTTAACTCCAGTAAAGCGTGAAGTGTAATTTATTGGTCATTTTGAAAAGCAGCAGAATTACTTTGATATGTAATTAAATATTTTCTTTAAATGTATTAAAAGTTCCTCTTCTGTACTTGGGGTTGGTTGTTAAGGTATGGTTTAAAGTAATTTCACCCTCCAGTGATGTCATAAGATTTCACAAAATCAATGATTTATTTATATTTTTGCATGATATTACCATAAATTTTGTTGGGGTCTTTTCCAGTTGTTATTTTTAAAAATCTTGTTAAATATAAAATATTTCAAAAGTCTAAGTTATGTATAAATAATCAATAATATGTTTCAAAATATTGCATCCAAGGGCAATAACTCTGTTTTCATTGAATCCTCTATCAAGTTCATTATATGATAGGTTTTCCTTATTTGTTTTAAAGAAATTTTGAATAGTTTTGTAAAGAAACAGTTTTATGAAATTATTATGAATACTATTATATCATTTTAACCCATTTTTGTGAAATTTTAATGATGCTGTGAAAGAAAATAGCAATTTTCTGACATTGATATATGATTTTGTACATGTATGTCTCGCATCTTAAAAAAGTGCGATGACCTATATATTTCATTTGATAATTTATTAGTTTTAACTCTAAGAAATTGAAAGAAATACACATTTTGATTACACTTTTATCAGATGATAATGCAAGTGTGGACTTTCCTTAATTAAATGATAAAATTCAGGCATGTCATGTCCCCTTATTTTTAAGGTAGGTCCCTAGTCCTGGACCTACTTGTGATTTCTCAAAAATTTGAGTTTAAATACTTAGATTGTTCATTTGAGGGTATGATAAAAACAAAAAAATGGGGGGTTGTCAGTATAATGAGTAAATTATGGTATTTTTATTACGTGTACCCCCATTTGTCAAACGGCAATATCAGAATTCATTGAAGAAGTCCTAGAATATGTCCATAAAATTTTGTTTGAGGTATGATGCTGCAATTTTTTTCCTCAAATATGAAATAAATATGTTTAACTAAATAATTAAAAGTGAAATTTTAACACAGTTTCATGTTTTTTAATAATGGTGGTACAAAATTGAACTCAATACAGGCCCTAGGCAGTCAAAAATACGGCACTGCAACACCACTAATATGAATATTTTAAAAATTTGACTTGTGATTTTTCATTCAAACTCACATATTATGTTCATATATGAATGCTTGTTAAAATACATTTAAAAAATCTGCCCTTTCTCAGCATAATATTTTCACAGCATCTCAATTTATATTTACATTTTTTGGCCAAAATAGCCATTTTGAAGATGATTTTCACATAATAGAAGATAACAAATATATAACAAGATAACAAATATATAACAAGTGCAGAATTGTTTTATTTAATTCCACAAGTGCATTATCGCATATCATGAATTTTTTTTAATTTACAGATAATTTTAACATGTAATACCCCTGTATATCAATTAAACAAATATGTACCTCTGGTTTTATGTGTGAATTAGATGACAAAAAATGGAAAGAAGATTGGAGCCATAGTCTACTCAAATATAAGTGATTGGGTGTTATTGTATTCATTTTCTAAATTAAAAAACATCCAGGTAAATGTAAAAATACGTTTGATAATAATAGTACGTGAACCAATACCAGAGTTCGATCCGGACATGACGTCACGCTACTAGACCCCTACTTTAAATACATTTAAGAGCGATTAACGTAACATTTACTCATGTATATTTTTAGATTCATTTAGGAGTGATGTATTTGACGTTTGTTATGGAGGGAGGTGAGTGGGCATATAATGCAATGTAAAATAGAATCATTTCAAATACTTGCATTGTTAAGATTTAGGTGATACATTCAATAATTATAGGTTATAGACTTTGTATGGGAAAATATGACGACCGAGTTTTTTGGCGCGTAGACGGACCGAGCTTGCGAGGTCCGTTCGCGACAAAAAACGAGGTCGTCATATTTCCCATACAAAGTCTATAACCTTTTTATTATATACTTTCAATTTCATTTAGAAACTAACAATAATTTTATTTTTAACAATAACTTTATCGGTTTAACTGAGTAAAAGATGAAAAACACAAAAAATTTGAAAATTAACGGCGTAGAAATTTGATTGTGACGTAATGTTTGCGGGCCGGAATGTTTCCGGGCATATATCGTGTGATATATGCCCGCAAACTTTTAAAGAAAAAAGAAGAGATGAAATTGAAAGTATATAATAATCAAGAATATGTTTCCCCTTCAACATTTGTATGTTAATACATTTTCTGTGATACTTACAAGAAAAGAAAGAGAGTGAATTGTTCAATAAGATATAAAAGAATACTGAATTTGATAAAATGCAGATATAGATTGTGCACTAAAGTTAAGAATTTAGTTGTGTATTAACTGACAGAACAGAATATGAAAAACATTCTTTTTGATTGTAGCTTCGCTATATTTTGCCACTAGAGAACTTCAGAGAAAAGCCAAGGAAAGAAACATGAAACTGTTTCCTTATAGTAAGCTCTCTAAATGTCAGACTGATCTTAGAAAGATTCATATCAAATTAACCTGAATTCTTTGGGATTTCTTTTATTATCATCATTGTTATTTAATATACCAGATACTGTAAAGGTATTACGAGAGCTGCTCGATATGTAATGTGTATTGTACCACGTACAGTGCAATAACACTTTGCATGATTTCATCACAGGCACTCGACATTTTAGATATCTAGATTTTAAAAAATTGTCTTCCTGTAAACATAATATTCACAAGGTATATCACGCCGCCATCTTGATTTTCGTTTTTATCAGCTGCATCGCTTGAAAATTTCAGCAAAAAGTTTGATATAATATGATAATTAGAACCCTACCGTTTAGAAGCAACTCTGTCAAGGTCTTAGCTCTCGCATTGTCATGGTGAACTGGAAATAAAGTCCATTTCTCTGCCATAATCAGCCGTCAAAAATCGTCTACTGCTTCTCAAATACGAAAAATCGCTGAAAGATGGACAGAAGTTGACATAATTTCGGGATGGCCCATTTTTCATTGGTCGATAAAATTAGAAATAGTAAATATTATAATTAGCAGTAAATATGTTCTAGAGATTAAGATAATGGGTCTTGAACACTATTCTATCTGTATATACTTTATTCCTTTTTTTACAACGTTCAACATAACTTCACTTATTCATGCATTCGTTGTATAAAGAATTAGCCTAGTTGAAAGTAAATGTCATACGTAATAAGAAAAGTTCACAATTGAATTAACAAACACACATGCGCGCGTGTACACATGGGTATACTCTCAAACGTTCACAGTGACATTTATACATCCAAATGTCCTGTCCTGCTTATTATTTAAATTTTCAGTGTTGTAACAATGGGTGACAAAACGTGGGTTGGGAGTCGAAGCAGAGGGGGGGGGGGGGGGATATTATGTCTTCAGGAAGACATTTTTTTTAATGTAGATATTTAAAACGTCAAGTGCCTGTGGATTTCATGGATGATGATACTCTTAAATAGCTCTATTCAATACCTTTCCAACAGTATAAACACGAGCCTTCAGGTCCACAGTTTTAAACTTGTAGTCATTTCAATATAGAGCCAGTCGTTGACTACTGTTGTAAAAATGGTTGGGAAACGGGTAGAGAATATTGAAGAAATTAGAGCTTATATAAAAGTTCGCACAAAACTCGTCATTCAGAAATGCAGATTTTTACTGAATTGGGGGAAGTTTATGGGTCAGTTAAGGTATCTTTTGAGACAGTTCGTAGGTGGAGAAAAAAATTTCTGACTGGCACAGAGTCCGTCAAAGATGCAGCAAAATCTGGCCGACCTGTGATTGTAACAGGCAGGACAAATGTCTCAAAAGTCAGGGAAATAATTGAAAGTGATGGCAGATACACGATTTGTGATATTACCAAAGCTGTTGGCATATCACTATCGTGGGTGCATTTCATTTTGAAGCGTATTTTGAAAGTACGAAAGATTTCTTCCAGATGGATACCGCATATATTGACAGATGACCAAAAACGGGTACGAGTACAAATCACTAAGCAATTGCTCAAAATGTTTCCCAAAAGACAATTTGCAAACATTGTTACTGGTGACGAAACATGGGTTCACTATTTCAAACCAATAAGAAAAATTGGAAACAAAATATGACTAACTAAACACTGTAGAAGGCCTGTAGTGTAGAACCATAAGCACAAAGAAGGTTCTTTATTGCATATTCTTCTCATGTGATGGTATAGCCGTACAAATTCCGGTGCCAAAGGGCAAAACTGTTACAGGTCGGTATTACCGAGATGTTATACTATAAAAGCTCAAGAAATATAATCATAAACGATGCCCTGTGTCAGGATTTAGGCATGTTCATCTACTTAATGATAATGTTCCATCACATACATCTGAGCTTGTGAAGCAATTTTTGAAGTCGGAGAAGGTTACCGTCTTGCCACACCCACTATACTCTCCATATCTAGCCCCATGCGACTTTTTTCTTTTTCCAAAGCTTGAAAAGTTCTTATCTGGTCGTTGTTACATGTACAAATCCCGACAAGCCCTTGGCTCAGCCATCAGTCAGTGCCTCAGAGGTCTACCCAAATCAGCGTACCGTGACGCATTTCAGAATTGGATTCAGAGATTGAATTATGTATTTCAAACTGCGGAGAATACTTGGAAGGGATGTAATGTTCATTTCACTATTTGAGTCGAATGCTTTTGAGTTATCGTACAATACACATTACATATCGAACAGCCCTTGTATATTGTGTGTGTGTGTTATTAAGGTGTAGATTCAATTTAATACAGTTGTCACTCAAAGTATGAAACTTAAATGATAGCAAGCAGGAAGTGACATTCTAGAATTTTGCATTTGCTCCCTTCCACTAAGGGTTCTGAAAAGTATACACAGCCCTACAGTTCTACAATTACAGTACTACACGAGAGTGCTAAAAGCAGAGCTAGAACAACTATCAGTAAAGAATATTTAATCAATTGCAGTCCAACGAGGTTTTGATCCCAATGTAGTAGTGGTGTTCATGGAAGACATGGCAGCGGTGGTGGGTGTGGTGATAGCGTCTGCTGGAATGACCTTGTCACACGTGTATGCTCAGCCATTCTGGGATACAGCGGCATCTGGATGTGTTGCTGGGCTGATGGGAATGGTGGCTGCGTACTTGATCAGATCCAACATTCCAGCGCTGGTTGGAAAGTAAGTGATGTAGATAATATTGATCATATAAAGCGATTTGTTACACCATCAACTAACTTACGTTTCACAAACACATATTGGTTTCAGTAATGCATGGTCTTTTTCTTTATAGCTTTTTTACTTTTCTTCCTTTTTAAGGTCACCTGAGTCACTTGGGTGACATATTACTATTGTCTACATCCATCGCTGTGTGTAGTCTATTAACAAATGGAAAAAGTTTTACGTCTCCTTGATATCTACCATTTCAATTCTTTTCAAATTTGGCATGAAGCATATTTGGACAAGGGAGACCCCTGGGACCTTAGGGGTGGGACAACAACTGCCATAAATTGACCGATTTTAAAATTTTACTGATACTATATATATTTAAGACTTAAATACGTATTTGGGAAAAGCGGGAACGAATGTACCAAACTTGTGAATTTTGCAACCCCATAGCTCTGACTCCAGAACAGTCATATTGGAGATATCCAGACACAAGATATCCAGATGCGTCAGCCTCCAGACAATTTTTCTTGGGAACAGATTTTTTTCATGTTATTTTGTCTCATTTATCTGGAATTCTGTATTCCAAATCCAGACAGTCAATGCATTTTTCCACTAACTGTATTTTGGTTCATTTATCCAGATGGTAATATTGAATTTGTTTTTTAGCTTACATGAGCCGAAAGCTCAAGTGAGCTTTTCTGATCGTCTGTTGTCCGTCATCTGTCAGTCTGTAAACTTTTTACATTTTAGACTTCTCCTCCAGAACAACTGGGCCAATTATAACCAAACTTGACCAAAAGCATCCTTGGATAAAGGGCTTTAAAGTTTGTTCAAATTAAGGGCCATGTCCCCTTCAAGGGGAGATAATCACAAAAATGCTAAAATAGGGTGTGGTCATTTAAAAATCTCAAGAACCACTGGGCCAAAAGAGCTGAAATTTACATGAAAGCTTCCTGACATAGTGCACATTTAAGTTTGTTAAAAATCATAGCCCCCTGGGGTTGGATGGGGCCACAATAGGGGATTAAAGTTTTTACATATAACTATATAGGAAAAATCTTTAAAAATCTTCTTCTCAAGAACCACTAAGCCAGAAAAGCTGAAATTTACATAAATAGCAATTTAACCCAATTTCACAAAAGTCTATACAATTTCCAGATTAATGGTATCCAGAACAGTAAAATTATTATAGATTTTGTAGCCTTTAGGGCTAGTGATACTTTTAACTAATACTCAGGTGACCAATAAAGCCTGTAAGCCTCTTGTTCAATTTATAGGTCAATTCCTGAGGAGGAAAGGAAGGACATGGCAGATTTTTTGCAAAGAGACAGGATTGTAAAGTAAGTAAATTATATAAATATATGTCCATAATAAGGGCAATCCTAGTGGAACAGTTCTTCATTAAATCTCTTTGTCCATTATTACATCTCCATATGAGTGAAAAATTCTCGAGCGGGACGTTACACAATTTACAACCAACCCACCATTATTATCAATGTACTTTTAATTCTTTTCATACTGTAGCTTGAGTTTTGTTTTCCCCTAACATGCCCCTACCCTCTATATTTCTTGTACGATATAATATCTATTTACTGATTAAGCCACCTGAGTCACTCAGGTGACCTATTGCTATCTGTTTTTGTCTGTCGCTGTGCATTGGTCATACCCTTTTGAACATTTTCGGCTTCTCTGGAACAGCTGAACCAATTTCAACCAGTTTTGGTATACATGTTTAACATCTGTGGGTGAAGAGGAACAAAATTATGAATTTGTGAACTGGGGCCACAAGGGTGTGGCCAAAACCATCAAAATTAATGTAATCTTCAAAAATCATTTTCTTTACTCCTTGACATCAAGAAGTCAAACAATTGGCATGATTATAATGAGTAATGAGCCCTATACCAAAACCTTAAAGAACAAGGTACAATTGTGTACATAAAAAGGCCCAAAAAAATTCTCTGATTTAAAAGTGTCTTGAATCAAGCTTGATATGTGTTTTGAATAAGTTAAATACATGCCAAGTATACTATCTCAACTTAAATCAAAGTTATTTCTAATTTTATAGCATTATTACGTCATGAATAAGAGTTTTTCCCGCCATTTTTTAAAAAAGCGTTTGATAACTGTTAAATTTGATCCAGATTATTGCTTAGGAAAAGGTGTGCCCATCTGTCAAGCAAAATGCAATCAATATATATATTGTGTATTAAGAGAAGACGAAAAAGTATTGGAATATGAATTTGTTCGACGCATGGGCTGTATGTTTTCTGAAAGGAAAACACCCTGAATTTATGAAATTTTTCATTGAATTGGCATTTTTTGGCAATTTTATGCCAACTTCACGCTCCTGTCATACAACACAAAGCAATTTCGGAACAAATTAAACGTAGTTTTCATTTGCTTATATATTCTTTATTTGAATGCCAGATTTTGGGACCCCTGCTGAAATCATCTATTTTCTGGACCAGATGACAGTAGAAACTGTACCTACTTCTTTCATGATCCTGTGGGGATCTGGGTTAGAATAGGTACTCAGTACCCCTTGCTTGTCATAAGAGGCGACTAAATGGGGCGGTCCTTTGGATGAGACCGCAAAAACCGAGGTCCCGTGTCACAGCAGATTTGGCATGATAAAGATCCCTCCCTCCCTGTTAAATGGCCATAAGCGCCGAACATAGGACTAAATTTTGCAACCCTTCACCAGCAGTGGTGACGTCTCCACATGAGTGAAATATTCTCAGGAGGGACGTAAAACAATATTCAATCAATCAATCTTAAATTTCATGACTTAAAAATGCATGATATCTTAGAAAATCTTCTTTACTTCTGGACATCAAGAAGGCAAACTGTTTGCATGATTATAATGGGCATTTAGCCTTCTACCAAAATTGTGAAATTCATGACCCCAGGGTAATGCTAGATTGGTCATATTCATTATTAGCTCTTCTGAGCCGAAGGCTCAAAGAGCTAATGCTATGGCCATTTGTGCGGTGTGCGTAAACTTTTTAGAAAAAGGGCTATAACTCAGGAACCCCTTGGCCAATTTTTTTCAAATTTGTTACAGGGTATCATTGGCCCAAGGGCTTTCATACATACTAAAAAGAGGGATGTGACCCTTTAACAAGGGGAGATAATCAGGAAAATACAAACAAAAGTAGTGGTTGCTAAAAAATCTTCTTCTCAAGAACCACTGGGCAGATTATCACCAAACTTACACATAAGGATGAGGATATGTTGTAGATTAAAAATTGTTCAAGGCATTACCCTGGGGCAAAGGGCGTGGTCTCAAGGTCACTTCAAAGTTGACCTAAATTTATATTTCCTTAAATCTTTGATATTTTAGTCATTATGAGGACTAGGATCATCAAATTTTGACAGTTGATGCATCTTAGGACCTTGTGTCAAGTTGTCTCAAAAGTAGGTCACGGTGACCTACT
Organism: Ostrea edulis; assembly: GCF_947568905.1. Taxonomy (NCBI): domain Eukaryota; kingdom Metazoa; phylum Mollusca; class Bivalvia; order Ostreida; family Ostreidae; genus Ostrea; species Ostrea edulis. Next base: position 73,946,456 of record NC_079165.1, on the reverse strand, counting down.
TTTTGAATTTTGCAGGTATTTATTTTAAAATTAATTTTGATGCATATCTTGGACACTTTGAAGCCTATGATCATCAAAACTTGTCAGTTGGTGGATCATGGGACCTTGAAATGCGTCAACTGAAAAATAGGTCACCGTGACCTACTTTCTGAATTTTATGGCTTATCATTTATAGATATATTTAAAGTTGTTATTTCAAATACCGAGAGGTTTAGAATCATCAAATCTTGTAAGTTGATGCATCTTGAGGCCTTGAAACATATTTATAAAAAAGTAGGTCACAGTGACCTACTTTTTGAATTTTGCAGATATTCAAATTTCACATTTTCAATTTTAGATGCATATTTTGGGCACTGTAAAACCTAGGATCATCAAACTTTGTTAGTTGATGCGTCTTCAAAGTAGGTCACCGTGACCTACTTTTGGTATTTGACAGCTAAATTACTATATTTCAGACACTATTTGACCTACAATCATCAAACTTTGTCAGTTGATGCATCGTGAGTCTTCGGTGTGTATCGACCAAAAAGTAGGTCACTGTGACCTACTTTTGGCATTTGACAGTTATATTTATATATTTCAGTCACTAATTGACCTACAATCATCAAACTTTGACAGTTGATGCATCTTGAGTCTACGGAGTGTGTCGACCAAAAAGTAGGTCACATTGACCTACTTTTGGAATTTGACGGCTATATTTATATATTTCAGATACTATTTGACCTACAGTGATCAAACTTTGTCAGTTGTTGGATCTTGCATGTTTGAAGGGTGTTGACGAAAAATTAGGTCACCTTGACCTACTTTTGGAATTGGACGGCTATATTTATATATTTCAGATACTATTTGACCTACAGTCATCAAACTTTGTCAGTCGATGGGTCTTGCATGTTCGGAGTTCGCTGACCAAAAAGTAGGTCACCATGACCTACGATTGGAATTTGACAGCTATATTTCAATATTCAGATACTAATTGGCTTAAAATCATCAAACTTTGTCAGTTGATATTTCTTGGGTTCTCAAAATGTGTAAACCAAAAAGTAGGTCACATTGACCTACTTTTTTGAATTCTTAGGATTTAACTAAAGATTTAGAATACTAAGAGGCTAAGAATAGAAATGGTGGGGTTGTACAATTTATCAGAAGAGCGATTCTAGGCCCTTGGGCCTCTTGTATATTGAAAATGCAATAGAAAATCTTCTTTACTGATGGCCATCAGACAAATTGTATGTATGATTTCGATGAGCAATATTAAATTCACTACCCCTGGGTTCAGGTCCCAGGGTGGGGCTTGGTTAATCACATGTTGAAAATGCAGTTTATTTTAGAAAACCTTACTCCTGGGCATCAATCAGGCAAACTGTTTGCATGGTTACCTATAAGGAACAATGAGCTCTCTTTGAAAACTGTAAGATTTCATTTGTTCTTTCAGAACTCAAATATGAAATCGCATTTCGCTGTGATGTGATAAAGTTTACTCACCGATTAAAGAATTCTACATGATGGTTAAACCAATATATCTATCATCTAATAGAAATTGAAGTTTAAAAATTGAGAAGTATAAAAAACACACAGGTAACACAAAAATTTCTTAAGAGTAAAAAATGTGCATGCATAGGTGACCGTTAAGGCCCTTGGGCATCTTGTGTAATGTACTAGACATTTTTCCTGTGCCACAGATACGTATCCGATGTGAAGGCTGTCGAGATAGGACATGAAGTCCGGTTCAAAGCAGAGGTGGCTTTTGATGGTAAAGAAATGGCCCAGCTTCTCTTTGAATCCAGAGAAGGGAAGGATATTTTACAGGTTGGTGGAATATGAATGCATAAATTTTCTTGTGTGATATCAGAGATGATGTTATTAATGCAACTAATAGGAATTCGTTTGGAAATAATCATTTTTCCATTAATAACATGACTGAATTAATTGTATACCCACTCTGATTATGATGTCAGCTTTAATAGCCTGATGGCAGACAAGAGAACATCATATTGAATGCCATGTCACACTGAAAAATTAATCTAGCTAATGGTTCATGCATAATGTACTTCATACGAAGACTTGGTGAGCATTCATTGCCATTGGCATATAATTCGTGTAGTTGATTAATCTATCATTTGTACAAAAATTTGAGAATGTTCTGTAAAGCTAGTGTGTAGTAACATTAGTTTTGTAAGAAACATGCATGATTAATATCAAAATCGAGCATTCTAATTGAAAATATGAAGTGTAAAAAAAATTCTGCTTACCCTTCATTGCTCATGTGGAAATCAAATACATGTAGAAGTCATGTATAAAAGTCATTGTAAGTGAGGAGGTATATGCAAAGTTATTTTATTTTAATATGACTGATATCCCATATGTAAGAAAGTAATGCCTCGTTCACATGAAGAATTTAATTCGCATTAAACGTAAGTTAATGCGAATTAAATCTGAACCGCGTTCACACGGAGATTTTAATGCGCATTAGTTTACATCGAATTAAAATTGATGTCACGATTTAAAGTAGGGGTCTAGTAGCGTGACGTCATGTCCGGATTGAACTCCGGTATTGGTTCACGTACTATTATTATCAAACGTATTTTTACATTTACCTGGATGTTTTTCAGTTTAGTAAAATGAATACAATAACACTCAATCACTTATATTTGAGTAGACTATGGCTCCAATCTTCTTTCCATTTTTTGTCATCTAATTCGCACATAAAACCAGAGGTACATATTAATTTAATTGATATAAAGGGGTATTACATGTTAAAATTATCTGTACATTTAACAAAAATTCATGATATGCAATATAATGCAATTGTGGAATTAAATAAAACAATTCTGCACTTGTTATATATTTGTTATCTTCTATTATGTGAAAATCATGCGCATCTTCAAAATGGCTATTTTGGCTAAAAAAAAATGTAAATATAAATTGAGATGCTGGGAAAATATTATGCTGAGAAAGGGCAGATTTTTTAAATGTATTTTAACAAGCATTCATATATGAACATAATATGTGAGTTTGAATGAAAAATCACAAGTCAAATTTTTAAAATATTCATATTAGTGGTGTTGCAGTGCCATATTTTTGACTGCCGAGGGCCTGTATTGAGTTCAATTTTGTACCACCATTATTAAAAAACATGAAACTGTGTTAAAATTTCACTTTTAAATATTTAGTTAGACATGTTTATTTCATATTTGAGGAAAAAAATTGCAGCATCATACCTCAAACAAAATGTTATGGACATATTTTAGGACTTCTTCAGTGAATTATGATATTTCCGTTTGACAAATGGGGGTACACGTAATAAAAATACCATAATTTACTCATTATACTGACAACCCCCCATTTTTTTGTTTTTATCATACCCTCAAATGAACAATCTAAGTATTTAAACTAAAAATTTTGAGAAATCACAAGTAGGTCCAGGACTAGGGACCTACCTTAATGCGAATTAAATATACTTCACATTAGCTCCGTGTGAACGCTAAGCGAAGCTAATTCGAATTAAATGTAGACGCATGGGTAATGACCAATTAGTGTCACATGCATCATACCCATGGTCAGCTATATATATTAATGTTAGTTTTGTACTAAAAACTAAGCAAAATGATAATAATCACTAAAAACATGTACAAACAGCATGTCATTAGATAATGTCAGACCTAAATCTGTGCTCTGCATAGGCATACTGAGTAATACATGTGGAAGGAATTGTTTTTAAATACGACAACAATGTTTTAAAATAGTGATAATATGATTTTCTTTTTTACATTTTTTAAAACAAATATGCTGCTCATTGTTAATTTTTATACCATATGACGTCATAGTAGACTTATAATACGTATTAGTAATTAAAAATTACGTCACAACAATAGTCACCGGAATGGTGAAAGACGTTCCGAAGTTTTAAAATTGGGCCCATGAAGAAACAATATATTGTCTAGATTGAATGCTGGTTGTCAGAGGAAATAACAAGTAATTTCTTGGGAACATATAAATAAACACGACAAAAAACTCTTTATGTGTAGATCAGTTATGTATGTAAATTGTAAACATGTAGTATACTACATATAGGCCTATATAACGTTTTGAACAAAGAATTCTGTATCTACACAATATTCAGTCAAATATCTATAAAAATAATTTTCAATAACATAGTCTATTCTATTATTTCGCGCACCCTTTAATAGAGATGCATACGAATTTAATGCGCATTAGTTTACTTCGCATTAAATATTACTGCCGTGTGAACACTATTTAATTCGAATTAATTTAACGCGCATTATTTTACTTCGCATCAATTTTGATTCGAAGTAAAATTTAATGCGCATCCATGTGAACGAGGCATAAATACTGGTTGCTGTTGTTTTAAGGATTTCCAATAACCATGCACTGGAAATTCAGAAGAATTTTTGAGTAATCTGCCCCTGATTCATATTTTGTAGTGTTTGTTTTTTACATGCCTAGTGGCTACATGCTTTGGTAGTCAAGAGCTAAATGTTACTGAAAAAATATTGGTAATGTCAGAGGATCTTAAAATCCTATTGGAGACTTGCACTTCTTTTACTTTCTACTTTGCAAAATGTTAAATTTCTCAGATTTTTTTTTCTTGAAAACTAATATGGATACCTTGTCTTTACTTGAGTTGTATCATTTCATTATTACTTGAGTGACATGTCAGGCATGAGTTCACTTCTAAATCAAAACTTTTCTGGCTAGTGTATAAGGCCTCCTAAAGCATCAAAACTTTTCTGGCTAGTGTATAAGGCCTCCTAAAGCAGCAAAGATTATTAACACTCCATGCAACAAGTTGTAGAGGGTACAATGTTTTTGACTCATCAGTCTATCTGTCCATCAGTCCTGTTCTTGTCAGCTTAATCCTCTGATACCACTCAACAGAATTTTGTGACATCTTGTAGTTAATAAGGACTTGCTGTGTAGATGTACATTTGATTTTTTTTCTGGGAGTTATGCCTCTTGTGAACTTAAGAGTTTGGCCCCCATCAGCCCTATTCTTGTCAGTGCAACTCCTCTGAAACGGCTTAACTGAATTTCATGAAACTTCGTAGTTAATAAAAACATGCTATGTAGATGTGCATATTCACAGGAAATTCTAATCTCAATTTTTTTTTTTGTCTGACTTAAAACACTCAAGTGTGAATATACAACACTAAAAGTAAGCACTTGGGTGTGGAGAGCTGTACTTTTCTCCATGAAAAATTTTGTAGGGCTTCAAAAATGTCTCCCAAGAGGAGGAAGCTGTTGAGTATATGAAGAAATTTGCTGATGAACTTCAGAACATTCAGGGAAGAGAAGTTGATAGGATAGAAAGACAGATGAAAGTAAGCATTTCTATAAATTTCTGGAGTATATGCTTGTATGCGTATTTAAAACAGTTAAATTTTGTATTCTGAAGACGTGTACTGTATGTATGTAAAACCTCCGAATTAAATTTCTAATCCTGTAGAAGGGTTTTTTGGCAAATGAATATATACATGTACATATACATGCAGTTACATTGTATAATTCTTCCAGAATAAGTGATCAGTTACTCAAAATCTACATCTATGAATGTGTGTTCTAGGCAGAGTTTGAGGGAAAATACCACATAAAACTACGACATGTAGACCTGGAGCCATTATGATGTGGAGGGTCATGAATGTATTGAAACAACTAGTCAATATGAAGACATAGAGCTGAGGAGAAGAGTGACCTTGACACAGATCCTGCAGTGTACCTGTCGTTTTCGTGTACCTGTCGTTTTCGTGTACCTGTCGTTTTCCCAGTGATATGTCACATTTAAGCATTTAAAAGAGGATTCCGCGTTTAAAACGAACCGTGCCATCCTTCGATTTGACTCATTTTGATCTCTTATTTGTATTTATATGTTTACCTTTTTATTATACTCTTTGGAGTTCAGTCACTCCAGGTGTGATTTACCTACACATTAAATGTATGAAAAATATACATGGATTGGTAACAGAAGTTGTGGTTATTATTTTATTTAATTTTGTTCTAAAGCAAATTTATTAAACTTGCATCATTGTGTGAATTGGACATACACATGTAGTGCAGAAGATTTTATTAAATTTCTACAAATTTATTTCAGAGTTGTTTTTTGGAGAGGGGGAAAGGAGGGGGGGGGGTCTTTTTCGAGACAAAAATATTTTTGAAGTAGTTTGTATATCAACAAATTATAGTAAACCTGATATACAGAAACTGAGGAGGTGGTTTTGGCAAACTTTCCAGACAAATTGAGATCTATCACCATGTACTTTTTCCATTCTAAATCAACTTTGGTCAGTTATTAAACCCCAGTGGAAATAATCTATGGAAAATCATACTATTATTGATGCTAGTGATGGAGTAACTATTCAAAGCTTTTTTTGAAACTCATGAATGTCTTCATCAAACAGAATTTCATCCCAGAGACTTACAAGATAAAAATCCCATAACAGATTCATTAAAGAAATATTTTTTGCTAGTAGCAGGGCCACACTAAATCCTATCATCAATATGCAAATAATCTGAAATACTACATGTACATATCCAAAACAATAAGCAAGGCCATGTTAGCCGCGTTGATTTAGAGGCATCCCCATATTGTTTGGATTCAAGTACAGTTTTAAAAATCACAACCCTTGGCAGCTAGGTTAGTGGTGGGTCAAAATTTTGTCACAGCATTAATTTTTTAAAGAACAGGAAAGCCAAGGTGACTCAGATGAGCATTGTGGCTCACAGGCCTCTTGTTATCGAGATTTAAAATGAAATCAGCAATTTCAACATTGATATGAGCAATTGAATACCAATAATCAAACAGTAAATATATTCAAAATCTAGACATCATGTTTTGTGTATTCTTTGAAAAAATAAAAATGTCCAAGAATTTGTGTGGACTGTTGCTTTATACATTTTAAAATCCAATGTATTTTCAGAAATAATAAGGTGGTTCCAAAATTTTATGCGGAGAGATATACTCTTGTCCACAACTTGTCACGGGTAATCTGCCAAAATCTGCTCTGCAAGAAGCATTAGTAGTTTTACTATGTATACCCCTAATATTTCTTTCATAAACTTTAAAGGAAAAATTTTCTATAACTGAATTTTCACCAATATTGGTATATATACCCCAAATCTCGCAACAATAAAGAGGAACTGGTGTTACAAGAGAGTCAAAAAGTTTTTCCAAAATTTTACATGGATTATCCAGACTAATGATTTTCTTTATCTTAAAATAAGATTTTCTGGCCTTTTCCATAAGTACTGACATTGCTAAGTTCATGTTTCCATTTTATTTCAAGGTTATTCCAAGGTAACAAAACATTAACACTGTTTTAAGTACATTCCTATCATGAGTAATTTACCAGTTGAATTAAATATAAGAACTTTAGATTTCTCAACATTAACCTGTAATTTCCAATATTTTAAAAGTACATTTCAAGAATATCTAAACAATTTTGTGTCCCAGTCTTGCTTTCAGATAATAACACAATATCATCAGCATGTAAAACTTATACGGTACCAATTTTGATGCACCAGATGCGCATTTCGACAAATAATGTCTCTTCAGTGATGCTCAACCGAAATGTTTGAAATCCAAAATAACAATGAAGTTTTAGAGCTATTATAGGGAAAAACAGTGTGCCAAAAAAGTGGAGTCAAATTCGTCTGAGGATAAGAGCTATGCGTGAGGTAGATAATCCTTAATTTTGAAATGAATTTCTAAATTTTACAACAGCAATTAAATATACATCAGTATTTTCAAGCTAGTAACGAAGTACTTAGCTACTGGGCTGTAGAGGCCTTCGGGGACTAACAGTCCACCAGCAGAGGTCTCGACCCAGGGGTCATAATGTAAAACTTATACGGTACCAATTTTGATGCGCATTTCGACAAATAATGTCTCTTCAGTGATGCTCAACCACAAATGTTTGAAATCCGAAATAACTATGAAGTTTTAGATCTAAATATAGCCAAAAACAGCGTGTCAAACAAGTGGAGCCAAATATAATAAGCAAATCACAGATATATCACCAATTTGAATAGGATCACAACTGCCTGCTTTAAGTTCATCAACAATGTCATTAATAAAAATATTGAAGAGAGATGGGCTTGGGAGATCACCTTGTTTAACACCACATTCTGATGTTAAAGCTTCAGTGAGACCATTTGCAAACTTTATCTTGGTTTTGTATTCCCATACATGTAAAAAATAATTTTGAACATATTGCTAGGTATATTAAGATTGTTATTAAGTTTATAGAAAAGTCCAATCCTCCATATTATGTCGAATTACGGCGATCAATAAAAGCTGCATATACCTTTTGTTCTTTATTTTTATAATGTTCTGATATCGACTTAACAGTGAAGAATTGGTCTGATGTTCTATTCTTTTCTTTGAAGCCAATTTGATTTTCACTGATTAAAGATGCCTCCTTTACAAAATCGAGTAACCTACAATGAATTACTCTGTTTAAAAGTTTCCCCAAGTTTGATGTGATGGAAATACCTCTGTAATTACCAGGATTGAGTTTGTTACCAGCTTTGTGCAAACGTACTAAGATACTCTCATTCCATACAGCAGGGTATTGTCCCGAATTTAAAATAAAATTGAACAGTCTCTGTAGGAGCTTCAGCAATATGTCTCGAAATTAGATCCATGTATGTGCTTTCACTATTTTTGAGACTTTATGGCATTTATTATTTCTTAGTTTGTTATGGTGGGATTAATATAATTCTCTATTTTTTGTTTTTAAACATGAAATTGTTTAGCAATGGTTTTGTAAAAATCATTTTGAATGCTATTTGCAGTATTGAGCTTTTTTATAAAAAAAAAAAAAAAAAAAAAAAAGAACTGATAAAATGCATCACAGGGGAGATTGGGAGAGGTATAGCGCATAATCTGCATACATGTATTATCTAATTTGTGTAACATCTTCCAAAATGTTTTGGGACAGTTTTGTTAATTTCATTGCAAATATTTCGTTTGTGTGGTTTTTCCTCATGCTTACATTGCCTTCTCTATTTAGATTTATATGTACAAAAAAACGTTTTCTATACTGGCCATTAAAAGGATGATGGTTGATCAACTTTTCATGTTGTTTTAGTGTGTTCCGAAGATCAGTGCACAACTCGTGAAAACCATGCATGGTTTTTTATTGCATCTGTCGGGATTTGAGTTTCTAGTGTTTTAGCTACGTGCAAGGCTGGAAGTTTTGCACAATTCTTGTAGGATAGTGCTAAATGATTTCACAATTGTGTCGCTATTTTCATTATCAGTTTCAATGAATTCTGTAAATCTAGCTCTGAATTTTTGGCTCTTAATGTTTTTAGAATACAATTCTGTTGAATCTTTACTCCAAATAAATTTTCCTGGTAAAAGGTTTGCTTTCCCTACTTAGTTCTTGTTCAGAAACAATGTTTGTAAACAAAGCACAACTAACTGGACAATAGTTAGAATAATTACTAATTAGTAAAAACATGGACTTCAAAATATCCACCTGATCTTTGGGAGGAAAGTATATATAAATATCTAGTCAACAAGACTAAATAACTAAATTTTAAAAAGCGGTTACGACACAAAGAATACCATGTATTCATTTTGAATGATATTCCATACAATAATATTATGTAATAAGAACATTAAGTATGATATTAAAACTCTCCCAAGGTTGAATATCGACGCCACAAGGTCACTTGAGTGTCATCGGACGTACCTCTCTTCGCAACGCGACGAATGGCACGTATCCATCGTACAGTCTTCATTTTAAATGGCGTCTTATTACCACTCATGTATGCCTACTTATCCATATACCCCATCTCTGTTTTAAGATTTTGGTGCAGATAATATGTATTTCGATCTGCAAAAAAATTGATTTTCATTATCTCTTGAATGCATGTCGAAGTTCGGATTTCGTTGGCACATCCGTAAAGATTTGCATTATTTAGTTTATTGTCCTATTAACTTCACTGTGTTGACAAAGATGGATTTTAAATTAAAAGATTCCTCACATTTTTTCGCATTTATCCACTTACAAATCGTGTGTTTATATCTTGATTGTAATTTTGTCAACAATACATGAGTACAAAATATAAACAATGTGGGGAAACAAATAATAAAAACTGGGGAGAAAATTAAAACGTTTTATTCTGTAATTTACATGCACATCTTTACATTAACTTCAAAGTAAAAAATAACTTTAATAGAGAAGATCAAATGACACAAAATTTTCTGTACAACATACAGAACACACGGCAACATCAAAATAGTTAAGAAATCCATAAAAAAAAATATCATTTATTGCCACTACTCACGATAACCAAATCTTTTATTCAAAAAAATAATAGTGGATACACTTTTGCACATTGTAGAAAAGGCATGTGAATAAGTATATGTTCATATTTCGTGGTTTTCAAAAGCAAGAAATCTTAAAGGTTGTGGAAAAATAAAAATACATGCAAGTAAAAATAGAAATAGAATGCATATGGGTAGGATTTCTTTAAAACACTTAGACTGCAGGCATCCGTCTTTTCCATGCGCTTTTCCAAATATTTGACAAACACACCGTAGAGTGAAATCGAAAGAAAATTGTTAGAGGAACCGAGAGGTGGTTAAAACTCGCCCAGGCCAGAGGTCCATAAAAGTGAAGCTGCACAGGGTTTGCATGAGATCGCTGAATTTCAAACGTATTGAGGCCCCACATCGCGATGTTGCTGACCAAAAGAAATGTGACATACTCTCGTCCAGGTTTTTGTCTCTCCTGCTCACGTCGCCATGACGACTTACGCATTCCGCTTAAAAGGAAGACAGTTTGCAGAGAGGCTTGAAATACTCGGAAAACACTGGACAAAATGACTAAATAATCCGTTGGTCCTTTCTTCAAAGTGACTGAGATAATACTTAAAAATGTATACATATAGAGGCCCCCCAAACCCAACAGGAGGAGGGACTCCTCCAGGTCTAATTCTCGCTCAGAATATACACGCAACGTCTGCATTCTGTGGAACGCCAAAACGACGGCAACTGACGTCACAACGTAAATAACCACAGCAGATAAATGCTCCAATTTGACTGCCGTGTTGAAATAATTGTTGGACCTAATGAGAACAAAGAACGTTATCATGGTAATCACAGTTCCTACAAGAACGAAGATTCCCAAAAAGAGGCCGCGACTCGACCTGGAACAGTCTACCGTCATCCGGTGAGACTTGGCTTTGCTGTCCTCGTCACTCGTCACTTCTTCCGACACCTGCCCACGTTTCCCGATGTTCCTCCACATAACATACAAAATTCCTTTTAAAAAGTCAAAGTAATAATAAATTGTTTATAAATATATGATACATGTATAATTAAAATGTTAGCTGCAGAACTGCACCTCTTTGGGAATGTTCCAATCCTTTTTCCAGAGAGTTACAGATCTGCAGCTATCAAAATGCCATTGTTAGCAATCATGGTTTTGAATAAAATATACCAGTATTCTCTTAAAATCGGAACTCTTTAGCTGAACACGTATGTGGATTTTAGATATGTAAAGTAAGCAGTTTATTGGTTTTGGTGAGATTGTTACCTGCACATATTAAACTGTATTCTATTGTACAAGGGTACAAGTAAGAACTAGAAGTTTCCACAACATCCGTCATCAAAGAATTCATGTGACAACCCAGGTGATGTCGTGTGAGATTTCTTATGAAAAACGAACCTGGAAAAACAGCAATGAATATCATTTCAAAACTGAGCTGACAAAAAAACAGAAAAAATATCTAGACTGCTTCTGGTACTGATATCGGTTTAAAATGATTGTTGATATTTTGACTATCATTATTGTTCTTCGTTCACCTTTTTCGTGATCTGTTGTGGAGTTGATGTCTGTTTTAGTTTCGGACAGATGCCTGATTTCACGCAGGGTCTCCTGGACGATATTCTGGGCCCAGACACAAAGGTTCGTAGCCAACATGTGCATCAATCCAAACCTTGCCACAGTTTTATATCGATGTATGCACATCTGAAACACGAAAACGCTTTGAACATTTTTGGTGCCAAGGAAATCGTCCTTTCTATCAACTTTTGCAATTGCAGAATGTTTTACCCGGAGAAATGAAAACCTGGGAATTCAATAACAAACATCAGTTATGTATTTTTACTGAAATTGCTCCATTATTTAATATCCACGTCTCATCATGTGTTGCATTACATGAAATGTGTCTTGGGCACTGCAAAGTGGAATATCCCCCCGCAAGAATTGAAAACCGATAACGTATTTACGCCTCTTCATGGCGAGGGGATCAAATCTCTTCGGAAAATAAAACCCGATGAAAATAAAAACATATGTTTCTGATGTTTTCACTACCGCCTGCTCTCACTGATAGTAACAAAAAAGCATGTGTAAATATATAATGCGGAGTTAATATTTTAGCTGTGCTCTTTGATGTTCTTTGTGCAGGCTGGATATGGGGTGACCGGTTTATCACCAGATGGTTCGACTAACTGTCGGTAGGGTATACCTTTGCCGTGTTAACAGAAATGCCAAGGTATCGACCAGCGGACCATGATTTACCAAATATCTAAACAATTCCTCGTGAAAAGATAAGCCTATCTGTATACAATATATCATGTTTGATTTGTGTAGAATATGAACAATGGTTTACATGAGGAAAAACCTAAAAAGATTTCTCAAATATTTAAATTAGAGCAGTATTTTGGGGGTTTCTATAGAATAATTATGACATGACAAAGATAAAGCTGTTGAGAATGTGATTTTGTTTTTCTTATCATGCATCTTAATTAACGAACACGGAAAGCTGCCCTATGATTTTAAAACACTTCAAACAACCGTATTGCACACAAAGTAACCTTAAGTACCCCTATTTCATTGGACAATAATTACCTAGTCTATAGTGAAATGAATATAATTTTTTACTTATCATAGATCTATTAATCGGACTGATTCATGATTTTTTTCTCACTTTTAATGATCAAAATCTACTGTTTAATGTATTGAAAAGTTTTCACAAAAAATTAAGGTTTATGCATTATGACAGAAGCTCATTATGGAGAGTTTATCATTTGTTTTGAAAACAAAGATTGAGGTATGAAAGTGTATGGTTAAGATCTAAATTTATGATATCTATCACATTTCATGTATTTTTTATATCAAGTGTGCCATTTAAAAGTTAAATTAATATTTGTGTCTTTGTAAAATTAGGATGCTTTAAGTTGCAAATTAACATTTCACTAGTTTGTAAACATAAACAAGGGTCAGAGTCTTGTTTATATAGTACACAGCGTTAACGCTAAAATATTTCTCTTATCCTTGCATTAAGAAGGTCCAAATTTTGTCTGTCAACTTTAAATGAGTTGTATTTCTAATGTTTAACATAAAATGAAAATATTTTTGAAAAAGAAAACGTGAACCAGTCCCTCTTAAGGCACATTTAAAATTCTATTCAAATTCAAGGCTTTCCAAAACACCACCGGCTTGTTCTAAAGGTACACAAGGGATTATGCACACTGGACACGGCAATGAAAATCAGCAGACATGTGCAAACATATCGTTTTACCCGGAATTCGTTACATGCGTAAAATATAGGCATGGTACTATTGATGAAAATTGGTGAAAATTGAAATTCCAATGCAGTTTACTATATACTGTGGTAAATAAGCACGGTTTTGTAATTTTTATTTTCTTTTTTATTATCTGCTGAAAGAAAAGTTTGTTAGTTCCACTTCAGTAATCAATGAAGTCGCAGCATGCTTGTCTATATGTTTGCATGAATACACATAACTAGATAATCAATACACACATATAGAGCACCAAATTAACATTAACTCAAATAATGGAAAACATTAATTATTTGAAGATATCACTAATCGAATTATTGAGCGCAATGAATCAGCTGATGTACGCATCAAATCAATTACTACTGTAGTATTGCGCTCATAAATTCAATTGATGCGCGCATCGAAGTAGTAGATGGTCTCTATAATTCAAATAAAGATGTCTTTAAAATTGTACATCGACTTTATTAAAGGAATCCATGTCCGCATCAATTCTTTTAAAGAGAGCATCAATTCATTTAAAGACATTAATCTAATAGCGAATATGTTAAATTGAAGATATCTCTAATTAGATAATTGCTCTCTCTACTTGATTTATTGTGCGCATCAATTGAAGTAATAGTATCATTTAATTCATGATGTCAGCTTCTCCATCGTCAACTTCCCATATTTATTTAGCAATATTCCATTATCACCTGCATAGAGTGTTTATATCTCTCAGCTAATTAGATACGCAAGAGCTTGTTCTGCGTGTGGTCAGTTTTTAAATCAAGGCAAGCTACTGACAAACAAGTTGATGGTACAGGAGTTTCAACAATCTCAGCATTTCGCAAATTCTATAGTCGTTATAATGATTTAGTTTGCCAATACAACCTATCATTGGGTCAAACGCTGTCTGATGTGTTTCATACAGATTGTTAGACCGTTCTTGGCACACTGATTTTGGCTACGGATTACTCCGTGTACCTGATGAAGATATAGGGCTCACGGAGATCAATATATAGGGCTCACGGCGGGTGTAAATGGTCGACAGGGGATGCTTACTCCTGCTAGGCACCTGATCCCACCTCTGGTGTGTCCAGGAGTCCGTGTTTGCCCAACTATCTATTTTGTATTGCTTATAAAAGTTATGAGATTGATCACTTTTCGTTACCTTCATCTTTCAATAGAAGAGAGCAATAATTCAATTATTGCGCGCGTTAATTGGATTATTGCTCTCTTAAATTAAATTATAGCATGCATCAATTCAATGTTTGATATCATTAATTCATTTGAAGCTCCATGCACATACCTATAACATTGATACATATACCCGACAGACATGCGCACTGCATGAATACGCATATCCAAAGCATGAATATCCATAACCACATTAGGAATATCCATAACATGAATACAGATACCCACATCATGAATACAGATACCCACAGCATGAATACACATAACCACAGCATGAATACAGATACCCACAGCATGAATATAGATACCCACAGCATGAATACAGATATCCACAGCATGAATATAGATATCCATAGCATGAATACAGATACCCACATCATGAATACAGATACCCACAGCATGAATACACATAACCACAGCATGAATATAGATACCCACAGCATGAATATAGATATCCATAGCATGAATACAGATACCCACAGCATGAATATAGATATCCATAGCATGAATACAGATACCCACAGCATGAATACAGATACCCACAGCATGAATACAGATATCCACAGCATGAATACAGATACCCATAGCATGAATACAGATACCCACAGCATGAATATAGATATCCACATCATGAATACACATAATCACAGCATGAATACAGATACCCACAGCATGCATACAGATATCCACAGCATGAATACAGATATCCACAGCATGAATACACATATAACCACAGCATGCATACAGATACCCATAGCATGAATACAGATACCCACAGCATGAATACAGATACCCACAGCATGAATACAGATACCCACAGCATGAATACACATAACCACAGCATGAATACAGATACCCACAGCATGAATATAGATATCCACATCATGAATACACATATAACCACAGCATGCATACAGATATCCACAGCATGACAACAGATACCCACAGCATGAATATAGATAACCACAGCATGCATACAGATATCCACAGCATGAATATATATATCCACATCATGAATACACATAACCACAGCATGAATACAGATACCCACAGCATGAATACATATAACCACAGCATGAATACACATAACCACAGCATGAATACAGATACCCACAGCATGAATATAAATACCCACAGCATGAATATAGATATCCATAGCATGAATACAGATATCCACAGCATGCATACAGATACCCATAGCATGAATATAGATACCCACAGCATGAATACACATAACCACAGCATGAATACAGATACCCACAGCATGACAACAGATACCCACAGCATGAATACAGATATCCACAGCATGAATACACATAGCCACAGCATGAATACAGATACCCACAGCATGAATACTGATACCCACAGCATGAATACAGATACCCACAGCATGAATACAGATACCCACAGCATGAATACAGATACCCACAGCATGAATACAGAATGATATCCACAGCATGAATACAGATACCCATTGCATTAGTACGCGTTTCCACATTATATAAATAAACACACATACCTGTAGTACATAAAACGATGTTTTTAAAGTGATCCACGTGATGAAACTGTTTGAAAGTCTTACCTTAGAATTCAAGAAGACAAAATACAGCTGTATAAATGTAAATATGAGATGTATAATGGGTCTAGCTCCCTGGGCGATGCTTTTACAGGGATGGGAAGGCGGGTCGGTGTTCGTGTCAAAGAGTTCCCCAAAATGTAGGCCACTCTGTATCATACTGCCGATACCAAAACCTTCAATTTAACAATACAGTATTTATATTGAAATAGTCCATTGATTTCAAAATATAGTTAATTCTGGCCCAAAAGCATTAAAAGAGGATGATATTAACTAGTACTTCATTAACATACATGCACCTTTAAAATAATAAAACGGGATATTCAAATTAATGACATTTAAATTCCAATGAACGCACAATTATTAAATTCATTGCACATTTAACAGTCCCTTCCACATTAATCAATCGAAATGATGAAGTTCTGTTTCTCTTTCGACATTTTCTTTAAATAAATAACTCTTACCTACAGCACCCAGTCTCAGGTAGAAACTTCCGGTGTGGTAAGTCCGAGAATCGTCAAAGGAATACTTCCTCTTCAAATTGCTACGTGAACTAGAAGCAGACGTGGAATATTGGCCCCTACGCAGATTTCGTCGAAGTTTGATGGATTTATTTCGGAGGAGGTAGACGTAGGCATATATTAAGAAAATGACACTGACTGTATAGATATAGATGTAAAATCCCTGAAGGAAAAGAAAATAGAAACTACTTTAAAATGCACAAAACTGCCTTTAGAATGTTATATACATCGAGAAATTCACTGGTATAGAGCTAGCATTATTTCAGCAAACATGCACTGTATTTTCATTATTCCGTTTTTCGGCAAAGTGGCCTTGACCTTTCCGCTACCCTGTACGTAATTTTGTGACCTCGACATTCACATTCTGACCGATCGTTACAATGTACGCCATGTGTAATGTTGCATTGATAAAGATTATAATCTGAATATATCATTTTGAAAGATTTTAACATTTGGTCGTTTGTCATCTAAATGTACGTAAAACCAGACCTGGGGTTTAAGTTCTGTGTAATAGTAATTAATACATTGTAATTATTAATACTGTAATAGTAATTAATACATTGTAATTATTAATACTGTAATAGTAATTAATACATTGTAATTATTAATACTGTAATAGTAATTAATACTTTGTAATTATTAATACTGTAATAGTAATTAATACATTGTAATTATTAATACATTTTTTGAAAGTGGTGTGGTGTAATGGACCCATTTTTCAATGCAATACAATGCCAGTAATGACCATTACTTTTCAATAACATTTTTTATTCATGAAATAATCTGATTTTTTCATGAATTTGATTAAAACACTGACTCGGTGGGTTTTTTTTTTTAAACATTAAAGTTTTTAAGTGTTTATTCAATAGTGATTGATAATACTTTAAACGGTTTATTAAAAAAATCATAAATAAGCAATTAGAGAAAGCTAGAATTTGAAGAGCTCAGAGAGATAGCCCCAAGCAAGTGTCGCTGGTACGCTCTACTCGGCTCTGACCACTTCGCATAAAATCTTTAAGTGTTGCAGGCAAAGGTTTCAGACCGGAACGCTGTTCTGTGACAATCTGATGATGATAAAATCAACTACGATGTGTAAAATGATAAACATGCAAATATTTTATACATATATTTACTAACAATCTGACTTAAAAATTAACTGTTACTGTAACTCACTTTATTTATTTTTAATGTAATGTGTAATGTAATTCATTACTTTAGCAAAGTAATTGTAATTCAATTAATTACTTTTCTAATGAAGGTAATTGTTTTAGAAATGTAATTTAATGCGTTACATTTCAAATTGGCCCCAAGTTAGCGTAAAACTACTAAATTTATTACTTAAGTTCCATATTACTCTAGCTGCCGTAAATATTATTCAAGACACATATTTTTTTTTCCCCTTTAGATTACCTCATTGGCATAGAATGCTATTGTTTATTCAAAGAGTTATGTAATATTCAGGAACTTGTTTAATTTTCTATTAGACAGATAAACTGAGTTTGCTAGTAGTTGGTGAATTGACCTTTGAAAATAACATCCCAAAGCTATACACATACTGTGCTAACATGTGCCAGCGCTAAATCTCAAATGTTTAATTTCCTTGCTGACAAGAAACCATTTCAAATTTTCGCCTTTGACCTTTAAATATTTGACCATTTAACCCTAAATCACAGCTGAGGTTATCACGAGAGATTATAGATCTGTTTTTCACGAAGACTCACTGCCAAACAGAATAGTGCCATGCTACACTAAAACGAAAACAAGGCAATAGTCCTCCATTCGAAGCATTATTCCTTGAATTAGGCATCTAGAGCCTCGGATGATTAATTATATTCATTAATGATGAATGAGATAAAACTCAAGGAATAAATAGGGGAATGCTTTCACACGGCACCACAGACAGAAAGATGAATAAAATATAATTAATTTGAACTCACATCAAACAGGAAGGAGAAGTCGAGAGTCTCTTTTGAGAAGATCTCTGATATTGGAATAACACAACCCAACACAACAACTGCCATTGCGTATAATCCGCTGATGCTGGTGAACATACTGTCCCTGTCAACGAATGTGCAAAAATGAGCAGGGAATGTGCAATAATGAGCAGGGAATGTGCAATAATGAGCAGGGAATGTGCAATAATGAGCAGGGAATGTGTAATAATGAGCAGGGAATGTGCAATAATGAGCAGGGAATGTGTAATAATGAGCAGGGAATGTGCAATAATGAGCAGGGAATGTGCAATAATGAGCAGGGAATTTTGGGGAACCAAGGCCACTGTACAGTGTTTGGTAGAATACATTTAAAATACATATAATTTTTCAGTGTTTCAAATTATTTCGAGTAATTTCAAATTGTACGTTTTCATCTTTTCAGGGAATGTGCAATAATGAGCAGGGAATGTGTAATAATGAGCAGGGAATGTGCAATAATGAGCAGGGAATGTGTAATAATGAGCAGGGAATGTGTAATAATGAGCAGGGAATGTGTAATAATGAGCAGGGAATGTGCAATAATGAGCAGAGAATGTGCAATAATGAGCAGGGAATGTGCAATAATGAGCAGGGAATTTTGGAAAACCAAGGTCACTGTACAGTGTTTGGTAGAATACATTTAAAATACATATAATTTTTCAGTGTTTCAAATTATTTCGAGTAATTTCAAATTGTACGTTTTCATCTTTTCTTGATCATTCCGGGGGGGGGGGGGGGGGGGGGGGTGTTAATCTCGGGAAATGGTAGTCTATCTCTGACATCAAACTTACTAGGACTATTTTTTCTTTCAGATAAAGGTCGAGTTGAAAAGATAAGTTTGATCCAAAATCAAGATCATCCGTTACTTTGTATTCAACACCAGACATTCAATTTACACTGGAGAGCAGCAATTCAACTTGCATTCACCAAAATTTTCAAACAACAGAATTTCAACTCATCAAAGAATATACAAGGTCCCATTACTCACATGAGAGTGGAATCAACGGGGATGTTAACATCATTATATCGACCATTGTTCTTTTTCAAAATTGACCACGACGCATTCGATGGTGAGTCCGGGTAGAAGAGATCTTCGGAATTGGAATGGACATCGTGACCAAGTCCTGGAAGTGAAGTCCGGTGTTAGAGAATATTTTCCTTACAAAATGCTAAGCTTATGACATTGATGAACTGCTTTAACAGTAGTTAATGCCATGCTTCCTTGAATGACCGATGTGCAGAGTCAGACCAGGGTTATGCAGAATTATTAGATTTCAGAAATTCAGACATGGTAATTGTACGGTCTGGAAAAATATGACACCCTTTATGGTATAAATCGAAGCAAGTTTGCATGAGAAAATCTCGTTGGTGAACATGCTTGTGAAGTCAGCATGAGACTTTCAATTGCGGAAAATACACCCCTCTTTGAAAAGAATTTGATATTGTCAATTAATTTAAGACAAGAGATCATGGAATATATATTTATCCAATTCTTTGATTTAACAATTTTGAAACGTTTCACACTTCTTTCTTTTTTATTAGGAAAATTAACTGTAAAAAGTTATTAGGAAAATTGCCTGTGAAATTCATCTACGATCATGTTTCAAAATAATTTGCAGAAAGACTCTGTTTTCTTATGGTCGGTGGTTTTGGGGGGAAATTACAATAACCTCGTTGTCAAGGCTCATTCATTTTGTTGGAATAAAAAACTTTTTATTCTTTCGGAATGAAAATTCTTACTTCAGAATAATTGCTTCAAAATAAAAAAAAAAGCATAAAATTATACAATCATCAAAAACAAAAATAATAATAATGGACAAAATGCATATTTTGTTTCTTGTGGCTTCTACCTAACATCATAATGAATTAATGATGGGTGTGTGAATATCAGACCAAGAGGCATGTATATATGTATGTATGTACATGTATGAATGAATATTAGAGGTGCATGTATGTGTATATATATGTACATGAATGGACGAATATTAGAAGTACATGTATGTATATATGTACATAAATGGATGGATTGTGTGTTTATGAACGTATTTTTATAGATATTCCCAATATTTTTCTACTTTACAATATAATTTTTTAAATATCTTAGGATTTTGTTTTTTAGACATGCCTGTAAATGTATTTTTATGACAACTATTCTTATATTTATAGAATCAATAATAATTTAAAATTCATAATGGAATCCTTACCTCCTCCGTATGAATCAAAATAAAAATTGCTCCATGTACAACAATCCATATCTGCTGATTTCTTATTGAACACAAACTCCGTACGTGTTTTACAAGACATCCATTTTATTACATATTGTAACTCCACGAGTGGACGACAATGTACAAGGTGTTGTTAGTTTATTTTCATTTAATCGAAAGAAATATGTCCTCATATTGAGTGACACCTTGTGCTACATACGGAAGAAATGGTGTCTGTATGTCAGTATTTTAGGGTGTCACACATTGGACACCTTGGGAAGATGTTTTCAGTGATACCATTGACGTCTTTTAATCCCGATTGTGACTTTAAAAGGGATGTGTTAAAACTACGGTCGACTGAAGGTCGCTGTGTACCCAATTTTTTTTCTCTCTCTCGCGTGAATCATTATGTTCTATTTTCCTGAAATAGTATATCAATGTATGATAGATATCTAAACGTTAACACTGAAACTGTTGTAATAGTATTTTGATCAGTTAAATTATCAATGACTGCTTTGAGTAACACTTGTCTGTTAATTCTACCATAGGCCCAAGTGTATTATGCCTCATTATATATACCGCAATAAAAAATAGCAGGCGTTGTATCACTCAGTAGGTTATAACGGTTAGCATTACTCCTCTAGCCATCTAAATCTAAACTTGTATAATCCACGGACTGTATGTGCGCATATGTATGTATGTATGTATATACACCCCGTTACTGGGTACTATGTACAACAGAAATTATCCCCTGAAAATATTGCATTTGTATAATGAATGAGTGCTTTTATAACTGGGCATTAATTTGGAAAAGTACATAAAATCCTGAAACAAATACCTGAATCTCCATTTGGGTGAGTTTCGATGACAATAGTCTCGGTATTTCCAGTCCTTGGATTATGACGCAGAAGACTAATATTTCTGGATGACCGTCTCTGAATCTGGCATTCTACATCACTGGGAAGTTCATGCCAAGAGTGGCTTCGGTCTCGGCCCAGGTTAGCTTCATCGCCGGTACCTTGTGACGTCACAACTGATGCGTTTCCGGATGAGGAAACTTCACGAGAGGAGTACCTTGGTATGGTGTTGTTCCTGTTGCTAGGGCTCTGCACGCGACTGTCACTGGCATTGGAGCTGGTCAGACTTGGTAGTGGTGGTGTGGAAACGCTTCCACTGGTCCGAGTTCTGTTTCCAACCCATCTGTTTTGGTAAAGCAAATGAAAAATGAGAAATGCTGAGAGAAAGAGAGGGAGGGAGAGAGAAAACACTACTGTAGATGACTTCTTTCACATAAAATATTTTTAAAACACTCATTCTTTTAAAATTCTTCATTCATATATTTCTGAATGAGCTAACCTAAAACTGGCATTTTTTTAAATCGAGGCATACTAGTAGTTGCACTCACTTGAGTATAAGGCGGAGACAAAATTTTAATTCTGTTTTATTTTAGTCGTAAGAATTTTTGTGAAAATGGCAGATCAGCTTCTTGACACACAGCTGACAGAGAAGTATGTTTTTCTATCTACATCATCTATGCGATGTTATAAGATTTCAAATTAAGATTCGCCATCGCATTAGCACAACTGACACTTTGACCAAAATGTAACATATATTCAACAAAATTGATACGAGTATATTCTGAAAAAAAAATCGTAATATCTCTTACTCTATAGAAATTACATCTTTTCACGATTTTTTCTCCAAAGTATTTATTTATTCTTCTGTTTTGTAATTGAAGTAATTGTCAAATAACCCACGAAGAAAATGTAACGGTCAATGTTGAAATCATAGAGAGATTTTTGCTCGAAATATATTCATGAGTATAGTTTCTTTGTATAACTAAATCCTTCCTAGTTGAATATTTTTCACTTGCTAAATAAGACTGAATGTGCAGTGGCGTAGCTTCCATTGAGGCAACCGAGGCAGCTTCTCGGTAAAAAAACAAAAACAAAAAAAACACACCTTTTACGTTGTTAAAATGTCGATAGCTTCTGGGGGGCTGCGCCCCCCAGACCCCCTGCCTCGATAATATTCGAACCCAAGCTACGCCTATGATGTGTAGAATACTTTCCATGCATTCTAGACGTTCATTTTTATATATCAACTATATGCGATGGAAACAAACTGACATATAGAAATTGAGTTTGTGCAGATTTCGACAAGCATTTTTATCTGCATATGCATGAATAACAATATGCCAAATTATACGTTTAAAAATTGAATACATATTAGTTTGGAATTGTAAAGAAATTGGCTATAGTGTTCAAATAAAAATCTTATGTATATCTTACCCGGTAAATAATTATAAGAAAAATCATATGCGCATCTTAAGATTTATGACTTATCCAGTTTATAGTCTCACAATCTCATCAAAATGATTTCTTTAATTTATCGAAAAATTGAATACAATATTGCTTTCGTCATTCTATGTCAATGGATCGTTTAATCAATGATTTATCTGTACGTCAATGAACACGAGCTAGGGTAACGGTTTCTGGTCATGGTTGACACAATGATCAAAGAAATTGTCATTTTCCTTGCCATGGAACGTAAGCAATTACGTACCAGCATTTCAAATCTAAGAATATAGATATTTATTCTTATTTCGAAAATAAAATTCATAGCAGACATTATTGAATTCTTTTAAGGAATCAGTTCATCTGCACGTCCTCATTACCAGAAGGATTGTCTAACAGCTCAGGAAACTCTGGCACAAAAGTTCCTCACCAAATACAATATGGTCACATTGACTTCTGATTTGCTAAAACAAAGTCGACCTCTCTTCCAAAAGGTCAGCATGATAGGTTAGTCAAGTCAAATAATAGGTTAGTCAAGTCACGAGATCGACATTATAATGATAAGGTGAACAAAAGCACAGGTTGAACTTCAATTTTACACAAAGTCGATACACTGAAGACCGGCAATAACACTCCGATAAAAGTTCTGACTTGTTGAAACCACACGAAATTCTTCTCAAGAAGGACTGTATTCAAAATGGCACAACTGTTCCTCTTAGGAAAGATACAATCATTGACCATCGTAGATCTTAATTGGCGATACAACTCGACAAGTCGTTAAACTTATCACAAAGTTCCTTTAGTGTCTTGTATATTTCCTTACGTGGTCCTCAGACAGTTCAGACTGCTATTGGCCTCTTTCCCAGTATCTCTGTTATCCTTGAGGTTCAAATTAAATAGAAACAACATGCACTAGACATGTTGCGGAATTGAAGGATTGAATTAATGGGTGTAAGCATCTCCTACAGATAAAAAGGTTCTCCTAATGATCTGTGAAGAGTGCTATACCCAAAGCAAAAACATCGCAACGTTACATTTATCTTGGTGGTATCCTTGTTGGACAAAGGAAGGTGACGTCCTTCTAGTCAGGGTTCTAATCAATGATTTCGAAGGACTTTCATGGAAAGTGGAAATTAGTATCATCCAGACAGTGGTTGTAAATTGATAAAACTCCACATAAGTACAATTTATAGTATTCAAACCTTTTTGGGACTCGTGTGTCGTGCATAGTTTGTCTCTCGGTTGTTGGGTCTATCATTGCAGCGCTGGAGCTATCGCAGCATCTTAACGTATTTCAAATGCATTGCAAGTGATAAATTGTATGTGAGAAAATTTTAATTGGGAAGAATGAGTTGAAGTATCATGTTTCTAAAGCAAGGTCTTTTCAATGACATAATTTTGAAATACTGATTCATATAAGACTCCTGAAGGCGGGGACTCCATATATTGATAGTAATAAACCGGGGATGCGAAACCTTTCATCGGAGAATTATACGCAAGACATCTTAAAAACAATATTATATCATAAAGTATGGTGACATAGTATGGAGAAAGATATTGGTCAAAGTTGTTTGGGTTGAAATGCAGTACACGCACTGTATATAATGTGAAAACGGTGGCCATTTTATTCAACTTCTTCAACAAACACCATCCACGCAAGGATAAATGATTGTTTCTATTGGAATTTAATTTTTTTTTAAATCAGTAATAAAGGGTTCCTCTAAATATCTCGGGATGTATCACTTTCTTGTCTAATTATGTGGAACTTTGACGAAATAACCTGGGTACTAAGCTTCACCTATCTGTGATGGGGCAATTTGGGGGGGGGGGGGGGGGGGACTGACCGAATGTTGTAAAAAAAAAAAAAAAAAAAAAAAAATGAATCCATTTAAATAGTACATATATAATTTTTGAGAAGCGCAATGAAAAATTAAAAATGTGTTTGTACAGTATTCAGACTTTTCATAGTAATGCATTAAGGCTACCTCAAAAATATTAACACGTCACCTCATAATTTACGACCTTCGCTGTCATACAGAAATTTGACCTCTGGGTATAGAAATAGAAATAGACCATACGATTTTACACAAATCCTAGTTTTGTCTGGTTGATTGTCATTGATCCTTAGAAGGTGGTTAATTAATTGATAATTATCAACAAATTGTTGTCTTGTTTTGCTGATTGGTGAAAATTTCCAAGGGGAAAACAAATAGCACAAAACAAATACACGTATAAATGGTGTCGTGTAGTACATGTAACAGGTGTCTGCCATTGGAAATAGCAGGAAATATGAAGCTGTGATAATTCTTGAACTTCTCAATGACCTTACATTTCTAGAAAATCAAACAAGACCAAAAACCAACCGATCACTAACATTCATAGGGACATTCGCGTGAATTACCCAAAGAAATTATATACCTGAGGTATTCTAAAATAAAAATTGACGACAAACTCGATCTATGCATTTAAACATTACACATTCGACCTGTATGATTCATAATATAGCACAATTATTCATAATTAAAGGATCAGCTTATAATGCATTATAAAACTAAAAAAAAAACTGGCAATTTAGATCATCTCTAATCACCGTTGTCCGAATACTCGATCATTTTTCAGGATATCCCTCTTTAAATTTCATCAAATGGCCAAAACTTGCTCACGCTACATTGATTTTCCATGAAACGTGGTATGGATGAGGTATATTGTCTGTTAATCTCAAGACATGAAGGTTAAGGTCACTTAAAAACTTCATATCTTTAGCAAATACGAGGAACATGGACACACTTTATGTGCATTAAATTCCACTTCTTTGTAATTAAATTTCAGCCCACTGATATAGAAAACTTTCTAAGAGAGTTAAATTAAGTTCTTTTCTTATGGGGAAATCCCTAGAAAAAACATCTGCAATTTTACAAAAATTATCCAATATTTATTTGTAAAAAGATTCGAATTTCCTAAAATATGATTTGTATACTTCTGCGTATGCAACATTTTAAGATAAAGTATATTAATGCAAAGTTTTTTTCAAGTTTTAAAATACAATGTATATGAATGACCTTTGACTTTTTATATTGATATGAAATTTGTGATTTATGGAGCATGTTCGAAAGTTCTACAAAAGTATCAGGTACCGTATCTGTATGTTATTCATTGCATGCCTACTCTCAAAGTGATAAAGTTACTCGGAAAAGTCTACAATGAATTAAATATGAACTATATGTTTGAAATCGTAACAAACGATTTGCTCCGAAACTTTTTATATACATTGTATATATAGTAAGGACCCTGTGTCTGTCGCCGGACACCCAACCTAATTAAAATCAGACCTTCTCTAAATGTTACAGAAGTGTAACGTTCTCCAGTGTAACGGTTAGAGAAGGTCTGATTTTAATTAGATTGACGGACACCGTCTTTAATTTCAATTGGGGGGGGGGGGGTATTTTTCATGTTAAGCATGAAAAATATGACTCCTTTAAAGTTGATTACCAAAATTTGGACCTTCTTATTGCAATGATAAGGGCAATATTTGAGCCTTAACTTTGTGTTATGTAAACAAGACTTTTTTATGTTTACAAACAATTTAGTGAAATGTTAATTTTGTTATTTAAAGCATCTTAATTTTGCGGTCACAAATTTAACTTTGAAATGACATATTTTACCTAAAGAATACTTGAAATATGATATATATCATAAAGTTAGATCGATAAGCATACCTTTTGAAGTTTTCAAAACTTTGTAAATAATAACATACAAGTACCTATAAATCTTTGTTTACACAATATATGATACACTCTATAATGAGCTTCTGTAATAATGTATAACCTTTTTCTTTTCTTTTATTATTATTGTTTTTTTTTTTTGTTTTTTTTTTTGTTTTTTTTTTTTTTTTTTTTTGTTGTGATATCTTTTAAACACATTAAACACATTAAAAATATTACTCATTTAAAGCGATTGGTTCATGTTTTTCGAAAGAAACGTTTTTCATTTTTTATGTTAAAAATTAAAATATAGCTCATTTAATGTTGACAACCAAAATTTGGACCGTCTGAATGGAAGGATAAGAGCAATATTTTAGCTTTGATTCCGTGTAACAGTGTATGTAAACAAAGACTCGGGCCTTATGTACACAAACAAACCAGTGAAACGTTAATTTTGTGATTCATAGCATTTTCATTTTGTACATTCACAAATTTTAACTTTTAAATGACACATTTTATCTAAAGTATACTTCAGATGTGATATATATAATAAATTTGGATCAATATCCATTTATTTTGAAAACCTCGTAAACAATAACACACCTCAATCTTTGTTTTCAAAACAAATAATAAACTCTCTATAATGAGCTTCTGTCACGATGAATAACTTTAATTTTTTGTGAAACCTTCTAAGCATATTAGACTGTAGATTTTGATCATTTAAAGTGAAAAACAAAATTTGGAGGAAGATCGTGAATCAGTCCCTTTAAAGTTGATAACCAAAATTTGGACCTTCTTATTGCAAGGATATTTTACAGGATATTTTGGCCATTAAAAGTGAACAAAAGTGAAAAACAAAATTTTGAGGAAAATCATGTATCAGTCCATCTTAATGGTTCAGAAAACATTTGATATTTTGAAGTTTCTACATTCAGTGTCCATTAGATTTGACCTTTTTGTCATAGCTTATAAAAGCCATCAACCGAATCATGTTCTTGGCCATAATCTTTAATCTAGTGACAAAATGCAGTGTAGTAATCTTGCGAGTAGTATCGATCGGGAACCCGTGGGGATTCATTTAGTCACCTCCGTGTCTAGTCGCCATGTGTTTCGGCCATTCCATCAGGAACTCACGTGGCGAGGTGAGGATGACATACGGTAAAAGCCCCGAAGCAACAACAGAAATCGGCCATATTAATGACTATCATTTAAGTGCTTTCTGCGATTTCACACCTTAATCGACAAAAATGCGTGCAACTGAGACTAAATGCGCATGATATCAGTAAGAAAATTGATGTTCGTTGGAATTTGAAAAGACAGTTATAACACCATGTTTCAAAGACAAACTCTTGAATGGAGATGTATCTAATTATTCTGGAGTGACTCTTCAAAAAAAAACCATGAAATTTTTCTGTTACACCTAGATATTTTGGGACATGTAATTGTTTGTCGCTAATAATCCTCTGCTGGATTGATTACTGGGGCTTGAGCTTTGACGATGAGAAAGGAGAGAGCCGGTGACCGCGGACGCCATGTCAGTTGCCCTCCCAATGGAGTACTTGGTTCGATACGAAAACCAGAGAAAGGTTTTCTGGGTAATTGTTTTAAAATGCCGAATCAATTAGTGTCGTAACGCAATCAACATAATAAAGAAACAAGATAAACTCTGACAAACATCGACATTTAACACGTTTAATTGTACTGGTTACAACTCTATTAAAGAGCATTTGTTGTAGAACTAAATTATTGCATTCCAAGTATTTGAATCATTTTGGTAGCACTTTCTCCCCCCGCGCGCACGTTCTCTAAGCCAACATCTGCTTATCGTTTGTTATTCTTGTTTTAATGTTTTTATGAATACATGTTCATTAAAGCCACACGGTAAATAAATTTAGAGCTCCTTAGTTGAATGCGTTTAATTTTTCTCATTTTCCCTTCTTTTATTTATCTATGATAATTTTATAACATTGTGGGGTTTTTAAAACATGTGCATAAAATTGACGCACTGCAAATAAACACTGTGAAGTTACATGATGTGAAAATTACAAATATCAGATACGCGTCTAATATTTTAAAACGTAAATTGTTCACAACCCCACACCCTCCTTTTTTCATGGGCATAATTAAAGATTTTTCTTTAAAGTTAACCTTGAATACTTACATCTGTGTTTCGTCAGACTCAGACGACGTGCTGGTTTCATCTGTCGTCTGCCCGCCACGGTCCAAGATAAACTCCCCCTCTGTACAACTGTCCGAGTCACTGCTGATTACGCTACTTACAATATTCAGATTGTTCAACAAGCACCTGTCTGCTGCGCGGGACACGGGAGGGGACGGAGGGTCCCCCTCGTCCTGAGTATTACTGACGTCAGTGTCCACATTGTCACTGTAATGCCTATAAGTATTCTCTGAATCATCCCCACTGTCGGACTCGGGAATATCCAAATTGCAGTCATTCTTGTGAAGTCCTATTTTGGGTTCCTGTTTATCAATGTTTATTGTCTTCGTAGCATCTTTATAAGCAGACACAGTCGTATATCCATTCATGGTGACCCTGATAATGATAAAATCTCTGGAAAAGCCTATTTTCTATGCGGAGAAATTATCCCTTGGTCTCTTGATTGAGTACACTGGCAATCCATTACCGACACAGTATTGTCAAAAGACGTCTGCATCGCAGTTCGCGCTTCTCTCTTCTGTATTCATTAGCCCAGCGGTTAACTGATTTTCACTGATGCAGCCCTGGCTTCAAAAGCAATCTGGGATATTTTCGTTTCTCTTTTGTCATAACAATATCCCATACAAAAATCACACTGTGATATTCAAGTTTCTGTTTACCCGCAGAGGATACAAAATACCCCTTGCCCCTCTACATCCATTCCATGTAGTGCTCCGCTGTGAAACATTGGCTGCTTAATTAAGAAGTCATATGAGTAAAGAAAAACTTTCTCAGAAAATAAATATTATATTCATTACGCAATCTAGATCGAAGATGAGTAAAACAATAACCTCCTTATAGATAATAGCTTCATTCGATTTCCTAAGATCTGTGAAATGAGATTTCTGATAGTATTTATCTGCTATTGTTGCCTGTTACAGATGAGTAAGCCTGCGATTGATTTTTTATTTTATTTTGATGAGTCTACGCAAATGATTCATGTTGTGGGTGGTCTGTAGTCCTCTCTCTCTCTTTCTCTCTCTCTCTCTCTCTCTCTCTCTCTCTCTCTCTCTCTCTCTCTAGCCGACCAAACCTACTAAGTGAGGATGTCCTCACAATGTGTAGAAGAGAATATACACATATATTATTCTAAAGGCAAAAAAGTACTATATGTTAGATATAGCTATAGGGATACCTATAAAAGTTTATCTAATATATACATGTACTCTCTTTCGAATTATGAAAAAAAAAAAGATTTTGAGAGATAATATTAGTAAGGACATGTCCTCACACCACTTGTCCTCACTAAGCTAATATTTTGTATCTACATCTTTCACATGCCGTAGGTCACATTTATGAGGACGACATTATTTTTTATTTTGGTCCTCATAGTGCAATTCTGTCCTCACAACTTCTGTCCATTGGTTGAAATTTTTCCTCTCTCTCTCTCTCTCTCTCTCTCTCTCTCTCTCTCAGAAATAATATGCTAGCAACTCTCTAATTTTACCATCGCCAACGTAAGTAGCTTCGTGCCATCGGCATCTTGTACCACCGAGTCAGTGTATCACCGTGTCAGCGTACCACCGTGTCATCGTACCTTCGTGTCACCGTACCATCGCGTTGTTTTGAACAAGCGCAATGTAAAGCGAAATTTAAGTAAGTAAGCGGGACAGATACTTATTGAAATACAGGTATATCCATACCTCGACTTTTGATTCCACTCTCATCATTCAGGCATATCATAGAATAAGTCGATCTCGGAGATAAAACAGGATCAGGTAATCAGGATTAGATTGTTGAGAATCTGTATACTTCACTAAAGAAAAACCATCGAATTGACTGGTCCATATGAGGGAGCAGGGTTTCGGCCAGACCCCAGGATCATGAAACATCTTAAGCTTAAGTCAAAATCTAAATATTGTGATGAAATGATTGAGAAGTTAATCATTCCAAAATAATATTGCTATTCAATATTGTTTCATTGAATTTCTAGTGTCTGCAAATTAAGAGGTTCAGTTCAAAAGTAATGAATATTTTACAGGTGATTGAAAATTTGGCTTAAGTCTGGGTTTGTTACATGATCCTGGGGCCAGGACACCCGTTTCTTAATTATCAGTTCAATTAATTTCATTTTTTTTTTTATTTCCCCTTTTCTTTAGTGGAGAAAAATTAATGAAACATGAACTAAATGTTGTTTCTTTAAAAATTTTCTCAAATCAAATACCAGTATACAACATATGCTCAGCTGTAGTAGAGCTTTAGCATTCATGCACCCCCATCCCCGGTCATCACCACATCAGCATCATAATTGTGATCTACTGAATTAAAATTTTAAAACACGTCATTTTTCATAACGTGAATAGATTTGGTTATCGCATTGCTCCTACAACATATGCTTTATACTAAGGCAGTCTCCAAAGCCCCCTATCCCTTCGCGATAGCCTAATGTTTAGGGCACTCGATTCAGACCCGGGTTAAAGTATAAAGATACTGAATGTACATTTGCCAAGTGCCCGGCATTAGAAGGGAAAGTCTTTAAAATGGAGCTCCCATTTCAATTCTTGAACGGGACGTAGAATATTTAAAAAGCAAACAAACCCCTTCTAGTGTTACCAGGGCCAGTATAACGATTACGGAAGTGAAAATGTCGTAGGAGGGGGTACATACATAAAGATAGGGGAACGATACGATAGATCGGCAAATCGGAGGTCCCCTCTAGAACGGCCGCAAATGCAACAAATGTTAAACACTGAGAGAGAAGGAAGTGAAGGTTATAGAAAGACTGAGAGAGAAGGAAGTGAAGGATTATAGAAAGACTGAGAGAGAAGGAAGTGAAGGGTTGTAGAAAGATTGAGGGAGAAGGAAGTGAAGGGTTATAGAAAGACTGAGAGAGAAGGAAGTGAAGGGTTATAGAAAGACTGAGAGAGAAGGAAGTGAAGGGTTATAGAAAGACTGAGAGAGAAGGAAGTGAAGAGTTATAGAAAGACTGAGAGAGAAGGAAGTGAAGAGTTATAGAAAGACTGAGAGAGAAGGAAGTGAAGGGTTATAAAAAGACTGAGAGAGAAGGAAGTGAAGGGTTATAAAAAGACAGAGAGAAGGAAGTGAAGGTTATAGAAAGACTGAGAGAGAAGGAAGTGAAGGGTTATAGAAAGACTGAGAGAGAAGGAAGTGAAGGGTTATAGAAAGACTGAGAAAGAAGGAAGTGAAGGGTTATAGAAAGATTGAGGGAGAAGGAAGTGAAGGGTTATAGAAAGAGAACAGTTTGTGTATTAAAGGCATTTGATTTTTCATCAGTAACATTAACCTAAATTGATCTTTTCTTGATAACCTACGTACGGTACTTTCTCATCGTGTATCGACTGGAGTGCATCATACAAAGTCCTTAAAATCGAAATCATTTCACGGTTTCCACACGACATTCCATACCTCCCCTCTCCCTCCCTTTTGTTTCCATAGCAATCAGATTCACTGCTAACATTCTACGAAGTTTGAGCTGTTGAGGGGACTTAGTAAAGTCAGGGGCCCTCTACCAGGCACCCCATTTACAAATCCTATACCCACCCCTTATAGGATGTTACTGATGCCTATAATTTTTATATACATGTATTTATAAAAGAGAGAGAGGGGAGAGAAAGAATAAGTGAACTAGTAAATCAATGTTGTTAGAATGGGGAAAATTACGGAATATATATACACAGCACTTTCAGTGAAAAACATGCCATTGTGCTAAGTGTACGATGGAATAATGCATGGCTGGATAACAGTGAAAATCGCTAGTCAAGGGCGACGATCCATGGTGATTCTCTGTTGAACAGAGAAACACCATGGATCGTCCTCCTTGTCTAACGAAGCTCTCCTGTTTTTTTTATTTTGAATCCAGAGTTATTGTACGAAAACCTATTAGTATCATGCTGTAAAAAAGAAAATAATTCACATTCCATTATCTCGTAATTACGAGGAAATATATGTATGCAAAGCCGAGTTGCACAATTTCAAAACGTATGACTTTTCAACACTTTACACGACCATTCCTCACGATAAATTGAAGACTAGATTTTTTGATAACATAGAAAGTTGCTTCTTCAATAAAAATGGAAAAAGAAAATAGTTGTATCTGGTGATCAGTTGTCCAAAAAAATACTTTGTTAAACACCACTCTGATTCCACGCACAAGTACTCTTAAGTTGAAATAAAACATATGTTGGAGTTCCTCATTGACAATTTCTTCGTCATCTTTGGTGATCAGGTCTTCCAACGGTCTTTTGGAATTCCCATGGGCACGAACTGTGCTCATGTATTAGCTTACCTGCTTTTATATTATTATAAAGCAGAGTTTATTCAAAAGCTTCAACGTGAAAAAAAAATCCCTTGATGTTACCTTCAACTCGACATTTAGATATATCGACGACGTTTTATCCACAGGCAATTGCGTCGCTTGGGGTCGAATTTACTATTAAAGAGTACTCTATGTTCACAGGCAATTGTATCGCTTGGGGTCGAATTTACTATTAAAGAGTACTCTTGTGGTTTTATCTACTTGTGTATTAACAATAATCATTTTCATTCATATGTCGATTCGATATATCCCTGTGGACTCGAGATAAAAAAAAAAAACACCACGGAGTTCTCCACATCTGTTTCGTACTTAGATAGTTTATTGAAAATGGATAATGATGCAAACTAGCAACTGAACTTTGTGACAAACGGGATGATTTCAGCTTCGCCATCGTCAACTTCCCATATCTATGTAGCAATATTCCATGATCACATGGTGTTTATATCTAATTATCTCTCAACTGATTCGATACACAAGAGCTTGTTCTGCGTATGATCAGTTTTTATATCGAGGCAGGCTAATAACAAACAAGTTGATGTTAAAGGGGTTTCAACAGTCATTTCTCGAAGTCTATGGTCATTATCTTAATGATCTAGTTTGCCCATATAACCCATCATTGGATAAATGCTGTCTGACGTGTTTCATACCGATTGTTAGGCCGTTCTTGGTGCACTGATTTTGACTACGGATTACTCCGTTTACCTGATCAAGACATAGGGCTCATGACGGGTGTGACTGGTCGACAGGGGGTGCTTAATCCTCCTAGGCACCTGATCCCATCTTTGGTACGTCCAGGGGTCCGTGTTTGCCCAACTTTCTATTTTGCATTCTTTATAGGAGTGGTGAAATTGATCACTGTTCGTTATCTTCGCCTTTCATGAGTAGTCTTGGAAGCGTTTGATTTGGTAAACGGGAAAATGTGCAATATGAAGAATTTTATCGAAACGTTATTTTGCAATTTTGGGATCATCTTTTAATGCTCAGTTGTTTGAAATAATATGATACTCAAGAAGTTACTATTTCCCTCTATGCTGTTTGGTCAACAAATCGAAATGATCTTTCCTAAAGTGTGTATGACGGTATATATCGTCGTCGGGTTTCGCTATAATTTACGTTCCAGTCCGCGAAATAGTTCCGGCCATAATTTTCGTTTCGGACACACACTTTTAGAAATATAAAATGCATATGTTTACGCACATTTATTATGGGTTTTGTTTCTTTCATCGGGTTATGCAATAGTTAAAGACTAGTATATTTAGCGCCGGATTATTTATACGTCTATTTTTGTGTTTTTAAAAAACCAAAGATTGTCAGATCGACATGTGCTTATTCTTGTTTTATTACAGAGGTTTTGTCTCCAATTCAAAGGATTGTAAACTGGAGGTGTGAAACCTGTATAGATAGAGTTGTTATATAACCCCTTCTACAACATGTACCGACACAAATCCTCACCTGTATAGATAGAGTTGTTATATAACCCCTTCTACAACATTTACCGACACAAATCCTCACCTGTATAGATAGAGTTGTTACATAACCCCTTCTACAACATTTACCGACACAAATCCTCACCTGTATAGATAGAGTTGTTATATAACCCCTTCTACAACATTTACCGACACAAATCCTCACCTGTATAGATAGAGTTGTTACATAACCCCTTCTACAATATTTACCGACACAAATCCTCACCTGTATAGATAGAGTTGTTACATAACCCCTTCTACAACATTTACCGACACAAATCCTCACCTGTATAGATAGAGTTGTTACATAACCCCTTCTACAATATTTACCGACACAAATCCTCACCTGTATAGATAGAGTTGTTATATAACCCCTTCTACAACATGTACCGACACAAATCCTCACGATTGGGTACATGTAGCATCAGGTACTGACCAACATATCCCGACTATGAATGGGAATTTTTGAAATAAGTATGGGGTTTTCTTTTTTTGGGAGAATCTAAACTAAGTTCACAAATATATATACAATGGTTTGTTTTTTTTTATTATTGATTAATGCCATCATATATCTTTAATGATCAAATCAAAATTGTACTGGTTTGTATCTAACCACAGCTAAATATTCTCTACAGAGATACCTATAGTTATCTATCGTGGCCGTCGACAGTATATTCCAATGTATTGTCTCCGACAACAGTGTATATCGTGATGCAAAAAATATGCATTGTCTCGGCACATATCATCGTCTGCGACAATAGGTACCAACGGACGACAATATACCGTGAGGGTTCGTGCATTTTGTCGCCGAGGACAATATGTGCCAAACGACAATATGTACCATCACAGTGTGCACTCAACGCCAATCTTGAACTTCCACACGCTTATTTTTAGAGATATCTCTCAAAGTTAAAGAATTGCATAACGGTCATTGATGGAAGAAAAATACCTCTGTCCGAAAAATAAGCACTTTATTCAACATACGAACGACCCATGGTTTGGGAACCAACAACATCTTACTTTAGCAGGCTAGAAAGAAGACAGTTTAGATGCATTGATCGATTAATTTGCTCGACAAGTGAAATTTGTAAATAAAAAAATTATAAAAAAAAAAATTTGCTCGACTAATACCAATGCACAATAAAGTTCTTCTGATTGAACTGTATTCCGTTCTACGATTCCAAATTTTACCCGTTTGACTATGAAATATATGAACATTAAAACGCAATCACGAATCAGTAGCTCTATTTTTGCATTGGTCTAAGACATTTGTAATATAAGTACCTGACCACTGGACCATGTCGCCCCTTACTGTGTTTTCTTCAGTAAGATAAATATTGGCGATTGTATGATTTTTCTTTCTATGTAATCCACAATTCAAATTCGGTTGTACTTAAATATTGATTTAAAAAATCGTCTTTAAACCTATGAAAAACACCGTATTCAAAAAATCCTAGTATGATTATGGAGCGTCAAATTCACATGAGCTCAAATAATTGAAGATATCTTCTATTATTTGAAGATATCATCAATTCATTTAATGCACGCAACAATTCAATTAAAGACCTCTTGAAATAATTAATATCTTCAATTCTGAATTATTGCGCGCTTTAATTGAATTGTTGATAGTATTAATTATTCTGCTGAATTGATGAGCGCTATAATTGAATTGTTGCTCTCTTAAAATGAATTGATGATATCAACAATTTAACTAATGCGCACTACAATTCAATTAATGAGGGGAATAATTCAATAAATGCTCGCAATAACTGAATCGTTGCTCTCTTCAATTGAATTGTAGCGCGCATCAATTCAATTGATGCAAGCAATAATTGAATTATCGCCCTCTTCCATTCCATTAATGATATCATTAATTCACTTGATATGCGCAATAATTCTTTTAGAGAGAGCAACTATTAGAGATGTCTTCAATTCAACTTATCCACACCTGAAATGATGATATCTTTAATTAAATGTAAATAGTGTTGCTGTCTTAAAAAGAATTGATGCACGCATAAAATCCTTATATCAAAGCGTTCATATAAAAGCGTTGTAAATAATTAAAGATATCTTGAATTGAATAGATCATCAGTCATACCGAGCTCCAAATGCAATCCTACAGGCAATAGTTTCACCACATTGATTACATGCGCCTCAAATCAATTATTGCTCTCCTCGATTGAACTGATGAGAGCAATAATTGATTTGATGCTCGCATCAATTCAAATATTGTGCGCAATAATTGAATTGATGATATCTTCAAATAATTAAAGATATGTTCAATTATTTGAGTTTATGTTAAATTGGTGCACCATACATATTGGATAGAAGCCGTACGTTTTCGCGACTTTTCAGGTGTTCAAGAAGAGTGTAAAATAACTACAAAATGTGATAAACAGCTGATAAATGGATAATCCACAAACATTTTGTTGGGAAAATACAGAAGGGAGAGGGTTACACGGTGTACTGTTTTTGGTGTCTGTGGTATAAGAAGGCGCCATTATATCATTAATTACATATTTGCTACTTTCAACATACGTCTGTTCAATATGATCGTGCATTCAAGATCTAATTAATATAGTCAATACAGATAAGGAGGTATACTAGAATGTCTAGCTGGGTAGCTCAGTCAGTTGACTGCAAATAAAAGACTTTTTTTCAAAAATGCGTGTCAACTGCTGACCTGTAGATTGTGTCAACTGCTGACCTGTAGATTAAGGGTTCGAGTCCAGCAGGGGATTTAAAAATTGTTTCTTCAGATTACTTTCTACTAAAACTGCATTTTAAAAAAAAATTAATTATTTTTCACTAAATAAAGTAAATCTTAATTTACCAACTTCAAAATAGCATTGTACATTTGTACATATCCTCCACTTTTCTCTCTGGTGTGTTATTCACCTGAGTAAACGAAATGTCTCTTCCTTTCTAGAAAAAGGTTCGGGTTCGATATTTTAAAAATTTACAATGGAGCTGGATGCTGTGAGTATAGTTTTTCTATCATCAACAAAATTTACCCATAAAAGCTGATATTCAATACCGTGTTAATGCTATATACTCTCTTCCAGAGCCCAGGCAACCACGGTGTTACACAAAGAGAGAGATGCATCATAAAGCGCCGAGTAAACAGGGAACACCACAGTAATTTTAATGCAGGCTACATTAACATTGACGAGCAGTACCTCCACAGAACTGGGATAAGAGGTCGAAAAGTCTACATACTGTATTGCCTCATCTTCATTCTTGTTGTTCTGGCACTGCTGAACATATTGGTAAAGTCTAGATTTAATTAAGTGTTAAAATACGATTATTGTAGGCCTGATCGAATTCCTAATGAGTTTCAATATAACAGCAAATTTAATTTTGAATGATGGATAAAAGACAGAGAGACTGTCATTAAATATGTTCAGGGTGAAATAGATATATTTTTTATATCAAAGATTATTAATACTTGATTAAGCTTACAACACATGTTATTCAATTTGTATGCACATACCGTTGCAATTATGAGACTACATCTTTCAAAAAATAATAATTCATTGCTTAATATATATATATATATATATATATATATATATATATATATATATACATACAATTTTTTCAAAAGTCTAAGCATAGGTTACATTCTAAGTTTTTGTTTTTAAAAAAATAATATAGCTCTAGAGTCTTTCTCTGACTTGCATAAGTTGTCTCACTGGATAACTGTGGGGGAATACTTATAGAAATCCTACCATAGAAATCCTGCCCTGGCTAAAGATGGCAGCGCTGCCATCCAGTTACATTAGTGCCAGGATGGTTTCACTACTGTTTGATTAAAGGAACCTTGTAGATTTCAATTGCTATTGCACAGCTGGTACAGTGTAGCTACACAAAACACTTTATGTTCAGATGACAGCTGGGATCCTATACATGCTGAGATTGACCCCAGCAGGAATGGAAATGTTGGAATTTATCCCCAACAACAATCTGCTGCGATTCCTGGCAGATACTACTCTACCTTCAGTCAAAGTGTTCCAGGGAGGTGTAGGCAGCAGGCATGCTTCATCATTACAGATTGATTCTGGCCAGCAGGTATTATTTCAAAAGTATTTTGATACAAATACAAGTTATTTCAGCAGAATTGGAGTTGATATGCTATTAAATTATTCAATTAATCATGTGCTTCATGATATTAAATGGATAAATAAAAGTTTTCATTTTAGTGCCAACCATAATTATATTAGTGCTCTTGGTTCAGTGCCAAAGGCATTAAAATGTGAATCCCACTAATTTCAAGTTGATGTTACAACACCAAGATAGATGTAAATTCTTAACTTGGTAAATATTGATTATGACACCAATTTCAAACTTGAAAATTCATATTTTGAATGATATATTGGAGAATAAGCTTGCCGCTTCATAATTATAGAGCTAAGCATGGGAGGAAACATTTTCAGGTGGATTGGTAATATGATGTCGAACACCTTGCTTTAGTATCTGCAGTTTTTCGATTTTTAAATATTTTTTTATTCTTTGTAGATTATATTAAATGCATCATCTTCTAAAATAAAAGATGTTGAGGGTAAGAAGAAGAAATATTCAACTATACCACTTAAATTAATTCATTTTATGAACAACAGTCAAGATTTGTCATTTTCATATTGGGCTATTTTTTACTATATTTAGGTGGATTAGAACCAAAAAAGATTCAATTTCATTCAGTGGATGAATTTGGTGTTTTGGACCGGGAAACTAAAGCCACTTTATTCTCATCCAAATTTCAAACATGGACCAATGTTCAAAATCCTGGATTAAACCTGCATGTTCCATCTCTCTCCACTGGTCACGTAAGTTGATGAATTTTAAAATACAAACCTGAGTGCTTTCAAAGATCTTTGTGCAGAAATTATTCCTTTATCATCCCCTCGCGATTCACTGTGAGAGGGAAAGTAGTAATGGGACCGTTCGTGTGTGGGTGAGTGTGTTAGTGTGTGACACAGACCTTATAGACACTCTACAGGCCACATTTTATGCTCGATTGAATTTATACTTCACATGTATAGCTTTGTTTTCAAAATAGGAAGAACCCTATTGATTATTTGGTCAAAAGGTCAAAGGCCTAGGTCACTACATGACTTTTTAGAAAAAAGCTAGTAGACATTTTAAAGGCCACATTTTTTGTTCGATTGATTTTTGATACTTCAGATGTAGTCTTGTTATCAAAAGTGGAAAATCCCCATTTGATTTTTTGGGTTCAAAGGTCAAGGTCACTACAGGACTTTATAGAAATTAAACACTCTAAAGACGACATTTTTTGCTCAATTGATTTGATACTTCACATAATTATAGCTTTGTTATCAAAAAGAGGAAGAAGCCTTTTGGTTTTGGGGTCATAAGGTCAATGTCACTACAGAACTTTATAGAAAAAGCTTGTAGACACTAATTGCAGGGGGGATCTGCCTGCCTTGCGTAACTCTTATTGAAAGGTTAGTACAGTTTGAAATATTATGGATATATTTTATCTTTCAAAAATATAGTGCAGTCACAAATATAAAAAGCACCCTTTTAGCTCACCTGAGCCAAATGCTCATATGAGCTTGCCACTTTTCTAATCAAAATTTGACCATGTCATTAACTTTTCATATTTTCATTTTCTTCTCCATATTAAAGTACTGGGCAAATTGCAGTCAAACTTGGTACAAAGCATCCATGGGTGAAAAGGATTCAAGTTGTTTGTGGGTTTTTTTTATCAAATGAAGGGTCATGCCCCTTGCAAAGGGGAGATACTCAAGAAAAGAGGATGGGGTCATTAAAAAATTTTCATCTGAAAAAACACTGGGCCAGAAAAGTTGAAATTTACATGAAAGCTTGATGACATAGAGTAAATTCATATTTTTTCAAATCATGTCTCCCAGGTTAAGGGTTGGGCCACAATAGGGGAACAAAGTTATGGAGATATATAGGGAAAACCTTTTAAAATCTTCTTCTTGAGAACCACTGTGTCAGAAAAGATTAAATTTACATGAAAGCTTCCTGACATATATACTAGATTCAAGTGGGGATGAAAGTTTTACATAAAGATATATTGGAAATATCTTCTTCTAAAGAACCACTGGGCCAAAAAAAAAAAATTACGTGAAAGCTTCATAACAGAATAGATTCAAGTGGGCCACAATAGGGTATCAAAGTTTTACATGCAGATATATAGAAAAACATTTTTAGAATTTTATTCTCAAGAACAACAGGACCATGGAAAGGCATGTTTAAATGTGCAAGTATCCCTAGATAGTGCAAATTCAATTTTGTTCAAATTATGGGCCTCCAGGGATAAGGTGGGGTTGCAGTAAATTACATAGGAATAAATAGGAAATCAATTAAAGCAAATTATTTTCAAGAGTAGTAGGACCACACTAAGCCATATCCAGACACAAATGAATATGTGGATTCAAGGGTTTTATTTATGCCCCATGCAACTATTGTGGAGGACATTGTTTTGTCCTCTCTGTCTGTCTATCCAAAACTTTAACCTTGCTCATAACTTTTGAATGGTGAGTGATAGAGTTCTCATTTCATATGCACATTCCTTGTGAAAAGATCCATTTTTTGTACCAAAGCTTTTAATCTTTTGACCTTGACCTTGAAATTTGACCTACATTTAAAAGAATCTAATGTATTCAATATCTCCTGAACTATTTAATTAAGGCTTTCATAATTTGCATATAGATTCCTTATGGTAAGGCTTTACATTTCATTTATGATCTTTGGCATTGTGATCTTGACCTTGGAGTTTGACCCAAATTTCAAAACTTTAATCTCACTCATAACTTTTGAATGGTGAGCAATTGGGCTTTCATATTTCATACATGCGTTTCTTGTAAGAAAACATTTTTTTTTTGTACCAAATATCTAGCCTTGTGACCTTTATCTTGGATTTTGACTTGTGACCTTTATCTTGGATTTTGACTTTTAAGAGAAGTTAATCTAAACAATTCCTACTGAACTGTTTAAGGTTGGGCTTTTATATTTTGTATATTTATTTCTTTATTTCCATCTTCTGATCCGCACCGCTTCATATAAACCCTTGAGCAAATAGGCAGAGTAAGACGGGTTTGCTAGTGCGCCATCTAGTGACATTACACATTTATGAACTTCATTGACCTATGCTATTGACTAATCAGAGAGCACATATTAAACAAGGATAGCAAGACCAAATGGAACTACATTAGCTTATGTTATTAAAAAAAATTCTTTCACGTCAACATGACTTGTTATAAAGTTCACAATTAAACAAGTATCTGCAACATTCTACTTCATATATTCAGTTTCAGCTAAAGATATTCAAATACAAAGTATTTGCTTAACCACTGACAGTAAACTGGAGTCTCAAGGTTAACAGAACCACGTAGTTTTCTGTGTAAGATTAAGTTTCCAGTATGATAAAACAATGTTTCTGATTGAATCATGTGTCTTTTATTGAGGCCAATCGGAGAATCAGATTTTTAACCTGTCTTATTCGGTCAAGGGTTTATTTGAAACGAGCGGATCAGAAACCCCTGATTCAGGATGATGATTATAGCAAGACCTTACATTTCATACCATGATTTTTTTTTCACTTTGAACTTTGTATCATGGTTATATCAGGACTCTTTGGGGCTAGATTGGGAGCCACAATATGGGGTAAAAAAAAATTCATGGAAAGAAAGATTGAAGAAAATCTTTAAAGATAAAAATCACAACAGCTGAACAACAGCAGGGCCAAGGTAACTCAGGGAAGCTATGTGGCCCATGGGCCTCTTGTTTATTATTTGATATTATTTGTGGAAACAGTTAACCCTCATGTATTTCCAAAATTAGAATTTATTTTTGTCCTCCGCCACAATGCAGAAGGGGACATAGAAATACTGATGTCTGTACATGTATGTCCGTCTGTCCATGCATCCGTCAGGCTAACTGGACGCAACTTCTCAGAAACCACTCAATGGATTTTGTTCAAATTTTACAGGATTGTTAGTCACCATATGTGCACCGCCATTTTAAATCAACCAATTTTACAGGAGTTATGGGACTTTGTTGAATTTTAACATACTGCACTATTTGTGGACGTCACTCTTAGGATCCTGCTGTACGGATTTTGTTCAAATTTTATAGGATTGTTAGTCACAATATGTAGCTGATCATAATATGCCACAATTTCGATTCTACACATGTTACAGGTGTTACGGCATTTTGCGTGTCAATGTTTCAGATACAGAGTAAGGCAGGAGTGGACAGATTGGTTATGGAGGCTAATAGTATGTACTTGACTGGGATGGAAGGTTTTGACATGCTGTCCCAGGACAAACACATTCACATCAACACTGGTCACAGTCTTCTTATCCAGTCCAAGGTAGGTAACTCGGTTGTCTCATTTCAAAGTTAGATCTTTTTAAGCTATATCACCCCTTCTTACTATGATTAGAGTAAAGTCCTTTTTAGCTCACCTGAGCCAAAGGCTCAAGTGAGCTTTTCTGATCAAAATTTGTCCGTTGTCTGTCGTCGTCATAAACTTTTCACTTCTTCGATTTCTTCTCAAGAACCGCTGGACCAATTTCAACCAAATTTGCCACAAAGCATCCTTGGGTGAAGGGCTTTCAAGTTTGTTCAAATGAAGGCCCATGTCTTTTTCAAAGGAGAGATAATCACAAAAATGCAAAAATAGGGTGGGGTCATTTAAAAATCTTCTTCTCAAGAACCAATAGGCCAGAAAAGCTGA
The DNA here is from genome assembly GCF_947568905.1 of Ostrea edulis. Taxonomy (NCBI): domain Eukaryota; kingdom Metazoa; phylum Mollusca; class Bivalvia; order Ostreida; family Ostreidae; genus Ostrea; species Ostrea edulis. The sequence continues at coordinate 73,902,762 of NC_079165.1, read as the reverse complement.
GATTTACATGAAAGCTTCCTGACATGATGCAGATTCAAGTTTGTTCAAATCATGGCCCCCGGGGGTTGGATGGGACACAATAGGGAATCAAAATTTTACATACTAATATATAGGATAAATCTTTAAAAATCTTCTTCTCAAGAACCACCGAGCCAGAAAAGCTGAGATTTACATGAAAGCTTCCTGACATGATGCAGATTCAAGTTTGTTTAAATCATGGCCCCTGAGGGTATGATGGGGTCACAATAGGGGATCAAAGTTTTACATACAAATATAGGAAAAATCTTTAAAAAAAATTCTTCTCAAGAACCACCGATCCGGAAAAGCTGAGATTTACATGAAAGCTTCCTGACATGATGCAGATTCAAGTTTGTTAAAATCATGGCCCCCAGGGGTTGGATGGGGCCACAATAGGGGATCAAAGTTTTACATACAAATATATACATGTAGGAAAAATCTTCTTCTCAAGAACTACTGAGCCAGAAAAGCTGAAATTTACATGAGAGCTTCCTGACATAATGCAGATTCAAGTTTGTTCAAATCATGGGCCCCTGGAGGTTGGATGGGGCCACAATAGGGGATCAAAGTTTTACATACAAATATATAAGGGAAAATCTTTAAAAATCTTCTTCTCAAGAACCACTGAACCAGAAAAGCTGATATTTACATGAAATTTTTCTAACATATTTCAGATTTCAGTTTGTTAAAATCATGGCCCCCAGGGGTAGGATGCCATCACAAGGGGGGATCAAAGTTTTGGATACAAATATATAGGGAAAATCTTTAAATATGAGCCAAGGTGACTCAGGTGAGCCCTTGGGCCTCTTGTTTGAGTCCTATTTACTATGGTATTCATAAACTTTTCAAAGATACAGCTTAAAACAATTCCTAAAATTGCTGCATCTGGGGGGAAAATGATACAGCTTAAGCAATTCTTAAGATTCTTATTGCATCTTGGGAAAAATAAAATAAATGCCAATGCCTGATTTAAGTTGGTATAAACAAGAGCTCCATAAGGTGGGACATATCCCCTCACAATGAGTGTCTACAAACGTATTCTACAAAGTCTTGTAGTGACCTTGACATTTTTATCCCAAAATCAATAGGACTCTTCCTCTCTTGATAACAAAGCTACATGTGAAGTATCAAATCAATCGAGCAAAAAAATGTGGCCTGTAAAATGTCTACAAGCTCAGTGTTACACACACTCACTCACATACTCATCCACACACGAACAGTCCCATTATTATATGCCCTCTCGCTATTAATTGTAAGGGGATAAAAAGCCAGTAAAAAAGTTTTTTCAAATATAAAAGATTGTAATTTATGATACGAAAGAGTAATACAAAGTATTCTGCATGAAAGTTATCACCACTGAGATAGATGTAGTCTTTTCATTGGCTGAAAATACAGAATGCATTCCGAGTGGGTGATGGAGATGAATATAGGTGAAGCATTTCTTGGCACTTCTCTATACAATGTACTTCTTCAGATTTTTTGAGCTGCAGATTTTTATCCATTTATGCATAGTTTAGTTTGAACTGCAATTTTTGTATCCCTCCTCCCCAACCATTGCACATGATAAGGAGATGCTGCAAGTTTCAGTATGTATATTGTATGGAGGGTTGCCATTTTCACAGTTTACCACTCAGTTAGGGGTGAATCGATATATCGAAATGCACCGGTATACGCATGTCCAGAGATATGAAATACGGTGTTTCGATGTAACGATACGATATAGTGTCGGGTTTAAAAATAGCCCTTTTAATAGTCGGGATCGAAGTTCATAATTTAAAAATGGCTTCTAACAGGAACACAATTCCTCAGACCATTCTCTCACCAGAGGGCGCGCTACGCAAGCTTCACTGGGGCGTAGCGTAACGCCCTCTGGTGAGTGATTGTTCCTCAGACTTTAATACCCGCTTTTACATTGTGACATCAGAGGTTCCTCAGACTTTAATCCCCGCTTTTACATTGTGACATTGGTGTTTCCTCAGACTTTAATTGTCATTGTTTGTTTTGTTATGAAATAAAAGATATTAAACCACTTCATTTTTTAAAATTTTGATATTTTACTTCAGAAAATGCTTAACTACATTGTAAATCCAATATATCGGATATCGCATAAGAAAATATTGTATTGTATCGTATCGGAAAATTTTGAGCAATACACACCCCTACACTAAGTTGCATTTTTAATAGTATGGCAGCTATGAAAAACTGCTTTTCCTTCTCTTTGTGTGAATACAAAAGTACATGTAAAAATGAAGAAGTTGTCAAGGCATTGGAAGTGTGCACTTTGAGTGTAGCATTGTGTTGAATATACATGTACCTGCTATCTATTCATTTCAAAGAATTTTAAAAAATTCTTTTGGTCAATTTTAGGTGGGTAATATCAACATTGAAGCATCCAACCATGTATTCATCAGCAAGGATATCCAAAACAGCAGCCAGTTCTCTCCCAACTCTAGCATACTAGTGTACAAAGTGTGTGTTTGCATGCCAAGTGGTGGACTGTACATTGTTGAATCTGGGTCAAACTGTACAGTTGGTACTGGTGTGTGCCTGTAAAGATAGCTCTCTTGACTGAAAAGATGCTTTACAATTCCATACTTGGATGGTGAAGAACATCACCTTGAAAAGCTCATAATATGCATATACACTGTACATGTATACCTTATTACAGTATTGAACATTTTATATCAATGTTTTATTAGGTGGCATTAGATTTTGCTAAATCATATTTTTAGATATATATATTTTTCTTCATTAAATATACAAATATCAAAGAGAACATAGAACATTATATTCATCTACTTGTGTGTACTTATATATATATATTGCATTTTCCGTCCATTGTGGAAGTTTGTACATGTATGGCATTCACACAGAATGCTGTAAGTAATATCCTATGTACATGTATTTTTATACAGCATTTATCATTATTGGACAAGTTTGACATATTGCTTTTTGCCTTTATTGTTGTTGACATCGTTAATGTAGTTATCAATCCAATTAAATCCATTCAAAGAGTGCAACAATTCATTTGGAGAGGGATATAATTCCAGTTTTTTTTTAAAAATCTGTAATAAATCTACAATTCTTAGTAATACAACTTTAATTCATTTATAAAAGGATAATCTGATTGAATTTCAGAGATCTCAAATTCATTTTAAAGATGTCTTTAGTTGAATTAAAGTGTGTTCTAATTTATCAGAAGAGAGCTGCAATTGATACTCCAAATTAATCATAGAATGCCAAATGAGCATAATATACCGAAGTAATTTAAATTTTCTATTATTTAACGACATCTTCTACTGAATTCATGATATCGTCAATCGTAGAAGTGGAATTCATTTTGAGATCTCTAATTGTATTAAAGCACTCTCTTGATTTAAAGGTATTTATGTACAGTTGCATCAGAAATCTCACTGAATAAAACAAAAATCAAAAACATTCGAAATGTATTTAACATTTTATTATGATTTAGAGAAATTGCAGAAAATGGTAAATTTTGTGATGTTTTTAGAAATGGCCATAAATATTTCAATGTTGCAGACACATACACAGTTGTATTTTCACAAGACATCCCTTCATATATGTTTAAAATTATGTACAATAAGTTTATAAGACATTTGAATTATTTTAATATTTTCAGTAGCAGATATTTAATTATACTCCTGTGAAAAAATGTATTTTCTAAAATTTCTCTAACTAGCATGAGCACAGATTTTTGGCCATTTAATGCAATTCATTTTACATATAAAACTAAATGCTGTCATAAGACAGTAATAACCGCGTGCAAGTGATTGCCTTTATTGAATATACATATACCAGTGCTCTCCATTGTATTTGTGTAATTAGCAAAGAAGCCACAATAGTTACCATATAACATACCGTGTATATTTCTTGCTGTATATGTCGAGATGCATTGAGTATTCCGTTGGGAAAGTACCCTGGGATCATCCCAAATCCTATTTTATAATTGTTTAGTTTATTATTATTATTGGCGTTGGTGGCCTAGTGGTTAGGCCGTCAGACTCTCGACCGAAAGATCGTGGGTTCGAGTCCTGGCCGTGGCAGTGCTGACGTTGTGTCCTTGGGAAAGGCACTTTACATGAATTTCCTCACTCCACCCAAGTGTAAAAGAGGTACCTAGCTATAGACAGTGAAAGATATTGTTAGAATGTTAGTGCTCTAGCCTTGTAATGGCAGCTTGCACTGTATGCTTCCTAGGAGGCTGAGAAAGTTCTAGATTGATATAAGGTCTGCCGGGGTAATAATGTACATTGATTATTGTAAAGCGCTTATTGTACATTGATTATTGTAAAGCGCTTTGAGCAGCATACGCTGGATAAGGCGCTATATAAAACCAATCATTATTATTATTATTAAACCGTTCAGAGACATTTCATTGGTATAATTGTTGAAATATATTTAAAACAAACGATATATTCCTGCTGCACATATCAAGATGCATTTAATATTCTGATAGGCATTCACACATACACACACACACACCATAATTTTTTATGTGCCAGTCATTGAACAGGACATGTTTTGTGCTGTCCAAATATCTGACTGGCTGTCTGTCTGAGGTCACGTTTTCCTGACTTTTTTCCGTAACATATGTATGTACAGCTTTGAAATTTGGTGACAATGTGAGTTTGCATTTCAGCTGCATTGGTGCACCTTGACCTACTTTAGGGCTATAAGTAGGTCAAGCAGTATTAAGGACTTTTTATTTACAGATACAGGTATTGCCCTGAAATTTAGTCACAAACTTCCTCTCCGAGGAATACAAGTTCAGTTTGTATTTCAACTGAGTGACCCATCCATCCATGACCTACATTAGGGCTTGAAGTAGGTCAAACAGTTTTGCAGGCTTTTTTTTTTTTTATTGAGAAAGATATTGCTCTGAATTTTAGTCACAGGCTTCCTCTTGGAGGAATACAAGTTCAGTTTGCATTTGAGCTGGATTTGTCCATCCTTGACCTACTTTTGGACTGAAAATAGGTCAAATAGTTTTCCACACTTTTTTCATTTAACAATTACAAATGTCCTGAAATTTAGTCACAAGGTCAACCAGTTTTCCAGATTTTTTCGTTATTGATACAGATATTGTCCTGAAATTTTGTCAAAACCTCTGTGTCAGAGAAAAACATAATCAGTTCACATTTCAACTTCATTCATGCACCATGACCTACTTTGGGATAAAAGTAGGTCAAATGGTTTCCTGGACTTCTTTTTTTTATTATCATAAATAGAGATTGCACTGACATTTTGTCACTTCACTCTTAGGGAAATACATGATCAGTTCACATGTCAGATAGATTGGTGCACCATGACCTACTTTGAGGCTTTTCTATTCAGAATGTGTTTGGTATCCAGAGTGCATAATATGCTTCCAGGTTGAATTTCACTGTCCGACGGGCGTATATTGTACCGTTTGTGGTACTCTTGTTCATTGTTCAAATATCTTGAAAATGGTTTAGATTCCAACCCTTAAAGCAAATACATGTATATTCTTGTTGCATGTGACACAATGTACTGCTTGAGCACCAGGTTTTTCGATTTTTCACCCCATTTGCCCCTAAAGTTGAAAAGAAAATTCCAAAAATTAACTGCACATCTAAAGGACACCACTAATCATCTCCAAAAAGATGATTTGGCTACAGCATAAAATGTAAGGAGTTCTAAGAACCAGGTTTCTCAATAGAAAATGTGTCGTTTTTCAACCCCCTTTTGGCCCACAGAATGAAAATTCTTAAACCTAATTAAACATCTCTAGGACATCACCAATTACCTTCCAAACTGTGTAAAATCAGAGACATACATGATGTTATACTGGCCTCGATGTCTGATGAAATATAAGAGTTCTAGGAGCGGGGGTTTTGCAGAAAAACGTATTTGGCCCCCCAGGGTGAAATGACAATTCCGAAAACTTCTTTATTGTCTACAGGGCACCAACACACATTCTTCCAAAATATGTTTGTCTACTGCGTAAAATGTATGAGGGGTTCTGGGAACCAGGTACGGAATCTTTTTCCTGACAAAAACATTTGTTTTTTATCTCAATTTGCCCCCAAGGTAAAATTGAACATTTTAAAAACTTTTATTGCAAATCAACAGGACACCAATTATCATATTCCAAACGATTAATTGGTAACTGCTAAAATAAAGAATGAGTTTTGAGGAAGAAGTGTGACAAAAACGGACGGATCAGGGTAACAACAATATATATATACCCGAACTTGAGAAAAGGGCGGGTATTCACATTCTCATTTTACAAGACACCCTACTAATCACTAAACGTGTGTGTGTGTGTTATTAAGCACTTTATGTCATTTGTTTCACTCTTAACGAACATAAAGCATTTATAAAAGAAACACAAACACGCTAAATTGGATGTGAGGCGCTTTTATGTGCAGTTTAATTATTTCAAATAATTCAATACACGATAAAAAGTATAATCTGTCCGTACACTTCTCTCTGCATTTTACAAATAAAGAGTAGCAAAATTATAATAACATGTACATAGCGATGGCGGGCGGGTAGGTGGGGCTTGTGTTTCTGTCTGTTCTCTATACGGAAATCGCCTATGACACCTTGTAAAAACGTCCAGACTGCACGAGAAAGTGTCTTCGAATGGCTTTACCTGCACGGGCCCAAATAGTCCGTGTTATAAATATTAAATGTCACCTAACTAGGTGACCATGCAAATAGCCAATAGATGCAAGAAAAGACATACACGTACGCGTGTTTGAGTATCTTCAAGAAATACATAACAATAACCAACGACACAAAAAATATGAAATTGTCATAGCATCCCTCCTTCAAGATGACAATATTTACATTGAAGCGAGAGCCAAGTTCAGCTAGTAATAAGAACGAAGACAAACTAGCACTAAAACAAAACTACAAAGCTGCTAGGAAAAATAGGGCGCGTACCTGGTTTATCTGACATAGACCTGGACCTGATTTATCTGACATAGACCTGGTAAAAGGTTTCTCTGACACGGACCTGGTACCTAGTTTATCTGACACTGACCTGGTACCTAGTTTCTCTAACACGGAGCTGGTTTCTCTGACACGGACCTGGTACCTGGTTTCTCTGACATGGACCTGACCCATGGTTTATCTGACACGGACCTGATACCTGTTACTTGGTTTCTCTAACACGGACCTGGTACCTGATTAATCTGACACGGACCTGGTACCTGGTTTATCTCACACGCACCTGGTTTATCTGACAGGGACTTGGTTTATCTGACACGGACCTGATTTCTCTGACACGGACCTGGTACTTGATTTATCTTACAGGGACCTGACCCCTGGTTTATCTAACACGGACCTGGTTTATCTGACACGGACCTGATACCTGATTTATCTGACACGGACCTGGTTTATCTGACACGGACCTGGTTTATCTGACACGAACCTGGTACCTGATTTATCTGACACGGACCTGGTTTAACTGACACGGACCTGGCCCCTGGTTTATTTGACATGGACCTGGTTTCTCTGACACGGACCTGACCCCTGGATTATCTGACACGGTCCTGATTCCTGGTTTAACTGACACGGACCTGGTTTCTCTAATACGAACCTGGTATCTGGTTTAACTGACACGGACCTGGCCCCTAGTTTATCTGACACGGACCTGGTTTATCTGACACGGACCTGGTTTATCTGACACGGACCTGGTTTAACTGACACGGACCTGGCCCCTGGTTTATCTGACACGGACCTGGCCCCTAGTTTATCTGACACGGACCTGGTTTAACTGACACGGACCTGGTTTAACTGACACGGACCTGGTACCTGGTTTATCTGACACGGAGGTATAAAAATATGTCTGTTCCGAACGAGAATCGCCGAACATGGCGAAAATGTAATGAAATATGGATCATGTATACTTAGATATTCATCGTTGAATACATAATTCAATGATTCCGAGCATTAATTGAATTGATGCATGCATTATTTGAATCAAATCATCATTTTTTTCCCCAGAGAGCAACAATTCAATTATACCACTCGTCAATTAAGCAGAATAATCAATGCTAGATAAATATCACCAATTGAATTAATGCGCGCAATAATTCAGAATTGAAGATATTCATTAATTGACTGGGAAATTTTTAATAGAATAATAATTTGAATATAAGAATTTAGCTTAGATATGCAGAGGTGGAAAATTATTATAGATTCCATAGCCCTAATGGGGCTAGTGATACATTAAGGAGGTAATATACCATATCGTCAAAATGGCTGACTTTCTTTTAAAACATGAAAAATATCGATACAATGTATCAGCAATATTTGCCTATTCCTTTTAGATTTGATTGCCAAGTTGAGTAATTCAGTGGGTTATATAGTATGTCAACTGCTGGACTGTATATCGTGGGTTCGAGTCCAACAGGGGTTTCAATTTCTTTCTACAATAAAAACAAAATACATATCCTCCACTTTTCATCCACATCAATATTTTTTAGTATATTCAGGTGACCAATACCCTCTCTCTCTCTCTCTCTCTCTCTCTCTCTCTCTCTCTCTGCTACCTCTTGTATTGAAATTATAACTAACAAAGCAAACATATTGTGTTCCGTACGCATTTCCATTTCCATAAGCCCAGGGCTTGATCATACATGATATTTAGCGCTATCAAATACGTTTTGATGACAATCACAATTTTGAAACACTATTATGTGCGGCTGAAAGCACAGGGGAAAAAACTTGTATTATCAATCATGGACGAATGATATACAGAATTGGATCATAATCATGTGACTGCGTGTCTGACATATTCAAATTTAATGCATCAATGATAAATATTAAATTCCCAATGACAATGAATAGTTTTAATAAAAAGAACTGCAAAGGATTTTCCCCGTAAATAGCTGGAGCGGCCTTTTAGTATAAACTTTAAGTTAAAGTTTAACGGAAGAAGTATCGTTTATCTGGTGACATCTTCTGTGCAAAAGAACAAAGATAATCAGTAAATTAACAAAATACACTTTTGAATTTTTCTGAAAAGCAAAATACTCATTGATTTGAAAATCAGGGAGTAAATACTCTTTGTGGGAAAAAATTTATCTGGAGCTCTGCTCTATAATCTGTGTGTTTAAAAAAGGGAGGGGCGGGGGGCAAATGTACGCTTGCAAGCTTCAAATAACTCGGGTTCGGTAGACGACATTAGGCGATGTGCCAAAAATAATAACCAATAAAAAGTGTGCTTGCATATATACCGCAACAGGTGAAGTTTCAATTGCACAGGTAAGACTTTTATTACTTATTTTGGAGTCTAACAAACATTTTTAAGGTTTTTCTTTTGCATTGCATATAAACACATAAGGAAACAACTTTACACTTTTTGAACAAGTTTGGATTTATGCAGCAAATGATTACAACGTAAATAAACTTCGCTTGTGTACAAATTCCATCGCCTCTAAACAAAATATGGCCGTGAAACAGGAAGTAACTTTATGCAAAATCGTCTAATCGCACCCCATTTGTACAAGGTACTCAATCCATGCTGTCAGAAGTGATAGATTGTTATTATCAAATCGAAATGTACAAACGTTTCACTGCGCACGAAATATATTGATGTGGCCACTGGTGAATTGCATAGAGTAGAATCTACATACATGTATCTCTATTCATCTATGCTAAAACTTTAACATTTAACCAACCATGCAGATATATTTTTGTCAAATTCTGTTTTTGCAGGACTTCATCAAAAAGCTAAAATGCCAGCAGCCACACGAGAGGCCTCAGAGTCAGGCTTAGGTAAGATATTGCTAATGATTGATTAATGTGTGAGTCAGGTCAGGTATTGGAAATTTCATGCTAATTAAGGTGTGGTATGTCACAGATTATATCCAAAATTATTGATTTTTTATTATGACCAGGTATTGTTTTGCATGATCAGAAAGTCAATACGCATGTAAACCATTGTTACTAGGTAGAAGAATGTCAGTACTCTTATTCAATATTTGCATCTAGTATTATCAAATGTAAATAATTCAGGTGCCCTTTTTTCAGTAATTTCTTTTCAGTTTGTGTGTTTCATTGAAATATATATCTAACACACACTGTTGTTTATGCCAAAACATAATTTTAAAAAGATTTATGTAATTCAAATCTCAATGATTGTGCACTGTGTTACTGTGTCATGTAACGTGTTGGATTAATGTCCGTGAAATTTACCTTTCAGTCTCTATTCACAAACTGAAGAGTAATCTTGGGGAAATTGGAGATATTTTGGAAGCTGACCAAGATGATTTGGATTTTTTGAAAAAGTTTCTAAACAATCCTGCTCTTAAAAACATACTACAGGTAATGATACAGTATCTTATGTCATAAATTGTGTTTAGTGCAGTACCAAGACTTGTTTTGGGATGGAATAAATTATTATGCCCCTGTAATCAGAGGTTCAGGGTCTGTCTGTTTGTCTGCAAAAACTTGAACCTTGACCATAACTTTTCAATGGATAGTGATGGGGCTTAGTCATATTTCATTGTGTATAGTCCTTGTTACACAGTCAGGGGCATAATGCAAACATGTAATATTTGAAAAATAACATACTAAATAAGTTATTTTACTCAAACAGAAACATTTTTTTAAAGTAACTCATTATTGTTATTATTTTTTTTTTTATCTTGGATGGTCATTGATTTCATCTAAAATCTTTGGGTTTTGTTTTAGGTCTATTGCATTTAGTTTAGTGGCGTCGATGGCCTAGTGGTTAGGCTGTCAGACTCTCGACCGAAAGGTCGTGGGTTTGAGTCCTGACCGTGGCAGGGCCGACGTTGTGTCCTTGGAAAAGGCACTTTACACGAATTTCCTCACTCCACCCAAATGTAAAAGGGGTACCTGGCTATAGACAGTGAAAGATATTGTTAGAATATAACATTGTTAGTGCTCTAGTGCCTGTAACGGCAGCTTGCACTGTATGCTTCCCAGGAAGCTGAGAAAGTTCTATATTGATATAAGGTCTGCCAGGGTAATAATGTATTGTAAAGCTGCTTTGAGCAGCATATGCAGGAAAAGCGCTATATAAAAACCAAAATTGTAAATTTCAGGATCCCCGGGGTAGGGATTCTTACCCCAGGGCGGGGTCAAACTTCGTATATATGTGCAAAACATATGAATAATATCTGCTTTAATGCTATTGATACTAAATGGATATTTAGAAGGAGTAAGTAGTCCTTTACCTAAATTATAAATTTCATGATCCTAGTGGGTAAGGGTTTGGTTTTAGGGTGGTGTCAAAATTATTTCAATGATTTGAAGGACTTCTTTAAGTTTGCTGATACTGTATAAAATCTAAATGCATATTTAGGAATAGCAGAAAAGGATGTATAAAAAATTGTGAATTTCACAACCCAGGGTTTTGATTCTAGGATGAGTCCAAATATTAGTCATATAGTTTAATGAACTATCGTTTAATGTTCATTAAACAATACATGTAAAGCCTTTCATCAGTGTATGCACTTTTGAGGGCATTGAAGTTTCAAGAACACATCTTGTTTTTTACTGTTGCTGAATATTAGAACTTAGCTTAGATATTCAGAACAGGAAATTTTTTCTAGATTTCATAGCCCTTGGAAGTAGTGATACTTTTAACTTTCACTCGGGTGACTGATAAGGCCTGTGGGCCTCTTGTTTGTGTGGGTTTTTTTTCTTGTATTTCCACCGATATACTGTATATTGCATTCTGGGATTCAGGATGTAAAAGATGTGCATGGTGCACAGACTTCAATCGACAGTTGTCAATGGGGGCATGTAGCAGACAGGGCTTAGTAGAATTTTACTTGTTATCATGAAGTGTTATTTACTTTTCTGGGTGAAATTTTTGTTGACAAATTAACAATTTTTCCCACTTTTACATAGGCTTTGAATACTTTTCTTGAATGCCCCTTTAAGCAAGGTTTTAAATAAAAGAAACATGTGGGTTTGTCTTGGTGCACCCGCAGAAATATGTGATGACGTGAAGTGAGAGGGGTTGACATAAAATAACGTAAACAAGTTAGCAAAACACAACCTGTTTGATTTATTAATGAAGAAAAGAGTACCACACAGTATCTGATGAAGGACAGGAGCAAAGAGAGGTAACTCATTGTTACAATAAAAAACCAACTAACATTTGCATTATTTTTCTAATGACCTCTTAGCATTGTCCCCCTGACTGTGCAAGCTGTTCTTTCTTTTGGTACCTGAATTTTTGACCTTGTGACCTTCACCTTGGAGTTTGACTTACTTTTGAAAAACTTTAATCTTGGCTATAACCTTTGAATGAGTGATAGGGTATTTTACATGTATTTTTGGCCTCTTGACCTTGGGGTTTGACCTACTTATAAAAAAAAATTAACCTTGGTCATAACTTATATTTCCCATATGTATTCCTTGTGACAAGACCTTTCTTTTGTACTAAAATTTTTGAAACTTTGATCTTGGAGTTTGACCATATGGGGTGGGGGTGGCATCATTGTTTCACAAATGCAGTTGGTTTTATATATATGTAGTATTTATAAGTTCTATGTTCATTTATTAGGTAAAAGATAAATTAGAAGATGAAAATCCCCTGGAGCCTGTGACAGAGGAGAGTGCAGGAAAGCTGGCGACTGATGCAGTCAATGTCCTTGGGCCGTCATTGGATGACAATGAACAGGCTCAAGAACTAGAGGACATTTTGTCCAATCCTCACCTAGGGGTATGTATACTTAGCATCAGTAAATTTCTCATCTCTGTTTGAGAACCGAGTGTGTAACATTAGGCCATTCCAATTTTTTTTTTATATTTAGCGTCCACCCAGCTAGAATCAAAATCTGATCTTTCTATAAAAAAAAAACAAAAAAAACCCCACAAATCAGTGGAAACATTTTCAGTGTATTAATAAAATTATTATCAGCAATTGAGTATTTTCTCTCCAAACAACTTTTGATCATGATCGATCAATGCACTTTACTCCAACTAAAGTTGTATCTTTGTTGTATTTTGTTCTGTCATTGTAATTTAGCTCTCAGCTCTCTATGTTATACAACACATCAAAGAGAGAATGTAGACGAATAGACCTTGTCTTAGATGAAGGAATGTGTATTGTATATAATGGTCACACATATCATTTGTAATTGTTCGGCCAATAGTGCTTTTCCCCATTCAAAAATTCAAAATTGTAAGATTTTAGTGATAAAGTCATTTTTTAAATGCCAGTTTCCCCTGATGACTAGGTCTTGACCAAACCAAGATGCATATTTAAAACTTTTTATGAAGTTCTCCCTAACCTTCAAATAATTGTGCTTGTTCAATTTCTTTTATCATTTCTTGAATCAGTACTCTGAATAATAAATGATTACTCTTGAATCAACTACAGACAATAGCCAGCCCTTATCCACCCCCAAGTCTATAAGTGCAGTTACAAAAGAATATAGAAAACACAATATGTATGTGTTTCATTTTAAATCAATTGATTCCTTAAACAGAGCCTTGGGTGCACTCCTAAACTTGCCTGAAAAAGTAACTCATATAGTAAGGCCAATATCTTTTCTGGTGTAACTTTCAGAACATACCAATCAAGGTCAATTTGTTTCGAATTGATTGACAATCAATTTGAATCAAACCAACCTGAAGTTTACTAATCCCATGGGGGTCTGGATTAGAATAGGTCCTCAGTACCCTTATCATGAGAGGAGACGAAATGGGATTGTCCTTTGGATGAGACCGCAAAAATGTAGGCCCATGTCACAGCATGTGTGTATGATAAAGATCCATCCCTTCTTAAAGGCCGCAGCCCTTCACTGGGAATGGTTACGTCTCCATATGAGTGAAAAATTCTCAAGCAGGACTTTAAACAGTATAAAACCACTCAACTACATGAACTGCACCTATTTTAGCATTGAATGCGGTTTTCATACTACTGCCGCTTCCCAGTACTTGCAATATATATTCAAAAGATGTAGATTTTTATTACAATATCAAATTACATCATTTACATGTAAGAGATTAGATTAGGTTTTCAGCACCCCTGCTTGTCGTAAGAGATGACTAAATGGGGCGGTCCTTCGGATGAGACTGCAAAAAACCGAGGCCCTGTGTCACAGCAGGTGTGGCACGATGAAGATCCCTCTCTGCTGTGAGTGCTGAGCATAGGCCTAAATTTTGCAACCCTTCACCAGCAATGGTGATGTCTTCATATGAGTGAAATATTCTCGGGAATTAAACAATATACAACCAACTGAAGGACCCGCAACTCTCACTTCTAATTGTCGTGCATCAGTCATAAGAGAGAGAGCGTGAACACCATGGTCATCATGTGTATTCTAGTATTTTTAGGATTTTGATTCGGATCAAAATTAGACATGAAACGTAATTGAAAAGCATTCTAATATACTTTTCCCCCCCTGGTGAATGTGTGTGTTTTTTTTCAATTTTTAAAACCAATCTGTCCTCGGATGCTAAATATAGAAAAAACTTCCCATTTGGTGCAACTTGAAATATACCTGAAAAACTGAAGAAGAGGAAAATGAAAATTTTCTGTAATATTTTGATACAGGCATTACTGAGGGCACATGATGACGTTGCTGATCGTAACTATGGTGACGAGGTGGAGGAGGAATCCCAGCTGTTTTCTCCCCCTCCCCCACTTTCTATGTTTAGTAACATGCCTGACCAGGTTCGACTTGTGGGTATTAGGAGAGAGAAAAATGCTCCACTGGTAAGATAGATCCTTTAAGTAGAGAAAATTAATTCATATCTTTCATTTTGTAGTGCAGTAATTGTAATTGTAAACAGATATATTTATCTCTTCAGTGTATGAAGTCTTCAGTCAGTCATATAGACTAGATGATAGTATTTCCTGTTTTTTAAATTTTTACGAATTTTCCTCTTTTCAGGGAATAACAGTGAAGATAGATGAGAGAGCTGAGTTGGTTATTGCTCGTATTCTATCAGGCAGCATGATTGATAAACAAGGTAGAACAACTCTTTTGGCTTGTTATCCTCATTCAACAGAGTGGGGGGAGATATTCTAAAAGTAATGGTGGTTGTGATTGAGAAATTGCTTCAGGTTCAACATATAGATATACCCTGTGTGTGAGAGACCCTCCATTTTATGGTGCTTTTGTTTCCCAATCTCTTTCAATATGGCTCGATATGTACAATGTCATCATACTTGTATGAAATGTTGATACTTACAAACAGATATATTATTATTTTAACTAATCTAAGGCAAGAGCAATATTAAATCCATTCAATATCGAAGGAAGGACTGTGCTTTCAGTTTTTCACTTGCGTTAGCTTAGTGCAAAAGAGCTATACATGTATTACGATATCCCTTGTCAATGAATAACTTGGTTATCTCAAGTCTAAAATGTTTTCGTCACTAGTCCTGTCAGCTTCAAGATTAGTTGAGTGAAGAAGCTGTTTTTCTCAAATAACAATATTGTTAATACAGAGGTACAATGTATACTGACATTTTTTTATGAATACGGTAAAACTTATCTTGAAAGTTTTCATGTAATGATGATAAATAACGATTGTTTTGGGTCTTCTGCATGTGGGGAATAAAGTTTTCATGTAATGATGATGAATAATGATTGTTTATAATATGTGATTTAGGTCTTCTGCATGTGGGGGATAAAGTTTTCATGTAATGATGATAAATAATGATTGTTTATAATATGTGATTTAGGTCTTCTGCATGTGGGGGATAAAGTTTTCATGTAATGATGATAAATAATGATTGTTTATAATATGTGATTTAGGTCTTCTGCATGTGGGGGATAAAGTTTTCATGTAATGATGATAAATAATGATTGTTTATAATATGTGATTTAGGTCTTCTGCATGTGGGGAATAAAGTTTTCATGTAATGATGATTAATAATGATTGTTTATAATATGTGATTTAGGTCTTCTGCATGTGGGGGATATCATTAAAGAGGTGAACGGAATCCCAGTGTCCACTCCCGAGCAGCTGATGGACATTATCCGCAGCACTGATGCTGGGATCACGCTGAAAATCATCCAGAATTATACTGAGCAGCAACCACAAGCCCAGGTATAAGATTGAGTATTTCTTTTGGCAAAAAAAACAATATATGTGTGACTGACATGATGTGTGGTAGTATTTGTATAGAAAAGTCTTCTTTAGAAGTAATTTCACCTACAGAAATGCTGCACAGTAACAATTTTTTTCTCTTTTTGTTCCCTCTGCTAACTTGGATTATCCTTGGTAGTTTCATGTATGTTGTAAGCATTGTATAAGATAAATAACATTTAGTACAAACACTTCCCAAATTTTTTTTTAACTTTAAGAATTGCATGAAGAACTATTGTGTTAATTATTCACTGAAAATTTGGTTTTTAGTATTTCCCCTTTCTTGTAAAATCCCTAAAAATTTATCTTTTCCTTTATTTTTAAATTTTTCAATAAACTGCTTGTATATTATTAATGGCTTAATATATTTATATATAGAAATATGTGAAAGCACATTTTAACTATGATCCTCAAAGAGACCGTTTGATTCCCTGCAAAGATGCAGGTCTACCATTCAAAGATGGGGACATTCTCCACATTATGAGCACTGAAGACCCCAACTGGTGGCAGGTAAAGAGATGTTAATATGGATTAAATATTGTTATTTGTGAATCGTTTAAATCTGATGATACAAGCTAGAAAAATGGATATCTGCAGATCAAATGTATATGTGAAAGTGCAATGTGTATAAGGCTATGATTGTCATTAAAAGTTTCATTTTTGGAAGAAGAAAAATTATAAAGTTCAGATAGTGTAAAAGACTTGGTGATGTTTTAGATTCAGTCACTTGCCACATATGCATACTGAAATACTTACAGGCCAAGATAGTAACTGAGGATGTGGATGGTCCCACGGGTCTGATCCCTGCCCAGCAGCTGGAGGAGAAACGCCAGGCCTACGTACAACCGGATTATGACTATTCGAAAAGCAGTCTGTGTAAGTTTGCATAAAGAATCAATACGCCGGTTTCGAGATACGTCCGAGAGAACTCTCGTACCTAGTAAGGCGCGAAAGTATTTGTTTACTCGCGGGAGTGGGACAGATATTCATCACAGCGTAAGTGAATGTACTCAGTAAGTTTCTCATACGCTGTTTGATAACCCGAATTCGACTGATACACAAACTAAGTAAGTGATAAGTATTTAGGGAGTAATTAAATACATAGAATTCTTATTCTATCACATCATTTCGTTGGCCATAAGTACCATATCCAAGATATTTCTTGCAAATATGACATTGTGTGTTTCCACTTCGGTAAAACATTTCTTTCGATGGTATTTTGTATTTCCCACATTTACATATTTAAAGAGAAGCCACTTTTCATACATTTCATCGTCTTCCTCGTTGACTGTATATCCACTCTGTCCCACTTAGGCATTCAAAGTTCTACTAAATGCACCTCCTATACAGAAGAGTTAGTATCTCGAAACTGGCGTATTATTGTGACTTGAGTTATTGTGACTTGAGTAGTACACTCTGTAAGGTTGTTTCAGGTACAAACTTCTATGAAATCATAGATATTGTCAAAGATTCATTGAAACTTACACTATAGTATAATCCTGCTGAAACAAAACATTCACATTCTAATGGTGTATGCATTTCACAAATTAAAAGAATAGTACATGTGTATCCGCTATGATTATTATTTTCATTCTCCTTGAAAATTGTCCTTTTTTTGGGGGGGGGGGGGGGGATATAGTTGCTGTTATGTCTGTCCATCCATCCATCCAAGCTCATACCTCTTTATCTCTTAAACCTTTCATCAGAAATTGATCATAATTGATCTCCAATATTCCTTAGGACCGGGACTTTTATACCTTATATAAGGAAAATATTATTTCAACAATTTTTGAACAGGTATTGATCATAATACTGTATCACTCAAATAAGTAACAAGCAAATTATTTTCAGACAATGGTCACTCAAGATCATTTTGGAAAGGTCAAGGTCACTCAGAACATATACCCTATATATATATAAAAAAAAAAAAAAAAAAAAAAAAAAAAAAAAGATTCATTTCAACAAAATTTCAACAGTTATTGATTTTTTGGACAAAGGTCTTTCAAGGTCATTTTGGAAAGATTAAGGTCACTCAGAATATGAGGGAAACATTCCTTATTTCAACAGTTTTTGAACAGGAATTGATAATATATCAGACAAATAGCTTTCAGACAAAGGTCATTTTGTCAATTAAAGGTCAAGGTCACATATCTCTTTTTTTTTTTTTTAAACCTTCATTTCAACAATATTTCCACAGTTATTGATCATTGTGCAAGTTATTCGTCATATGAAGTAGTTTAGTGATTAGATGCAGTTCGGGTTTAACAGTTTTACTGATATTCTTGTTTACAGTTTGTGGGCTGAAGAAAAGAAAGAAGAGAACCATAAAATATTCAACTAGAAACCATAAAGGTATTTAGTAAAAGCTATTCAATGGTTCATTTGCCTGTCTTAGCACTGTGTGTCTTATCTCAATGTAATTTATCATATTTAACTTTCAGATTTTGATAACTGTAATATTACAATCTATGAGGAGGTAACCAGGATGCCTCCATTCCAGCGTAAGACATTAGTCCTGGTAGGTGCCAACCATGTGGGCAGGAGATCCATGAAGGAGCGCTTGATTCGTGATGATCCCAGACGATTTGGTGCTGTAATGCCCCGTAAGTCTCTTAGATACATGTTCTCTTTGTATATGTGTTGAATAATCGTAATATTTCATTTGTTGTTGTTAGTGCACTCTATTGGACAGGAGTATTTTTAGAATTTCTTATTTTTTGTGGTAAATTTTCAGGGGGGTTGGGTTGCATTACAATGACAATTTCTTGATTTTTATTTAAATTCAGTATATGTGATGTTTCACAAAATGTCATTTTGAAATATGTTTTAACAAGTTCAAAATGGAAATGTGATCTGAGGTGAATGACAGGCCATCATGATTTGTTACAAGTTTTATAACCTTCAGGGTGGGGTCACAATGGCAGGTCATCCTCATGTAGTGTAAATTCAAAGTTCACGTCATCATCACCGAGGTTATGGGTTTAACTTTTTACATAGGAATAATGATAAATTCTATTATAATGTACTTTTGAAATAGACTTCACAAGATGTATGTACAGCATTGTCAAATTAATATATGCAGACACCTTTGTGTAGTTTAGATTCAGGTCCTTACCATCACCCCTGGGGCCTTTGCATAGTCAAAATGGGAGTTTAAAGTTTTACATTGGAACATGTTGGAATTTTATTTTTAAATCTTCTCAAGAACCATGGAGGTGATTTTTGTAAAAATTGTTATGCAAGCATCCTCATGTAGTTTAGGTTCAAGATTGTTCACATCAAGACCCCTACGGTTCAGATAGGAACAAAAAAGGCGGGATTAAAGAATTACAAAAGAATATGTACAGGAAAACTCTTTAGTAATAATTTTCTTAAGTTGAGACACAAGAACACAAAATGTCAAACTGATGTGCATTAATCTTGTAGTGTACACACAGTTAACACTATGACAGTTCCACTCTCCCTCCTTTGGGTCAGGGTGAGGCTGTAATGAAGATTAATTTAACACCTGAGCTAACACAACTACTCACATGAGTGGCTCATTGACCTCTTTTCATTATTGATACGTCGTTATTTCTTTCAGATACTTTGAGAGGACCCAGGAAAAAATGGTTACTTTTTATTATTTATATACTGTTATTTCTTTCAGACACTTCGAGGGAACCCAGGAAAGGTGAAGAACATGGAAAGGGTTACTTTTTTGATACCAGAGAAAACATGGAAGCAGACATCAAAGAGGGGAAGTTTCTGGAGTTTGGGGAGTTTAATGGAAACCTTTATGGAACAAAACTTGAATCCATTCACTATACAGTACAGCAGGGCAAAATGTGTGTGTTGGATGTTAACCCCACAGTAAGTTTAAGCTGCCATACACACTGCAACAAGAATATGTAAACATGTAAATCAGAATTGAATATTGGCATAACAGATATATAGTGACTGGTGCTGAGTTAAAATCCTGGTTATCTGACAATGGCTTGTAATATTCCAGGTAATGTTAATGTTATGCAACATTTTGACCTGTGGTATAACCTAATCTTATTGAATTTTTAAGTCACTGAAGGTCCTCAAGAATGCAGAGTACATGCCCTACATTGTATTCCTGGCCGCACCAAGTGCTACTGTCCAGGGACTGATGTGGGAGGAAGGGCGAAGGAGGGGTAAAGCAGGGAAACAAGGGGTAAAAAAAACTTTCTAATTAACCTTTTTTCCAGTGTATTTCTAGTTTGATCTCAACTTCATTCACAGTACATTTATAGTGCAGGAACAATCCTTGTATATTAAAAAGTGAAATCTTTCTTTTCCTTTTTTTACAGGGGCAGGTTGAAATGCGGACGGTAAGTGTCCTGTTTAATTTTGTTAACATAATTCTTGGTGTTAAAATCTCAATTTGGTGCACATGAAATATTCTTTAAAAGAATTGAAATATTTACGCAATATTGAATGGACCAATAACACACTCCATTCAATATTTCTGAGTGAAAGCTTTGGATTATTTCAAAACAACATTTCTCAACCTTGGAGGTTATCCTGCATCATCCACGAAAATGGAACTTTATTTTTTTTTTTAAATATACAGTACATTGATTTAATCTTGTTTTTTATCAACAGGAAAGAGATTTTCTGATAGCAGTTGAAGAGAGTGCTCAGATAGAGCGTGTGTACAAACAGTATTTTGACTTGACTGTTGTGAATGATGATTTTGAGGAAACTTATCGTGAACTGAAGAAAGCCCTGACGGATTTAAGTGCAGCAACTCAGTGGGTTCCTGTGGATTGGGTGTATTAGTGATCCACCTCATAACCTCATCCAACGCCATTTCAAGTTATATCATTTCTATGCAGAATTTCATACAAGTTTTTAACCACTACTTAAAAATGAAGAAATCCGCCATTGCTTGGAAATGTATACTTTAGTAGTTCTGGGTAAGTTACAGTTCTGGGTATGTACAGTGTATGTCTATAAATTGTTTTACCATGTGACAAGGATTGTAATTTTTAATTAGGTAATCAGGAAAATTGATTAATTGGAAATTTGTCATAAATAATTATATAAATGAAAAGAACCATAATTTAGAGATTTACAGAACGTGACTACAATCAGGAATTGTATTGTATACACATACAATGTATATTTTTGTAATGTATTTTCATAACTGCATCTTCATGTGCTATATTTATTTTTAGCAAGTATCCATATATATGATTATATATATTTACACCATACTGTTTATGATTTATGAAAATTATTTTCAATGACTATTTGGTGGGTGTGCTGTAGCTTTGTCATGAACTTTTTACAGATTTAAATTTTGGTTGTGTCTCTGGCAAACATGCAAAATTTGATTTTTCATCTTTGTGCAATAGAAAGGTTGTTGACTACACATACAATTTCTATTTGAAGGTTGTTATCTGATGTAATACCTTTTGAGACTATGCCTTGTATTTTTTTTTAACTTGTTTTACAAGCATTGCTAACAAAATATCACTTGTGTAATTGATATAGACTGCATTGTAACAGGATTGTTACATGCAATGTATTTTCATATTTTCCACTTCGTTTACGAGTAATATTTAGAATCTCAGAATGCATATCAACCCATAGGCAAAGGGGTTTCGTGGGAAATTAGTTGTGCCTTAGCTTTACAGCAGAAATAATGGTGGCATAGATGTTTGAAACGCACACAGTGGGCATGCTTGATTTTCTTAAATTTGTGTTTTTTCTTCTTATATAACTGGTACCTTCCCAATGCCAAACACTGTCAATTTTTCCCAATATGGAGGCTAAATATACCCAGTAACAACCTACAAAGTTGGCTTGTAATTTGATTTGTATGAAACGTACGAGTTCTTCACTCCCTCTTCAATAGAAAGTAGGTTAATAAAATGTGCTCATTTGTAAATTGTAAACAATGAATACTTGTTTATTGTTTAAAGAATGGTTTATTCAGTGTTTATTTTAAAACAAATGCCATTTATTTACATGAAAGAAAATTCCCACTTTCTTTTATTTTGATGCAATTTTTCCCAATGGAATAGGTATTGGTACCATTCCCATACGGTAGGAAAAAATGCTGACTGTTAAAAGGTTAAACTGAATAATCAAGTGTATTTTTGTTTGGTATATTTTTAGTACTGCTGACAAATTCTCCTCCCTCACCCCACCCACTCCCAAATTAGTTTACAACTAAGGCAGATCAGTACATATAAAAATAAGCATATCTTTTATTCATACTTGTTGGAAATGTATATATCAAGAAGAAAACAACCACAGATCTAGATAATTTTCTAATGAAACTAGTTTCATATTTCAATTACAAGTGCAAATTTTCTCAGTTATACAAATATATTTGATCAACAATTTTATTATGTAAAAAGATATACTTCATATTTGTTGCTGGTAAATCTAAATGTCCATGATCAGGATTGTAAAATTTGCACAAAAATCAATTTGTCTTAATTGTCGATCCTACCTCTTGGTTTCTGCACTACTTTCAACACAACCAGTTGGATGTAGAAAAGTGTATAGCTCTCTAGATTTCATAAAAGTGTACACAGTATCGATATAAGTAAATCAAGCACACCTTGTACGACATGCATTCCAAATGAAATATGTACTGTAGTTATTATGGGAACAAATGTATCAGGTTACTGGTGGTTGTGTCATTTTATATCATAAATGTTAGTATATGTATATGTTTTGAGAGAGGAAATTTTGAAAGAAGAAAAGTTTACTTCTTAATTCCACTTATTCAACATTTACATCAAATATCAAAAAAAAGTTTATTTCCTGTCGGTATTTACTCTTGGAACAACATTCCACTGTTCAGATGTTTGTTTTCTATTTTGTACACTACATATTTTTGTGACAAGAAACCCAATTTGTAGGGGAATTGTAAGCTTTTTGTGTAGATTGCACTTTTATGATATGCAATGTGCAGCAACATACCAGTTATTGTTTACAATACCAATTTATTTTTATGATAATTAATAAATGATAGGAATATAATATAGGTGTGTGTATTATTTTGTTCTGCAACACTCATATCTGTGTGTACAAGGTATGTATGTACAGAAGCCGATAGGTGTCAGGGTAACTGACGGCCGCCAGATAATAAGTAGCGGCCGCGATACAAATTAAGTTGCGGCCGCCAGTTAAATGAATATTAATTCTATACCCTGGCACCTATCGGCTTCCGTATTTAGACCCGTCTTCTTTTTTTATCATACTGATAATGAACTGGAACTAAATTTCAAAATTGCTCTAATCCATTTACATGTAATATTGATATTAATAAGTCATGAAAATTAATGTTGATAAGATTTTGATATGGGTAATTAATTAATTTTAACAAGCTAGGGATGGGATATGCATAATCTCATTTTCTTATGGTCGTGGAGCTGGCTGTCCCAAAAAGTACCCGATTACTCGCTGGCCTGTCTAGTATGAATGTCGAGAGGCATTTTGTTTGCAGTTCTTACCATTGCTGTAACGAGAGTTATAAATTAAACCCAACTTTGTATGAAATGCAGATGAAATTAGTAGATTTCTCAAGAAATGCATGTTCGATCTGTAACAATCGTCTATATAAAGTTTCACACTTTCCAATTACTAAAGTAGGATAATTACGCTTGTCATCCTTTGAATTGGAGATCTAACCTCCATCATAAAACAAGAATAAACACGTGTTCTGACAATTTTGGGATTTCCACAAATCAGTTTTCCGCACTTTTTTCTCTGTTCTTGCAGATATTTATTTCACATTTGGTACATTCATTGCTTTACCATAACAAGTGTCAGATAAACTTTGGTCTGTTGATTTTTATGCCCCCCTTTGAAAAAGAGGGGGCATATTGGTTTGCAACTGTCGGTCGGTCGGTCTGTAGACCACATGTTGTCCGCTCAATATCTTGAGAACCATTCACTTGATGATAATGATATTTCATATGTGGGTTGGTTATGAGTGGAAGATGACCCCTATTGTTTTTCAGGTCAAAAGGTCAAGGGTCAATCTACTCTGGACATAGGAATATAATGTCTGCTCAATATCTCAAGAACCCTTTGCTTGAAAGACATCAAACTTGGCACACTGGTACATCCTAAGGAGTAGATAACCCCTATTGATTTTGAGGTCATATGGTCAAGGGTCAAACTGGGCATAGGAATATACTGACCATTCAATGTCTAGAGAACCCTTTGCTTGACAGACATCAAACTTGGTACACCAGTACATCTTCAGAAGAAGATGACCCCTATTGATTTTGAGGTCAAGGGTCAAACTGGACATAGGAATATACTGTACGTTCAATATCTTGAGAACCCTTTGCTTGACAGACATCAAAGTTAGTACACTAGTACGTCTTCAGGAGAAGATGACCCCTATTGATTTTGAGGTCACATGGTCAAAGATCAAGGATCAAACTGGACATAGGAATATAATGTCTGCTCAATATCTTGAGAACCCTTTTCTTGACAGACATCAAACTTAGTACACTGGTAGATCTGCAGGAGAAGATGACTCTTATTGATTTTGAGGTCACATAGTCAAGGGTCAAACTGGACATAGTAATATACTGTCCACTCAATATCTTGATAAACCTTTTACTTGACAGACATCAAACTTATTACATTGGTACAACTAGACGTTGGAATATACTGTCTGCTCAGTATCTTGAGAACCCTCTTCTTGACAGACATCAAACTTGGTACACTGATACGTCTTCAGAAGATGACCCCTAATGATTTTGAGGTCACATGAGCAAAGGTCAAGGGTGAAACTGGACATAGGAATATACTGTACGTTCAATATCTTGAGAACCCTTTGCTTGACAGACATCAAACTTGGTACACTGGTACATCTTCAGGAGATGATCCCTATTAATTTTGAAGTCACATGTTTAAAGGTCAAGGGTCAACCTGGACATAGGAATATACTGTCTGCTCAATATCTTCAGAACCCTTTGCTTGACAGATATCAAACTTTAAATAGTACACTGGTGTATATTCAGGAGAAGATGACTCCTATTGATTTTGAGGTCACATGGTCAAGGGTCAAACTGGATATAGTAATATACTGTCCACTCAATATCTTGATAAACCTTTTACTTGACAGACATCAAACTTATTACATTGGTAAATCTTCAGGAGAGGATGACCCATATTGATTTTGAGGTCGAAAGTCAATAGTTGAACTGGACATAGTAATATATTGTCTCCTATATTTTAAGAATTATTTGCTTGATTGACACGTACCAAACTGGGTACACTGGTACAGCATAAGGAGTAGATGACCCCTATTGAATTTTAGGTCACATGGTCAATTCACTCTTGACATAGGAAGATATTGTCTGCTCAATATTTTGAATTGATGATAATACTATCAATTAAATGAGGTGTGTGTATAACCCTTTTCAGTTTTGCATCATGGGGGGCGTATGTGTTTTACAAACATCTCTTCTTCACTAAGTTATGCATGGCCCTTGGATTTGAAAAATATAGCATGACTTATCAGTTTTCCGGACTTTTTTGTGCTTGTAGACATTCATTTGATATTTGGTACACATTCATTTGATATTTGGTACACTGCTTTGCCATAACAAGTGTCAGATCAAGTTCGAATTTGGTTTCGGTCCTTGGAATTAGAAAAATAACATGAATTATCATTTTTCCGTACTTTTGTTCTTTGTTTTTTAGGGAGTTGATTTTATCAACTTCTCTATGCAGTCACTTGGCTCAAGGTGGTGTGGACCTGAGCACTTCTTTACAAACAGATGCAATGTTTAGCTCTAGCAACAAATAGTTCATAAACCGTTTACGTATTACACGTTTAAATGCATAGCTTGTGTAAAATTTACATTTCCACCGTTAGTCAATTGAGTATGCATGTACATTGAAAAACAACCAAAATATCACTAGAAATACAATCTAATATCAACAGCGATATTTCACACTATTCAAAAATTCCTACACGCAGACAGAATCCAAAGATGCATGCATGTACACACATGTCCACAATCGGGAAAACAAACGATCGGCAATGATACAACTGATTTGTGTTAGCGTCAAATTGAAGCGAACCGTAAATATCGTGAATCGTCATATTTAATGCTGAATTAAATTAAACATTGATGAAAAACCCAAATATTGTGTTGTTTTCAAGAAAATTTGTCATAAGTTTAAAAATCAAACCACACGCCATAGAATTTCAAGGTTTTTTAATACACATTTTTATACACACTTTCCCTTGGGCCGCGACAAAGTTCTTAAGCAGCAAGTGTCAGTTGATTGACCGTGTGCAAGTCGTGTCAATCTTTAAGAGGAGTTGTAAAAAAATTAATGAAAAATTAGCATAAACCAAAGAATTATTAAGTTATGTGTGGAGTTCTTCAAACATATTCTTGTGCTAAGATATTAGTGTAGTGACATATTTTGACAAAAATGAACAATTACAAGAGTATTACTATATAATATGTTGTAATAGTGAAATAGAATTCAGACAATGTGTTAACTTACCAATGTCTATATGTATGTAAACATAAATAATTGCGCGTTGACTGTTATAGAGACACAACATAAGTTTATGACTTTTGAGTGTACTTCTCTATTTTTATACCCCCCGCAACAAGTTGTGGGGGGGTGGTATACTGGAATCGGGTTGTCCGTTTGTCTGTCCGTCCGTCTGTAGACGCAATGGTTTCCGGGCTCTAAAGCATTATCCTTTCCACCTACCGTCACCATATCATATATATGGACTACCCATGGGATGAAGATGTTCCCTATCGATTTTGGGGTCCAAAGGTCAAGCGCATTGGACATCGAAGTAGCAATATGGTTTCCGGGCTCTAAAGCGTTATCCTTTTCACCTACAGTCACCATATCACACATATGGACTACCCATGGGATGAAGATGTTCCCTATCGATTTTGGGGTCAAAAGGTCAAAGGTCACGTGTACTGGACATCGAAGTAGCAATATGGTTTCCATTTAAATTCTTTAATGGCTTTTTTCATCGCATGGAGATGCTGTGTTCCTAGATAATCCATTTCTCCCTACAAACGAGAATACCCAAGGTTTTTCATGCCATTTGTTTTTTACACTCAGAAAAGAGGTAGTTTTATACCTATTACCAACACCCTTTGGGAGATTGGGGTAAGCGGGGGGTATTCTTAGTGAGCATTGCTCACAGTACCTCTTGTTTATTATTATTTTAGAATAATTCTCAATCCCAGAAGCATCTGGTGCAAAGCTACATAAAATCAATTCCCATCAGTATTTTCAGTACTTTGATTACAGATATTTATTTGATATTTGGTACGTTGCTTTGCCATAACAAGTTCCTGATCAAGTTGAATTTGGTTACGGTCTGTTGATTTTTGACCAAGTTATGGCCCTTGGACTTAGAAAAATTGCATGAATTGTCAGTTTTCCTACCACCACTACCACCCCCTTTTTTTTTAAAAATTTTGGTTGCTGTTGTGCTTACAGATATTCATTTGGTATTTAGTACATCATGATGGTTGCTTTGCTATAACAAGTTGCAGGTCAATTTTGAAATTTTCCTGGTCTATAGTCTTTGTACCTAAATATATATAGTAGTTGATTTCCAACCATTCCTATCCTGGTTTCCTATTCCCCATTACACTGTACCATAACCTTAGTTTCATAATGAACTTCGAATATTGTTGGGTCCAATAATTTTTGCCTCAGGTAGGGGACTGTGTTATGTATTGCTTTGCAATGCTCTCGGAATTACGGGATCCCATTAGGACTTATCAAAATATATTTCTAATTTTTGAAATTAGGAATTCGTTATTTCGGTTTTAATTCGTTATTTCAAACATTAAAATTCGTTACAACGGATTAAATTAGTTAAACGAATTTGTAAACTTCGTAATAACGAAAGTCATTTACTAATTAACGATATCATATTCGTAAATAATTTGTGATAACGAATTGCAGAATTAATAAGAATAGATTGAATAATTTGAAATTATAGATTTTTCAATTCATTAAATCGGATTGTGATTCATTAAAACAAATTAATTTCAATTTGTTATATCAAAACGAGTAGATAATATAATATAGTTGGATGAAGATGTCGCAAGATCAGGCACATGATCCCCCTCTGGTATATAACGAATTATAATGTTTGAAATCACGAATTAAAATCGAAATAACGAATTTTGAAATTCGTTATTTCAAATTAGAAATATATTTTGATAGATCCTAAATGGGGTTCCGTATACGGAAGCCCATTTAGGACCTATAAAAAAATATTTTTGAATTTGAAAAAACGAATTCCAGAATTCGTTATTACAGATTTGATTTGTTATTTCAAACTTTTAAATTCGTTATAACGGATTAAATTTGTTATAACAAATTTGTTGAATTTGTTATAACAAATTTCAAAATTTATATTAACGAATTAAATTTGAAAACACGAATTTAAGAATTGGTTATATCAAATTCGATATAACGATTTATAGAATTGTTAACATCAAATTAGTAAATAATTCGTGATAAAGAATTGTAGAATTATTAAGAATATAATAAATAATTTGAAATTATAGATTTTTCAATTCATTAAATCAGATTTTGATTCATTAAAACAAATTAATACAATTTGTTAAAACGAGTAGCTGATAAAATGTAGTCGGATGAACATGTCGCAAGATCAGGCACCTGATCCCACCTCTGGTGTATTTACGGGTCCGTGTTTTGCCCAACTCTTAATTTTGTATTCTTTATAGGAGTTTTGAAATTGATGACTGTTCGTTATCTTCACATTTTCATCAGTACAAGTTTTTAAAGATTTGTTGTAACGAATTATGCAATTTGATATAACGAATTTCGGAATTCGTTCTTGCAAATTGAATTCCTTATTTCAAATTTTGAAATCCGTTATTACGAAGTTTATAAATTCATTATAACGAATTTAATCCGTTTGTTTGAAATAACGAATCAAAATCGAAATAACGAATTCTGAAATTCGTTATTTCAAATTAGAAATATATTTTTGGTAGGGCCTATATGGGCTTCCGTACCATATTCATGTCCTGTACATCTTTATTTATTCAACTATAACCCCTAAGGATCCGGGTTAGAATAGGTTCTCAGTACCACAGGCACCTGTTTCTGTAATTAACTATGACGTCTGTGTACTAATTTTCTGTAAATAAGTTATGACGTCTGTATACTAATTACAGTATATACATATAATCATATTATTAGTATACAGACGTCATATCTTATTTATCCCGTGGGATCCGGGTTAGAATAGGTCCTCAGTACCCCTTGCTTGTCGTAAAAAGCAACTAAATGGGGTGGCCCTTCGGATGAGACCGCAAAAACCGAGGTCCCGTGTCATAGCAGGTGTGGCATGATAAAGATCCCTCTCTGCTCAAATTTTGCAGCCTTTCACCGGCAATATTGACGTCTCCACACGAATGAAAGATTCTCGAGAGGGCCGTTAAACAATTCAATCTTCAACTATATAGAAAACCATGGGACAATATTTGGTGTTTACTTCTGCGATATGTATATACGACAAGATACAACAGAAATATTAAATACGTTGTACAATAAGTTTAACATCTTTTGTAGTACAGAAGCACTCATATAATGTCATTTATCAACGAGAGGTATGAAGAGTACGAACGAACAAGCGTCTCTTGATTTTGTTGATGGTTTCTTTATACACTGGCAGTCGAATCATTGCTATGAGAGGATTCATCACGAAATTCGAAAACATAACAAGCCGTAGAATTGTTACTATTTCGTAAAAGAGATTTGGGTGAAAGGTTTTCGGGAAAAGTATTTGCAAGGTCATGGCCGCATAAAATGGACCGGAGAACAAAACAAAAACAAGAAAGAATACTGCGAGGGTTATGTTCCCCTTCATCGGTCGGTACTTTCGGAGTCGTCGAATTCGATCTGACATATGAACCTGGCCATTTTGGCTCTTAGAAAGGCTGCTTCTAGTTGACGTTGAGTTGTTATTGGTAACACAAAAAAGTTTGGATTGTCGGTCTCGTCGAGAAATGATGTCCTCCCTCTTTCCAACGCCCCCTGATGATGAAGAGGAGACGCTAGCACTAGCTGAGAGTTCAGTGTTATCTCGTTCGCATTTCATCCAACAAACACGACTAGTCATGACTTCGCACTTCTGTGCTTGGCTCTGATACGACGCAAAAAAGGGACCGCTATTTTGATTCGACATTTGGGAAAGTTTTGGCAACATCAGACTATTTTTGTTTAGTTGTGTTGGTTTCAATTCTTCCAGGTAATTGTTGGATTTGCGGGGCCAGTCAAGTTTTGTTGAGAACTGTTTAGATGTTTTTGATCCGCCGTCCCCATCACACGCCGACGATAGATTTGTGAGGGAGGAAGACCTTGCGATGACAACAGACTTTGCCCTTGGTCTCGGAGAGTTCTCAACCACATAGATATTACGGATATGTTCCTGTATTGTTTCAGTTTCGCTTGTGTTACTGGTCTTGTTTTTAATAGACAGTCTGTTTTCTTCCGTAAGAGAAATTCGACCTATAAACATTGGCGCTACGGACGTGCTGATCTTCTTCAAACGGCGCCAGTAGGTTATTACGCTGGAGGCATTGGACGGACGGGAATCCGTTACTGATTTTTCTCTCGTTACAGAATTCCACGCATGTCTTTCTCGTCTCTCAACCGCCTTCAGGATCGACAATGTATTGATGGTCACAAGCAGAAGTAGCTGTAACCAAAACGCAATAGCCATGATGTGCTTCTCGTTGGTGAAAA
This sequence comes from Ostrea edulis, assembly GCF_947568905.1. Classification (NCBI taxonomy): domain Eukaryota; kingdom Metazoa; phylum Mollusca; class Bivalvia; order Ostreida; family Ostreidae; genus Ostrea; species Ostrea edulis. Next base: position 73,871,883 of record NC_079165.1, on the reverse strand, counting down.
GATATTGAAAGTGAACTTTCCAGTTAATGATCCAGAATGTGTCTTTAATATGTGACCATTTGTGGGGCAAAGTCAAGGCAAAGCTCAAAATAATCACGGACATCCACGTTGCCATGCATGACGTCACAACGAAGGACATGGAGAGGATTTTGGTGTGTTTTACTGGGAACCACACGGAGTGGAACTGAATAAAAGAAATTAGAACCAACATAAAGTAGGAAATGCTGATCGATGCAAAGAACACGTACTCCGACGATACTATGGCTCTTTCACCGACGTCAATATCATGGAGGTTTAAGTGACGAATCGCACATTGCAGGAGGATGGATAAGCCCACAAGCAAATCAGCGGAGGAATAACACAGATGATAAAGAAACCTGGGATCCTTCAGGATACACTTACTGTAGATTGTGATGGATATCAACCCGGAGTTCAAAGATACAATTAAGAAACCAATAACAATGGAACAAATCAAAGTGTAGAAAGCAAAGTTTTCCGTTTCAAAAATAGAATGTTCAGATACGTTGGTTGCATTGGAGATGGTTCCAAGGTAGATTGGATGACGGAGCTTCATTCTTAAACCATTCACATGAAGCGCTGTACATAGTTTTATACTAAAGTGATTATCACCTTCCTAGCACTACGTTGTTAGCAGTCAATAACTAGTCTATTATCACATTTAGCGCCCTGTTTACTCTTTTGTCTGAAAAGGTAATATAAAATACTAGTAAAGTGGTAATATTCAAATTTTCACCATTTGATCCTTGGAGTCGATATTTGCTTGATGTTCAATATTGCTTTATCCCCATCGACCACACCAGTGTGGGTTTTTTTAAAAACAAAATTGGAAAAGAAGATAGTATTGATGTTCTTTGATATGTATTCATGTACTTATACAAGACTGAATCATCTTCGCAAGCCAAGTGTCCGATTCGCTTACTCTCATGAAGCGAATCGGACACTTGGCTGGTCAAGATGAGACTGAACCAGCCTGTAGAATCAAATTGTAAGGAACTGTGTTGATCGAGTTATTTAAATGCAAGAGTTGGTAAATAACAAGATTACATTTTAGATGACAAATACATGTAGTTAATCTATTATGAGTGTGTTAAATACATAACATTTGTATACGCCTGTCATTAGACGGGACGTATTATGTTATGGTGCTGTCCGTCCCGGGTCATGTGTTCCGGACTTTTTTCAGTGACTGCATTGTGTTACTTTCCATTAACATATTCATACTTACTTCAGAATTACTGAATAAGGAAAAGTAGCCCAATTCTACCATGATTATGAAATCGGATATAAAGGAGTGTAAGGAGAAAACAAAAAATTTCTCGTGTATATTTATGGAGTGACATTTATGGTGGTTGGTATGAAACACGTCGGACATCATTTTACCCAATGACCGGTTTTATTGGTAAATTAGATCGTTATAATGACCATAAAATTTTCAAAACAAGATTGATGAAATCCATGTAATAACAACTTATTTGTCAGTAGCCTGTTAAAAATTGATCATAAGCAGAACAAGCTCTTGCATATTGAATAAGTTGAGAGACCTACACACCATCTGCAGGTGATAATGGAATATTGCTACATAAATATGGAAAGCTGATGATGGGGAAGCTGGTCATTCTGTTTGTCATAAAGATGAGTTCTTAGTTTGCCATTAACATCTATGTTCAATAAAATATCCAAATATGATGCAGATATGGAAGACTATGTGGTGTGTTTTATTTTAAGTTCATTGGGATCGGATGTATTGACGTATGAATGAAAATGATTATCGTTGAATAACCCTCTAATCATTGCCCATTAAGTCATAGTATGCAGCAATTCAGTTATAGAGAGCTGATTCATAATTGAAGATTGCTTTCTTCATACGAATGGAAAGACACATTAACAGAAATGGAGCAAATCCTTATTCTGTTGAAGCAAATAATTCCGTAATTACTGTAGCAAAAATTGAATTAGAGTTACAATAAAAACATTTGAGACTTTCTATCTGCATCAACAGTTCAGCAGATTCTATCTGCATCAACAGATAGACAATCCTGGACCTCATGGATAATGACACATTCAGTAAAACCTGCCTTATCTGACATACTATAAATGGGAGACAAAAGTTACGTTGGATTAGACAGGATTTTGGATTACACAGTGTACCAAACATGACAAAAATGTAACGAGTATTGAAATTTCGGTTGGAATATGCAATGAAATGGATCACAGAAGTCTGATTTGAATGTTTTAACTGTGCATACATTTCACATTCAGAAAATAGCTGGCTAAAACAAGATTCAGTTGTCATTAAAATGCAATTTTTTATTAACTGATTTACAAATACTTGTCATCACTCAGGGATATAGTATTTAGTTCTATACACTTCTGTCATAGCAAATGTCAGACTCAATGATGATGTTTCCATTTTTCTTCTCTCCCTTCATAATCATGATAGGTGAAATAATTTACTTTCAGATATGCCAAAAAACCTCCGATTATAATGCCAGGCACCAACATTCTGCCAAAAAGTTGCCATCTTGTGAAGTTTTGGTTTATATGGATATCTTTGTGGTAGTGCCAAACTTCATTCCTGAAAGATAAATGCAATGAAATGAACACCAAGATGACAGTTGTTTATTCACATACACAGATTACATGGATTACAATTAAGGATGAATGCTACAACAGAAAAATTTGATATGGATGAAGACTATTTTGAAATTTAAAACTTTCAAGCAGTCAACGTACTGAGCTACTCAGCTAGGTAATAATCTATGAAATGAATAGACAAACGTTGCTGATATTTATAATTTTCATCCATGTTTTAAAAGGAAGTCAGCCATTAAGACAATGTAGAGTACCTCCTTAACGCCATTTTCACAGTATTGGTGATAATTCATACTTGCTAATGTTATAATGCATTCTACATCAAGATATATGATTAAACCCATAACAAATATGACCAAATATTGACCAAATGGTACCTTTACAAATCCAATGATATATAACAGTCCCATGTTCTATTCAAAAAAAATATTCAAGATATACAACTGAAAAAAGGGATATTTTGTGTGTTATGCTGTTGCAGCTCAAAAATGGCTTTATTTTCAAGTTTTTGTTCAAAAAGATTTATAGAAGAGGCTTTTGGAAATAGAAACCAAATCATTGAGAAATTATTCCACTTTTAAGTGCAATTTACTGTATGTAAATCGAAAAAAGATCAGCGAAATAATGTTTAAATATGTGAAAATGCTTGTACGTTATGCAATTTTATAAAATTCCTATGTTTAAACTTACATGTAAAAAAACTACATGTTAATTCATTATTTCAACTTTTGTTTTGCATTGAAAATTGAGTTGAATACTAAATGAAACATTATAGAAAAGTTTGAGTGGATTATTCAAAACTAGAAAAAATTATGCATTTTTCTCTAAATGGCATAAAAATGTCCCAAAAATTCTGTAGTGTCCGCTACATGTGCATATTTTGGAATGCCTGATGACTTGTACTTCTATACTCTTACTGGTAAGAGGCAATACAGTTACTAATGTGTCTACCAAAGAAACAGACTCTAGCTCAGTATTGCTAAGTTTTCTGACAGATACATTGTGTTTTGTAGTGTCCGCAACCTTGTAGAGTCCACAACAGCTTTTTGATTTCATAGATTTTTTCAAGAAAATGTATTATGATTAATCTTTACGATAACTATAACTATTCAAGTATTTACTTTAAACATGTAATGGATTAAAATATTGTGAAAATATATGTTCAAACTCGGAATTTACACCCATAACATCTAGTGTATACATATTCAAAATCCTTCAATTTTCAGTCTAAGTTACATATTTCAAGTTAATTTTCACATATTTCAAACTGAAGTGGAAACTAATTAAACAAATATATGTCAAGATGTTAATTGTTTAATGATAAATCTAAATATATTCCAATTTAACTGTTGTGGACACTACAGTAATGATATGTATTCCAATTTTCTTAAGTGTCTTAGACTAAAATATTTTAATAAGCCACTAAGATGAGCAGCCCAGAGAGGTTAATGAAATCAAGGGAGAAGATACAAGAAATAGGGTAAAATAAAAAAAAAAAACCCAGTGAAGCTAAAGAAAGACAAAATAAGGAAAAGAGAAAGAGAGAGAGAGAGGGGGGTAAAAACATTTCTTGCCACAAAGAGATTACATGAATGAAAAAATACAGACAGAAAGAAATCTTGAGAGAAAGAAAAGGTTGAAATTGAATATGAAATGCAAGAAAAGGTGAACACAAAAAATTGGAAAGAAAAGAACAACTTTAAAAAGGAAAAGAATTAAAACCAAAAAGGGCAGAGAAAGAAATGTTATTTGTGACAAACATAATTTTCAGACCATAGTTATGGACAAGGAGAAAGATGAGGTTGAACCCCCCCCCCCCCCAACCCCCCCCCCCCCCCCCCCCCCAGTACTGCTGGATATCTGAATACAATTCCTGTTCACACGAAATACAGAAAGTAGATTCCTCATGGGGAAACCAATGATAGAATTATAAGCGTCATACTTTCTGAGCCAATTTTATCCCCAAACAGTACCAATGACAAGTTATTTCATTCTTTTGATAATCAGTATTGTTTATATGCAAACATTATTTTGCAATCAACATTTAGTTCCAAGTTCAAGTTTGTTTGAATTTGAATAAAATAAATAAGAGTTGTTCATAAATTTATCTACAGTACTTGCAGTATCTACATTAGCATTAATTATCATTTCACTTTTATTTCATTACAATATTTCTGAAATAAGTGAATATATTAAAACATCTCTAATATTCTGTTCTTTTGATGATAAAGTTGGATAACTTGATTAAAAAAACTGGTTAGTTTGAAAGATGACACTTCAAACTTGTATATACTTTATAATTGATATATAGGTATTATTTCCAAAAGTATCATTCTAGCGCGCCCCCCCCCCCCCCTTTCTTTTAATTTTCTCATCATATTATACCATTCACTAACATAGAAAACAAGTTAGAGGTTAAGGTTTTTAATTTACTTCATTCAAATCAAATATGGATTCAATCAGAAATACTTCAGTATATTTGTAGTGTCCGCAACAATATAAAATCTGAGAGAAAACAAATAAAAGTCCTCAGTAAATTCTTTAATTTATGAAATTTACTCTATAAAATCATTCCTTAGAACATCTTTAATAGAATGAACATCTGTGACACCATCAATATTTTTTGAAACTGCATAACAATATATAATGAGGAAAATTTAATGGTCAATGTTATATGGTAATTCCCATCTCAAAAAAAACCCATTCTACAACTTTTGATATCTAATTTTTCAGAGTTGATCCTATGACACGTGAATTAGTTGAGAAAGAAACATTTATCAACATTGATTTTAAAATAAATGACAAATATATTAGATATGTAATGTATGATAACCTGTAGTGTCCGCAACAAAAATATCTATGTATTATCAAAATTTAAGAAGAATGAAATAAAGACATACAGAATATTATGATAGATTTATTTGAATTTAGGAATATTCAATGTCATTTTCACATGATAATCATATAAGTCTTATAAGTATTTGTATATGTAAATAAACCTAAAAGATTGGAGACAAATTGGGCAAAAATATTAGTAGGACATTTATATGAAAAATTTTCTTGTTTTCAAAGAAAACCACAAAATTTTCTTTTTAATTTACTTCTTTCTGGTACATAGTCCAAACCAAAAAGAAATTTGGCCATGAACATTATCTTTGCATAAGTTTACTAGTTGTAACAGGTGTAATTTAGTGTCCGCAACACAGGTTCTTTTCCAAAATTTGACGTGGCATAACTTTTTCTATAGGAATGCTTATACAAAACAATTTTGGTTCTTGTACGCATACATATTGTACTTTCTAGGCAACATGTCAAAAATGTGCTATGTGGATTTTTATTTTTTGCTCCAAGTGCAACATAATTTGCACAAATACCGTGAAAATGGCGTAAGATTTGGAAAAGTTTTTTTCGGCGAAATTTGCTCAGAAAAAATCCAGGTCGATAGCTTTGAGCCCAGTTAGGTCGGAAAACAGAAAAAACACACACATATGTGGCTAATCTCAGCGAGATTCGTCAATGGTGGATATTTAGAATTACAGTCTTCCGAGGAAAAGGCGTCAGTCCAAATATCCAGCCTCAACGAATCTCGCTGAGATTAGTATGTGGCCTGTAACAGGTTGAGAACACTTCCCCATTAGTGAGATATTCTCGCTAAAACGTGATTATCCCTATCTAGTGAGATTAAATATATCCTGTACAACCAAGAAAAACACCCGTGGAGTACATCTCTTAGTGTTTCACATGAAAAGAAAAAAAAGTGCTAAAATGTCTGATACTTCTGCAAACATATTAGATTATGTTGTCAATTTCATAGAAACAATTCGTATCATGTTGAGTCTGTATCGCACTTATCAGCGTTGCACGGGATTTGCCATTATTTTCAATAAAGACGCCAAAACACCTGTTTATGGGAATGTTTACTCTCTCGCTAAAGTGGGATAATCGTGTTTTAGCGAGAATATCTCGCTATGTGGGGAAATGTTCCAACCTGTGTAATGCTTTGCTTTGCTTGAATAAATATTCCACATTCATAAATTTCCAGTTTGTGCCAAGTAGCTAAATAAAGCTACTTACATTTATAGAGGGCGAAGCCCTCTCACGAAGGGCCGTGAGAGCGGAGCTCTCCCTATAGGTAACACGTATATACATGTTTAAAAGGAAAATATAGGAAAACAATGAAAAATTAAACCATACCTATGGAACTTGAAAAGTTTGGTACTAATGGCGTCGATTCGAATACTATCGCGTGGACATGTATTTCTCCATTTTGAATCTCGTCTACCCTAGTTCACGTCGTTCTGAGATGTTACAAAAATTCGTAAAAGCATGTAAATCTTATTTTCTTAATCATATATATAATCACTCCACCATTAACGCCATGTTTGTTGTTGTGGTTCAGACGCTATGTTTGTAAATTTGCTAATATACGACGCTGAATATGACGTCACAATGTACTGTTTACATCAGTTGCGTTATATTTCCCGCGTTCAATATATAGGCGGATCAAATCCTGCTAACTTCGGGTTGTTTTTGTTCTGTTTTGGATATAGATACTAATGCCAAAATTTTATTGCTTCGCCCTCAAATACGGCCACGCCGTAAAACATATTAAATATCAGAATGAATAACATGTCAATAATATAATTAAAAAACCAGAAACACAATGAATTGGTAAAAACCTTATCCAAGGATCCTTTAATCCCTTTTCTGCTAGCTTCTTTTGGTAATCATGCAGCTCCTGAATGCAGTGTTCCACCTTGTAAGTTTTCACATCCCATGGATCAAATTTTGGGGTCTCGGGTAATTTTTTGGGCACCAAACCACAAATAACTCTAAATGAATCGGCTAAATCGTATTCCCACTTAACTTTGGGGAAATTAGAAGCCATTTTGACATTGAGAGATGAACTGCTGATTACCAAACCCGACTTTAAATGGGTGGGCGGTAAATCTAGTACTCCCGACTGTCCCGGATTGCGATGTTTTATAGATTATATTAAAACCGGTTAACAGAATAACTTCATATTTCTTGGGAACAATCTTTATGTCCAAATTGATTCATACAATTAAAAAAACCCACAATATTAATAGGTATAAATACTTAAACTCCGCCGTTGCCTGGTCCCAAGTCCAGGATGTGAGAGGAGGAGGGTTGTGCACTGGGCTAGCAACCCAGTCACGTAAAAAAAAAAGGCTTGCTACGGAAACTGAATCAGCAAATACCCCAACGCAGATCCCAGCAGGTATTGGTTGTGTAGACAACTCTATGAATGGCGGTAGCGAAACCAGAAATGGAGCTAACGACAAGAACAATATTCTTCTGGGACCTAAAAATAATCTCTACGTAGGAGCGTGGAATGTGCGCACCATGTATGAGACAGGAAGGACAGCACAAGTGATTAAAGAGATGAGAAGATACAAACTAGATATACTTTGTGTCAGTGAGAGCAGATGGACTGACAGTGGTATGATTAGAACATCAACAGGTGAAAAAGTAATATACTCAGGTAGAACAGATGGGCATCACACCAGAGGAGTTGCTATCATAATGAGCAAAAAAGCACAGCAATCTCTTATAGAATGGGAACCAATAGATGAGAGGATAATGACAGCTAGGTTCTACTCAAAATATGCCAAAATGACAATAGTCTCGAATTAATGGAACTTTGTTGACAATACAGCAGTTCTTACACAGAAGAAGAGGTTTTTTTTGTCCACTTTCATTAAGATGTACAGTCACTGGAATAATCCTGATTAAATTTTATCTTTCTTGTCGATACCACTGACGCGGATGAGGTGATAATTGCACATATAATATATCAAAAGTATTAATTGAACATGTGATCGCTATTTTAGATTGTACCATGCTTTGATCATAAATACCTGTATATATAAGTATAATAACTGTGAAAAAGAAAACAATACTTCTTGTTAGATACAAAGATTTGTTTAATATCGTTTAAAAAACACCATTCTCTTCGTAAAATCATGCATAGAATGAAGAATGTCCGTTTTCGGTTTTGGCATTTAAAACACAGTACTAGATTTACCGCTTTTGAGTATGCTGCATCTCCAGTTTAAGTATTTATACCTATTAATATTGTTGTTTTTTTAATTGTATGAATCAATTTGGACATAAAGATTGTTCCCAAGAAATATGAAGTTATTCTGTTTGCCGGTTTTAATATAATCTATAAAACATCGCAATCCGGGACAGTCGGGAGTCGGCAGTACTAGATTTACCGCCCACCCTTTAAATGTGCGAATGCATCAAAGTACAGAAAGTACTTCTGGGAGTTTAACTTTTTTTTTCAAACAATATATACTTACTATATTAAAGCAAAGGAGTCGGCAATTTTATCAATAAAGTAGAAATATATAAGAAATAAGCATACACACTACCCATGAGCTTCACGTGCTTCCGATGGGTTTTTTGTTTTGTTTTGATTTTATATAGAAAATTTGTGCAGAACTTTAAAATTAGTTCATTTACTTACTGTATGCAGAGACTCGGGTGTGTTAGGTGGTAGGCCTATGTCTTAATTTTCAACCCCTCTAATCAGCAATGAACTCATCCATATATAGTGCCTTGCGTGCGATGCTCTTGTACAAATCGTGTGAATATATTTTTTCCTGTCATTTTGTAAAACAAACATATCTGTTTAAATGGTGATAGGAATTTGAAACAAAATCTTTGTTTTAAAATAAAGGATTATATTGTTTGGACAACATTTTCTGGGACATTCGTAATTTCAAATTCATTCAATGCTAATTATTATCTCGAGTGCCTAGACACGTGAAGAAAATTTAATCAATATACACATGTAGTACATTATATGCTTAACATGAAGCGCCAAATTAACATATGATTAACATTAAAACAAATAATTGAAGATATCATTGATTCAGTTATTGTATTCATCAATTCGATGAGCACATCAATGTTGTGGAATTATTGCTCGCAAAATTTAATTTGGAGCTCAATATAAATGATTTGATGACAACTCATATTAAAGAGACCATGCCGATATGTTAAAGTGAAGATATCTCTAATTAGATATTTGCTCTCTCTAATCGAATCATTGTGTATATAAGTTGAATTAATGATATCATTAATTGAAGAGAACAATTAACAATTCAATACTCGAGCACATGAATTTGATTGATGAAAGGCGAAGATAACGAACAGTGATCAATCTCATAACTCCTATGAGCAATACAAAATAGATAGTTGGGCAAACACGGACCCTGGACACACCAGGGGTGGGATCAGGTGTCTAGGAAGAGTAAGCATTCCCTGTTGACCGGTCACACCCGCCGTGAGCCCTGTATCCTGATCAGGTAAACAGAGTTATCCGTAGTCAAAATCAGTGTGCCAAGAACAGCCTAACAATCGGTATGAAACACGTCAGACAGCATCTGACCAAATGACAGGACATATTGACGATCTAGATAGTTATAACGACCATTGATGCATGCATTAATTGAATTATTGCTCTCTTCAATTGAAATACAGTGCACATCAATTCAATTGAATTTGTTGATATCAATTCATTTGAAGAGAGCAACAATTCAATTATAGCAGTATATTGATTGATTGTTTGCTGTTTTCCGCCACACTCAACAATTCTTCAGTTATCTGGTGGAAGAGAGAACTCAGAAACAATGTACCTGGAAAGAGACCACTGACCTTCCGCAAGTAAACTGAGAAACTTTCTCACTTACCAGCGCGAGCGGGATTCGAACCCGTGCCAACCAGAGGTGAGAGGCCGTGTGATTTGGAGCGCAATGCTCTAACCACTCAGTCACGGAGGCCCTCATCGCAGTATAATTATTGCTATCATCAATTTAATTAATGCGCGCAATAATTGGATTTTGGATTACACAGTTGAGTGTACCAAACATGACAAGGGGCCCATGGGCCACATTGCTCACCTGAGTCACTTTGGCCCTGTTTACATAGGTTAAATATACTCGTAAACGTTTTGTTTAAAGCAGATTCTTCAATGCACAAATTAATTCTGAACACTAGTGTTTGTCGCATCTCATTTTCTTTTAAACACTTAAGCAATCTCTATGTAAATAAAAACATGGTATGAGCCTTGTTTACATTACAAAGAATTGCGAGTGTTGTACATGTATCTCTTGTAACTCAATATCTGATATTAAAATTTTTGCTAACCACTAGAAATATTTTAAATTAGTTAAGCATTGTAAACATTAAAATATGAAAAATAAAATTTGAAAATTTTAAGTTTAAATTGTGTCCATACCCCTTTAAATTGAATTGTTGCTCATATCAAGGAAATGATATCTTCAAATGATTAAAGACATCTTCAATTATTTGAGTGCATGTTAATTTGGCGCGCCATAGTGATGCGGCCCTAATAAACTGCAGTACGTTCATCAATATCTTGTACGTGTCAGCCTGGCAATGCTCACTTGTGGCCCACTTTGCCATTCCTCTTGCACCGTGAAGTTTTCTCCATGTCTGAAGGCACGACCCCAGGTGGTATTTCAATAGTGTTCATAGTGCTCAGTGTCAGTGGGTTTGAAGTCAGGTAAACATATGCAGTTTGACCACTCCATAGGTACATTTTCCTCTACATGCATAGCTTTTAGAGCCATTTCAATGTAGATGAGCAATTTGGTCTATGGAGTCCTATTTTGCAGATTTACAAGGGAAATGTCAATGGAAACCATGGGCGGCATTGTACAACTGAAAACAGGCATGTGGAGCCAATAAGACGTACCCATTTTCAACTTACTGGGAGATCATGCAAAATTTTGAATCACCTACATGCTCCTTAATTTTTATACGCCAATTAAAGACGGGATGTATTATTGTATGGCATCATCTGTCTATCCGGACCTTGTAGGCAAAATGAATCGAAAGCTCCAGGATCTTAGAACTTGATACATTTGATCACCATGATGAGGGGAAGATGCTTGGAGTCTCCACTATGTCAGGAAGCTTTCATGTAAATCTCAGCTTTTTTGGCCATTGGTTCTTGATAAGATTTTTTATATGACCCCACCCTATTTTTGTGATTATCTCCCCCTTGAATGGTGCTTTGCAATTCATTTCAACAAACTTGAATCACCTTCATCAAAAAATGATTTGTTCCAAGTTTGATTGAAATTAGCTTAGTGGTTCTGGAGAAAGAGATTTTCCTATATATCTGCACATATAATTTTCATCCCCTATTATGTCCCCAACCTACCACCGGAGGCCATGATCTGAAAAAGCTTGAATCTACTCTATATCAGGAAGCTTTCAGGTAAATTTCCACTGTTATAGCCAAGTGGTTCTTGAGAAGATTTTCTTTTTATATTTGCATGTATACTTTTGATCCCCTATTGTGACCCCAACATAGCCCCACAGGTCATGATTTTAACAAACTTGAATCTCCACGATGTCAGGAAGCTTTCAGCTCTTCTAGCCCAGTGGTTTTTGAGAAGAAGATTTTAAAATGACCCCAACCTATTTTTGTAATTATCTCCCCTTTGAATGGGGCATGGCCCTTCATTTGAACAAATCTTAATCCCTTTCACCCAAGGATGCTTTGTGCAAAGTTTAATTGAAATTGGCCCAGTGGTTCTGCAGAAAAAGATGAAAATATGAAAAGTTTGCAATGACGACAACTCCGACAGACAACAGAAAGGCTTATTTGAGCCTTCGGTTCAAGTGAGCTAATAATGATATCCTGGTCATTGTACACATTAAGATATGTTCAGTTCTTCATTGTCTTTGAGCTAAACAGGTCATCAATATAAGTATAGGTCAATATCTGAGTCCAGCAAGGCCATGGTGACTCGGGTGTGCAATGTGGCCCATGGGACTGATGTATTGATTGTTATTTTCTTTGTCGCCCATTGCACTGATAATACACAATAGTGTGCAGACAAATGTCATATTTGCACACCCTTGCAAATAATCAGCACAATAAACATCGATTATATTAATATTAAAGTGAGGTGTGTCATTTTTATGGTGTAATTGCACAGGAGTCTGAAGTTTTATGAATTAAATAAAAAAAAATTTTAAAATCCAATCTGGAAAAAAAAAAATCCATCGTATTCTAATATTTTTCCGGATTGGATATTTTTTCCCCGGATTGATAAAACTTCAGACTCCTGTGGTAATTGTAACATACTATTTCCTTTCCAAACAAAAAATATTTTCTTTCCTAATTTAGTCAAAGTGTGATGTCAGTGATATTGTCATTTAGTGTGGCGTTAAATGCTTATTTTCAGAGACAGTCTCGTTTTTCTTTTCTTAAAAGTGCAGGCGAATGCTCATTGCATATGTAATAAATTCCAATGCTTGTTACATCTTTGTAATATCATCAAAGAAATGCATCAAAAGTAAAGTATACATGTAACAGGTATAATATTGAATGAAAATACCTTTACTAGTAACATGGATGTGTATAATTAGATATACACTAATTAGCATCATTTGGGAGATTACCACACTGACCCTAGTTTTATTCACAGTCACAAAGTGAACATGCATCTTGCATGTGACAGTGACCTATTGATGAAAGAGAAATAATCTCAAACTACATGCAAATATTATTCAGTTTCCTTCCAACAAGAATGACAAAACAAATATATTGTAAAAAAAAAAACACCTTTTACTATTATCACAAGTCATGGTGATAGCTGTATAAAAGCAAATAAAGGATATCAAATACCCCCCCCCCCCCCCCCTTAATAATCATCTCGTCATTGCTCACGTACATGTAACTGTCAGGTATTCATCACAAGATGATAGTTTATCAGAATAATGAAAATTTATTCTATGACATCTCCATATTTGTTGACTCTCTTTCCTGCAATGGAAAATAAAGTGGAATGTGGTCAGCTAAAGTTAATGACTTCATAAAAGACAGAGAGCATAAAGTGCATACACAAAGTATACATTTTTTATATCCCAGTAAAATAACAACAAACAAGAGGCCCATGGGCCACATCGCTCACCTGAGCATCAGTTCCTAGCAATAAACAAGCTTGAGCAAAACTATCATATACAAGCAGCTTGGTTTAGAAAAAACTTTTCAAAGGTAACATTAATTATCAAACTTAATTATTAAACTTGACTACAAATTCATCAATTATCATACGCCCTAGTAGACGGATATGGCCTATGGATATCTAATGATGCTTTGTGCCAAGTTTTGTTCACTATACATTCACATGTAAAACTTTGACCCCCTTATGTGGCCCCACCCTACCCTCTGGGCCACGCTCTGAGCAAATTTGAATCTACTTTATATCAGGTAGCTTTCAAATAAATCTCCACTCTTCTGGCCCAATGGTTCTTGAGAAGATTTTAAAAGATTTTCTTTATATATTCGCATGTATAACTTTGATCTCCTATCGTGGCCCCAACATACCCCAGGGGGTCAAAATTTTTACAAACTCAAATCTCCACTATGTCAGGATTCTTCCATGTACATTTCAGCTCCTCTGGCCCAGTGGTTCTTGAAAAGAATTTTAAATGATGCCACTATATTTTTGTATTTTGTGATTATATTCCCTTTGAAGGGGGCATGGCCCTTCATTTGAACAAACTTCAATCCCCTTCACCTATGGATGATTTATTCCAAGTTTGATTGAAATTGGCCCAGTGGTTTTGGAGAAGAAGAATTTTAATAAAAATCAGCATGTAAAACTTTGACCCCTTATGTGGCCCCACCCTACCCTCGGGGGCCATGCTCTGAGCAAATTTGAATCTACTTTATATCAGGAAGCTTTCAGGTAAATCTCCACTCTTCTGGACAATTGGTTCTTGAGAAGAAGATTTTTAAAGATTTCCTTTATATATTCGCATTTATAAATTTGAACCCCTATTGTGGCACTAACATACCCCTGGGGTCATGATTTTTATAAACTTGAATCTCCACTATGTCAGGAAGCTTTCATGTAAATTTCAGCTTTTCTGGTCCAGTGGTTTTTTCAAGAAGATTTTCAAATGACCCCACCCTATTTCTACATTTTTGTTATTATCTGCCCTCTGAATGTAGCATGACCCTTCATTTGAACAAACTTGAATCCCCTTCACCCAAGGATGTTTTGTGCCAAGTTTGGTTGAAATTGGCCAAGTGGTTCTGGAAAAGAAGATGAAAATGTGAAGAATTTAAGCCTATGACACTGCTGACAGACAACGGACAAATTTTGATCAGAAAAGCTCACTTGAGCCTTCAGCTCAGGTGAGCTAAAAATCAGTGAGAATTAGTGTATTAATAATGTTATTTCAAATTCATGTACAATGTAATTCCTAACCTTTTAATTGAGTTACAATTTAAGGATCATGGCATCCAGGCCTGTACTATTCATTATGAAAAAGGCTCTGCTGTCAACTGACTATATACATTTGTACATCATTAGATCATTAAATAAATTGTTTAAATTACCTGAATCAGACACTCCCTCTGATGAATTTAAGTCTGTGGGAAGAAAAAAGAAATGTGGGTATTTCAATCACTAGTTGAATTTTACTGATTTTTCAAAACTATATATATTACGTTTTTATTGTATGATATGTCTGGGCATCCTTGATATGCATGTATTTAATTATGATGGAAAAAAAAGGCTTGTCACTCCTTTTACAGGATACTCACTTTCAGCCATTAAAGAATTCAAATAAAGACATTTTATACTGCATTTTGTAGCATTTGGCCTGCATATAATTCATTTACAATGTCACCAAATTATGCAAAAAAATACCACGTAATTCCTGAAATATCTGAGAATCAATTCTTTGATAAAGTGCACCACCACAGCATATGATACAATCGCCCATCAGTTGTGCATGACACAAAATCATGTCAACCTTAATTGGTGCAAAGATTGCACCAATATCTTTGCTTTTAGGTCTCAGGTAAAATCAAGATTATTCCTTGTAATGTGTCTATTGCACATTGCAATGACTTGTCAATATATATCTATTGAGTTCAAATAACTACAGAAATTTTCATTTTATTACATATGTTTAGATAATTTCTTTCACATGATATGAATTACTAATTTTGGTTTGCACAAAGATTATACTCATAAATTAATCGTTAACTGGACAAATGTAATTTAGCAAAGAAATTAGAGACACAAGATCCAATCCATGCACAGAAATAATTGTGCCAAGAATTGAAGATTTTCATAAGTAGTGTATCTGTAGCTCTCTGGTATGCCCTATCCCCACCCCCCACCCCAGGAGCTAAAGTTCAGCAGCTAACTTGTCATTGCTGGGGCCTGAAAAGCACTCTTTTATTTCATGTGTACGCATATGGTATTTGCAATGTAATTTTAATGGGGACCATTACAGTTGTTCTCCAAGTGTCCCCGATTTAAAAAAGAGGTGCCATTTGTTTTAGTTAGTTATACTGAATTGTTCATGAGACACTTGCATTACTTTCAATAAAAATTTTGCCTCATTTTCTTCATTTATTGGAGAGCTATAAAAGTTCAAGCATTATCCAATCAAAATCAATCCAACATTCAGGCACTTCTTGGTCAGTTACTTTCAGGAGTGAAATATTCTCGAGAGGGACGTTAAACAATATTCAATCAATCCATCCAATCTATCAAGCGTTTCAGTGAATATATACTGACAGTATAATTTTCAAAGCAATTTGTTGAAAAACAAAGAAATTTATAGCAGTTTTAACTATTATCCAATGAAAATGAAGCACATGTGCATGTGTGATAGCAGTGATTTTAACAATGGCACTAAGTGAAGCGTTTCAGTATGTACCTGTATAACAACTTTCAAATTTCATCAAGAAACAAATCTATATATAATTAGACTGATTCCAAAGTCAGTGGACCAAAAATCCAATACACATGTATGCATGTTCAGACAAAATGACATTTGTGCTGCACATCTATAGATGATATACAGTGGAGCCTCGGTAATCCGGACGCCATTAATCCAGACGCTTCACCTTCCGGACGATTTTTCTAGGGAACAGAATTTTTATATGTTATTTTGCATCATTAATCTGGAAATTCGCGTTCTGGATCTGGACGGTCATTTTTTACTACGAAACATTCAAATGCATTGCGAATTGTACCATTAATCCAGACAGTAATTTTTTTTAGGGAAGGTCTTTGTCGGACAATTTTAGCAAGGCGTAAATTATAAAAAAACAAAAACAAAAACAAGCCAAACTGTCTAATTGAAGCGATTACCTGTACCCCGTCAACATCTTCCTTTGATTAGGTGGTGTGTGATGATATGTCAGTTAGATAGTACATGCTGATCGAGACATTGTATTGCCAATCTTTGCACAGAAGATCTGTGTTGCGTGTAGTGTTGAATTTTGTAAATACATCTGTAGCATATTACATGTATCTAATAGTCTTGATCAATGGCCTAATAGTATTAATAAATTAAACATCATGCCGTAATGATATTTTTATTGAACTGCTACACATATCAGTTGTACTGATTCATAAATTGATATCAGCTTATTCAAATCTAAAAAGTGTAAATTATACTTCCAGATTCTGGATTTTATACTGTTGATTGGTGTGAAATATACATGTATGTTCATGCACATGTATATGTAGTAAGTTTTTAACATTTAGAATGTCACGCATGTAGAATGTACCTGTGTACGATTGATTCTTGTTACGATGTTGTAGAGCTTTATTGCTTTCGAATTTTTAAATACTGGGTAGAAGTGAGAAAATTACCATTTTAAGGAAATTGACAATTAAATTTTGTATATACCTGTAATGTTGGTTTCACTCAAGTTTTGTTCCCTTATTATCGCTTCATGAAATTAATAGGTGCGCGTGGCTAGATCACAGCAGTAGTAGATCTTCATATTGCGGGCTTAAATGATTTTGTTCTCCCGATATTGGCTTGGATAATTATAGAATAAGAAATATAAACTCGGGCAGATGGAATTTAGGTTAAAGAATGACGTCAACTGACATGATAAACATGAAATTCTTAAATCAACTTTGGACGATGAAGATTGTTTTAACAGACCGCCGAACCCATGAATCGTGACAGATGGAAAACACTGGTCTCTTTAAGAATTAAAAGTGTGATGAAATGTTTGAAGTGTAAATGATTATGTTAGTTACTAATGATTTATTTATTCATAGTTACATATAGTGCTTCATTATTTGTTTTAGTGCATATGGTACAAGTTTTGTATGTTTATTTGTAGTGCTAATATACATAGGCATGTACAATGTAAGCATAGGCATAATGCACTGCATACGTATATTTCAATTTTAGTGCTTTGAAATGCAGGTAAATATTAACATTTTCATAATTTATTTTATATTAATGCAAATGGTTAAATCCAATGATAGAATGTAATCACTACATATCAATAAAGTAAGCATATTGGTTACTTATGTAAAGATAGAAAATATGCGATTCAGTTATCCAGACGCTTCATTTATCCGGATGATTTTACTGGGAACCAAAGTGTCCGGATTAACGAGGCTCCACTGTACTATCATCCTAAAGAGATTCCATCTTAATCCCTTGTGTAGTTTCAGACAACACGAGACATAAAAAAGGTGCCCAAGAAAAAGAAGAGGAAGAAACAGTAAGCTGAAAATTATCCCTTTCTTCAGTTGTACTTTTCAACTGACAGACATGTCTGTGTGATCCAATCAAGGGGTCACCAGTTGTAAAGAATAGCTGAGAAAAGGAATCATTTTTCTGACCTTTTCGTTAAATATTACACATAAAGTCCATTTATTTCACTGCTGAGACTAGTATCATACATTCTGACAATTGTTTTACTATAAAAGTGTACTATACGTGTACCTTCAGTCATACTAGTGTACTATACATGTACCTTCAGTCATACTAGTGTACTATACATGTACCTTCAGTCATTTTCCTCCTATTTCTCTTTAACCTCTTCTGCATTAATCCTTCATGTTCATTGTCCGGCTGCACAGTTTCTAGAAAATTTGAATGAAATAATTCAAAGGCACTATAACACACATTTACAAGCTAACATGCTCCAAAGAGAGATATGTATTATACCTCATTATTCAATAGATAATAGTAGGTAACATTATTTCTAATCTGTCCCTGTACCTTGGTTTGATCTACCAAATAAGAATGAAGTGCCACTGTTTGTTTGAGTGTCACTCGGTTTATCTGTCTGTCTTTCCATCTGTTCAACAAATTTTGGAGTTATCCGAGACTGCATTTCGGGCCTTTCTGCCATCATACTTTCCATATCCTGATCCATTACATCAGATGGCCTGTTTCATAAAAAGAAACTGGAAATAAATCTGTCAAGATCAGGATAGCACTGTACCAGAAGTAGATTAAAGGTAACATAAGGGGCCACCATTAATTTAGTGACCAAATTGTAGGTAAATATCACAGGCACTCGACGTTTTGAATATCTATAATAAAAAAATTGTCTTCCTGTAAACATAATATTCACAAGGTATATCATGCCACCATCTTGGTTTTCTTTTTTACCAGCTGCATCGCTTGAAAATTTCGGAAAAGTTCGATAAAATATGATAATTAGACCCCTACCGTTTAGAAGCAACTCTGTCAAGGTCTTGCCTCTTGCACCATCATGGTGAATTGGAAATAAAGTCCATTTATATATTTGTAATGACCCGGGCCTTATATCTCTATCTGCCACCTCAGAATTTCAATATTAACAAATCCTAATATATTTTCACACTACACTTGGCAGATCTTTAAACAAGAGGCCCATAGGCCTTATCAGTCACCTGATAATTAGTTAAAAGTATCACTTGGCTAGTGCCAAGGGCTATGAAATCCTGTTCTGCATATTTAAGCTAAATTCTGATATCTAGCAACAGTATAAAGCAAGATGGGTTCTTAAAACTTAAATGCCCCCAAAAGACTTTGATGAAAGGCTTTACATAATATTCACAACATTAACATGATATGACTAATTTGGACCTGTCCTTGAGTCAAAACTCTAAGGTTGCAAAATTCATACTTTTGGTATACCCTTTCCTGCTTTTCCTAAACATGCAGTTAGTTTTTATACTGTAAAAGCAAACATAAAGAAGTCTTTCAAATAATAAAGACAATAATCGCTATAAAAATTTTGGCCCCACCCAGGAACCAGAAAAGGCATTTGAAGGTTTGCAAGGTGGCAAATTCAACATGGTCAAAATAAAATTTTGCATAAATCTGGTTTGACATCACAAAAGGAAAACATCCCCCTACCCATTAAAGATACCAAAACTAGATAATAAGACTATACATAAGATTCATCATGATGAAGAAAAGAGAAATCATTCCTTTGTCTAATTGTAAATTAAACAAAATACAGTATACAACCATAGAATACAACCATAGAAAATTCAGCTATATTGTGGGAAAGATCAATTGTATTGTGAGGAAATCAATTTTCAGTTGAAACTTTCTCTAAAATAGTACAAATACACAAAAATCCTAGAATATTGCCTGGTACATAAACTCACTAACATTTCATTCTTCTGAAGCATGTGTATTTTGCCCAGTACATGCTGTGATGTGATGTTGTGTTTCTGTAACTCCTCAGCCCAAAGTTTCCGTGTAGGTGTTAAAGAAAATCCCAGAAAGAGTCCACCAAAAGCACACACTACAAGAAATTTATTTCATGATATCAGTTTCAATTTCAAACCAATTTAAAGGCAACATTTACCTCAACATTACATGTACTGTATATCAAAGCCAATGCGCTGTACCACAAAAAAGAAAGCAAACTAGAAAATCTCAAGAAAGAAAGGGTCTCGCGATAAATCTGAAAATCAAAAGGGTCTTCCTCTGCTTAATCCAAGTATTATATATAAAATTTATGAAAATCTTCCCATGGAATCTAAGTTAATGCAAGCTGAAAGTTCTGGCGAACAGAAAGAGTGATCACTATAGGAATTCAAACTCTATAATTAGTTATTGCACAGAAAGTGCTATTATCTTGTTAACATTAAGAAATTCAAAGTCCAATAACTCTGTAATGACAAAGCTGATAAATCTGAAAATCAAAAATGTTCTTCCTCTGCCTAATCCAAGTGTTATGTTTAGAATCTATGAAAACATTCCCATAAAAACTTAAGTTATCAAATGCCATAGAAAAGTGCTGATGGACAGAGTGATTATTACAAAGCACCCACTACAAGAAGGGGTCCTAAGAGACCCATGGGCCACAATGCTCATCTGAATCAATTTAATCCACAAAGATACTCACTCATTCATTCAATACTTTGTAGCTTTGCAGATTTTGATACATTTTTTTCCTCTATTGAATACATTTTTTTATGTAAGACTTTGAAACACTATTGTGCCTCCATAATTGACCCCCAGGGGCAGTAATGTAAATGAATATCTGTTAGTGATGGGCAATCGGGAAAAATAAATTAATCGATGATCGGATTAATTGGATGTACCTTTTCGATTGATTAATCAAAAAATAATAGAATTTTAATGATTTCAAATCTATGGCATAAATATATTAGATTTACTTTATGTTTTACCCTAGATATAAGTTATATTTAGAATAAAATCATTAGATTGATTGTATCTTGTTTAACATCTCTCCCGAGAATTTTTCCACTCATATGGAGACGTCCAAAATCATAATTAGAAATTTGAAGTTAATAATCCCATACTTTTGATTTTATTTTCCTGGTATAGAGATAAATCTCTCGACTTTTGTTGTTCTTATGGGATCCGGGTCAGAATAGAGCCTCATTACCACATCCTTGTTGTAAGAGGCAAAATCCAAGGCTCCGTGTCACAACAGGTGTGGCACGATAAAGATCCCTCCCTGTTCAAAGACTGTAAGCACCGAGCATAGCCCTAAATTTTGCAGGCCTTTACCGGCAATGGTGATGCCTCCATGTGAGTGAAAGATTCTCAAGAGAAACGTTAAACAATATTCAATCATTCAATCTTATCGGATGATTCAGCTTCGTCAGCCAATTCTGATTTTAGATAATAAGTTGCGGCAGGAATATTCGTATTATTAAAAAAAAATACCAATGTCGGCGATTTTTGATTTTTAAAATGACAATCGATTATTCACATTGTTTCAGTTATAGGGACCGACAATCGAAAGTCGGCGACAATCGGTACATCTCTAATATCTGTCCACAATATATGTGTATTGATTTTTAAAAAACCCACCATAACTTAGGACTAAGGATGGGTAACAATAGGGTGCCCAAGTTTTACATAGTTTAGAAGAAAAAATACTCACGCATAGATTTTCCGACCCCAACTACTCCTCCTTTACTCCCTGAAGAGAACAAGATTTTAGAATTATAAAAAAGACAATCATTGTGGTAATTTAACCACTGAATAATGGATAAACTACACATGTATTGAATGTACACAATCATCATGAAAGGAAAAGTCTTTGCATTGATAATATCATTAACAGCATTGTTCAACTCAAGGGTATGACTATTTGCTGATACATGTATCAATAATGAAGTTATTGTTCTTTCTAAATGAACTACATGCAATATTAGAATCAATGATATCATTAATTTAATTATAAATGCCATTAATTCAACTAGAGAAAGTAGCAATTGAATTATTGCACAATATTGTAGATTCCTTATTTTACATAGTTTTAACATATATTTCAGCAATATAAAAATAGAATTGAGAGATTCTATTTCAGGGGTAAATTTTCGTGATAAATTAGCAATAAAAAATTCCTTGCACATACTTTGGAATCTACAGTTAAATTGAAGATATCAGAGAGAGAGAGAGAGAGAGAGAGAGAGAGAGAGAGAGAGAGAGAGAGAGAGAAAAAGAGAGAGAGAGAGGCATTTTAAAAATCAGCAAATGAATTGATATACATTGTATAATAACAATTCAAATATTGCTCACATTAATATGATATAAAATATCATCCTCTAAATTTTTTTATCTTACTGACTAATCAAGCTAATCCATGGCTCAGAGATTCATCGATCTAATCCATGGCTC
Organism: Ostrea edulis; assembly: GCF_947568905.1. Taxonomy (NCBI): domain Eukaryota; kingdom Metazoa; phylum Mollusca; class Bivalvia; order Ostreida; family Ostreidae; genus Ostrea; species Ostrea edulis. The sequence goes on along the minus strand of NC_079165.1, from coordinate 73,849,308 downwards.
AGAGATTCACCAAGCTAATCCATGGCTCAGAGATTCACCAAGCTAATCCATGGCTCAGAGATTCACCAAACTAATCCATGGTTCAGAGATTCACCAAGCTAATCCATGGCTTAGAGATTCATCAAGCTAATCCATGGCTCAGAGATTCACCAAGCTAATCCATGGCTCAGAGATTCACCAAGCTAATCCATGGCTTAGAGATTCATCGATCTAATCCATGGCTCAGAGATTCACCAAGCTAATCCATGGCTCAGAGATTCACCAAGCTAATCCATGGCTCAGAGATTCACCAAACTAATCCATGGTTCAGAGATTCACCAAGCTAATCCATGGCTTAGAGATTCATCTAGCTAATCCATGGCTCAGAGATTCACCAAGCTAATCCATGGCTCAGAGATTCACCAAGCTAATCCATGGCTTAGAGATTCATCAAGCTAATCCATGGCTCAGAGATTCACCAAGCTAATCCATGGCTCAGAGATTCACCAAGCTAATCCATGGCTTAGAGATTCATTAAGCTAATCCATGGCTCAGAGATTCATCAAGCTAATCCATGGCTCAGAGATTCATCAAGCTGATCCATGACTAAGAGATTCATCAAGCTAATCCTTGACTAAGAGATTCATCAAGCTAATCCTTGGCTTAGAGATTCATCAAGCTAATCCATGGCTCAGAGATTCATCAAGCTAATCCATGGCTTAGAGATTCATCAAGCTAATCCATGGCTCAGAGATTCATCAAGCTAATCCATGGTTAAAGATTCATCAAGCTAACCCATGGTTCAGAGATTCATCAAGCTAATCCATGGCTTAGAGATTCATCAAGCTAATCCATGGCTCAGAGATTCATCAAGCTAATCCATGGCTCAGAGATTCATCAAGCTAATCCATGGCTCAGAGATTCAGTTCTTAGATAATTTTTCATTCAGTAGGATATTGTCAGTAAGTAAGTCAATGAACAGACAAAGCCAGATAACTCATAACTGTGAAAGCTCTTCTGATCTTTGACCAGTAGTGCTAACAACTTAGATCAACACATCTTAGACTGCACCCAGTGCATACATGTACTGTATCCCTACATACACAATGAAATTATGTTAAATATCTTAACTTACGATATCGATAAACTGCATACATGGCCATGGAACTAGGTAAGGCTACAAAAGAACAAATTATGCATATTGAATCATTTGGGTGAAAACAGTTACTGTGAATTGTGGAACTGATCTAAACCTTCACTAACGTTTATGGTCCTGTCATGCTGTTTTGCGGTAACATTGAGGTATTTCACATTGACAAGATGACCAGTTATGAGAGAATTTAACAATTTGTACAAAAATTGGTATCTCTATACAGAAATATCAGTACACGACAATAGGACACATTTTCAAAATGATCCATAAAGAGGTGGATTTAATGTTAAATTGAACTCTCTATATCATTATTGACATTTTCTCAGTCAATAGCTAAATCAATGTATTGACCAAGAAAATGTCAATAATTGATTTATTATTATATGATTTAACAATTCTTAATACTTGAGTTTAAAAATTGATTAATCAGCCATCTTTGTTTACAGCTTAGAGTAAAACCTACATGTAGTCGAAAGCGATAAGAAACACGATTTTTCAATGGATGACCAAAAAATAATCATATCAATTTGGGTAATTAACCAATCATATCAATTCGGGTAATTAACCAATTATATCAATTCGGGTAATTAACCAATTATATCAATTTGGTAATTACCAATTTGTTGTTGGTCTGATGTTGGAAAAATCAAATGTTATATTCACCTCAAAGGCAAATGGAGGTAAACCTAACTTTCCATTTTTTCTAATTTATTGGTTTTCAGCCAATCAAAAAGCCCAGAATTATTCAATCATACAGTAAAGGTAAAAACTGGTATGACAATACTGGTAAGTGCCAATAGTAAATACATGTTTATCTGGCATTCCGTATTTCCCCAGAAAAGTTCTTTGGTGGTCCACAAAATTTCTGGGAGTCAAAGAGTGAGCAGTACGGGTCATACAGGTCATGTACTGCAATGCCTGGAGTTGTGCCAGGGTGAATGGTCAGCGACAAATTTGGGGTAGAAGTTGGAGTACATCAAGACTCAGTCCTCAGCCCACTTCCCTTTAGCCTCATCCTGGAGACAGTTTCACACTGATGCACCATGGGAATTCCTCTATGCAGTTGATCTTGTAATCATCACAGACTCCCTGGATGAGTGTATTACCAAGTAAAATCTTATTTTAATGATCCTTAACTAGTAACAATGCCAGCAAAATGTCATGCTGGCTATGATTTGAGCCCATTTTCAATAATACAAAATGGATTTGTACATTTGATTAACAATTTGGTACAAAAGTATGAGAGACCAAATAGAACACACACAGCACAGAAAGTGATACCAGAAGTCCACACTAAAGTTAAGAATTATTACAGTAACAACTAATGAACAGACTTCCCTGGCAGCTCATGACTTATATCACTATCCTGTCCACTTTATTGATGACAATTTTTGAATGAACAATATGTGTTTGTGAAAAACTGATGTCCCTAAATGGCAGCAAAGTTGATAATGGCTAAGGTTCAAGTTTTTCAAAAGTTGGTCAAACCCTAAGGTAGAGGTGTGGCATAATGAAAAGTTCAGTTGCCTCACTGGTAAGTGTCCCCAACTAAATCTGCCCTTGGTGTCTTGGTGAGGTTCATCCTATTGATGGAAAACCAGTCACCCAAGGTTCAAGTTCAAGAAGTTACTACCCATCCCTACATCAAACATGTGTCATTGAACACCCATGGAACAGTGTTCTCTCCATACTTCTGATCTTCCATGCTCCATGGCAACAAATCCTGGACTCCAAACATGCCCAACTTTCAAATGCTCTTCTGCAATGACAGCATGTTGATCAGATGGATATACAAAGCTAGATCAAAGCCCCTTATGACTTATTTTTGGCCAAGATAGGAATTGAGGGCATTGTCTCTGCTGAAGACCTGGCGTCTTCAATAATATGGCCATATATAACGTGTCATCATGTATCAACAACATCAGGTACATAGAAAACAAATGTCGCAAAGGTCAGGGAAGGGCCCCAGAAAAACATGGTTGGAATGTGTGTTTCAAGATCTTAATGCCTGCAATCTGTTTGGCATCAGCCTACATGACAGAAATGCATGGAGATCAAGCATTGAATTGAGTTGACTGTTGCAATGGAACTACATGTACCACAACAGTATAGATACCAAAACCAAATGGTTCATAAGTGATTTCCACTGCAATGAAATCAAATTGAATGAGTTCTGCAACTTTGCAGGTTTTGTAAGAACTAACGGATTTTTATCAAGCCTACCAAAATCTTGATAATGAAAAAGTGAAGATAACAGTGATCAATCTCATAAATCCTTTAAAGAATATAAAATTGAGAGTGGTGCAAACACAGACCCCGGGACACACCAGAGGTGCCTAGGAGGAGTGAGCATCCCCATTGATCGGTCACATCCAACACAAGCCCTGTATCTTGATCAGGTAAACAAAGTAATCCATAGTCCAAATCAGTATGTAAAGAACAGCCTAACAAATAGTGCGACACCTGTCAATCAACATTCAACCTAATGACTGGTTGTATTTTTAAATTAGATCATTATAATGACCATAGAATAGCCTGCCTCCATTTAAAAATTGATCATAAGCAGAACAAGTTCTCACGTATCAAATCTGTTGAGAGACACAAACACTGTATGCAGGTGATGATGGAATATTGCACAGCTACATAAATATGGGAAGTTGACGTTGAAGAAGATGGAGAAGCTGAAGTTTTCCGTTTGTCATATAGTAGAGTTGTTAGTTTGCTGTTAACATCTATGTTCAATAACAGTCTAAATTTAGATCCTTTGATCCTCCCACGTATATCGCTTGTGAAGTGATACACAAGAGCGGATCAAATGACCTAATTTTAAGTAGACTGTGTTCAATAACATATCCAATTATGAAGCAGATTTGGAAGACTGTGTGGTGTCTTTTAATTTGAATTCACTGGGATATATTGAATCAACAAAAGTGAGTATTGTTAATAGATAAAATTTTGCCAATGTATCTAAATGACAAGTTGAATGTCCCAGCAAAAAATTTTTTCCTCCTCATGTGGAAGCTTTTGAATGAATTAAATAATAATTACTGACATATATATATAATATTACGACACTGAACCATTTTCTATATATTCCTTTACAATCTTTTATAGTTCTCTTGGACAAAAAAGGATGGGTTTGATGTTTTTCATCAAATTAGATACTTACATCTAAATAAAACTCCTTTCATGAACTCTTTTCTGAAATCTTTCATTGTCTCCTTCTCTTCCAGTGTGATTTCACCTTTCTTAATTTTTTGAAACAGAAACTGTAAACATAATATATCACAATTATATCACCTGATTCTGATCCATTAAAACAAATATAATTGCACATTTCAGTTAATGATAGACTGAACACTGATCACTCATTTGAATTTTTTTATGTTAGAAAGTCCATGTCATAACAGTGGCCGTCTTTACTTGACTAGATACGACATCATATCCTACTAAACTATTCTACGTTTAATAGTACTAGACTATGACAGCATAGCTGTTGGGTACATTGTGATGCCATAGTGATGTGGCTCTTAAACCCGAATGAATCTGAAAATCACAGGGAAGTGATTTTTTTTTTAATTTTCTCCAATTTCTCCATTAAGGTAGTACTCTACATCGTCATAATGGCTGACTTCCTTTAAAAACATGGATGAAAAAATCGATATCAGCAATATTTGACTTTTCCTTTTCTATTTAAATACCTAGCCGAGTAGCTCAGTAGGTTAGAATACTGAATGCTGAACTGTAGGTCGCAGGCTCGAGTCCAGCAGGGGTTTTGAATTTTTTTCAGATTACCTTCTACTAAAACTGTATTTTTTGACAAAATAAAGTAAATTTGAAATTTTTCAACTTCAAAATATTGTTGTACATATCCTCCACTTTTCATCTACATCAAATTTCTCTGGTGTAGCATACCTCCTTAATTCTCTCACGACTTAGATGAAATATTTTCGAATGAATTTGATTTGTATAGTTTTTGCATATTATTTTTCACTCCCCAAGTGGCCACCAGGCTGAAAATGAAATTCTGAAACCTTATAACACATAAGTCATATTCTAACATGATTTGGCTACTGGATAAAATGTGTGAGTTCTGAAAACCAGGTTTTTGTAGAAAACACGGGTTTTTTTTTAACCCCCCCCCCCCCCCCCCCCCCCCCAAGATGAAAATTCCAAAGCAAGATCTAGCTGCAGCACTAACTCATCATGCTCATTTCAAACGATGAATTGGTTACTGCATATAATGTAAGAGGAGTTTGAGGAAGAAGATGGGGTGACATGGACTGGCATAACAGCAATACACCCAAACACCCTTTAGAAAGTGCAGGCATAACAATATCATTAACTGATTTGCTGAAATAAATGTGGCTTGTATCATCCCAATTACATATTTGCGCCGTAATACATGTTCATCCCGAGTGGTTTCATGCCTGTTATTTCGCACCGAGTTGTTTCAGCTATATAAACATAAGGTAATTAAAAGTTTACGCTTTGAAAATAACATTTAAGAAGCATGTAACTCGTTGTACAGAGGAACTTTCTTAAATATTGATGAAACAAAATATTTTGGGATATTTCTACAACACATAATGTGGGTTGATCTGTTTTACAGTCAATGACAGGTATGTCAGCTTGGTGTTCTATTAATTAAAATTAGGAGTCTTTAATTAAAATACATAATATTCATTTAATCATACTTTAAAAACATTTACAGTTGATAATTCATCCTGAAAAACTTTCAATCAAAAATAATTTATACTTGCTGACTGAATAACTCTTCAGAAAACTGAGTTAGTGATACTGACTGGTTTCATAAATTGTTAATAAGATCAAACTTATCATACTTTTAATAGATGCATGTAAAATTGGATATGTAGTCTTTAAATCACTATAATAATTATATACTCCTGACAGAGAATATTGTGATGATTGGTAGCTGCCCAAAGTTTTACATATTAGGCTTCAATTAATTTCAAATCTAAAAATCTCACCATTTCCAATTTTCCATGTCTTAATTGGCAACAATTTTTCATCATAGCTTTCAATCAATGTTTGACAATTCACTACATAGAAATAATGCCTGGAAAAGGCAATACAGAGAAAATCGAAATAATGCAATTTTTATATGACCATCTCTAATGGTTAGTTATATCGATATCATTTCAAAGATTTTTCTTCTTTTTCAAGAAACTGTTGATGGAAGTACATCAAACTTGTTCAAAGTCACAAAGGCAATGCTTCATTGTCACAAACACATTGATAAAAATCGGTAAAGGCCTGACGATTGACTGAATGACTTCAGAGTACTGTAAATTCCTAAATATATGCGAGGAATTTATTATTGCGTAATTTCACGAGAAACATCACTCATGAAAAAATATTTCTCGCTTTTATTTTTATATTGTTAAAATACATGCAAAAACACTTGATCAACAGAGCACTCGCGATTTGATTTTCTCGCGATTTGACATCCACGAGTCATTTCATGATAATAAGGAATGTACAGTATCATTTTGCACAAAATATGAAGTGACACTGACGTTCAAAACAAATCAGCTCAATACTTAGGTGTTCAATTAAAAAAAACCTAACAACAACTTGTCAAAATGTGATAACTTTTGTAACCTTCTATAAACTTGAGAAAATTATGTCAACATGTGGTCATCCAGGTTAAATCATTGGTGGCCAGATAGCTCAGTTGGTTTAGTATCTGACTAGAGCTTCGAAAGACCCAGGTTTGAATCCCCATCTGTTGCATTTTCTCCCTTCCTGTTACATTTGGTGCCATAGACCAGCTCCTGCAACTGACAGGTGAAAATGCCTGCCAGAGGATCAAGATCCTGGTTTGATGTCATAAAAGTGTGAAGACATTTAAAAAAGGAAGAAAGTAACAGAACCCAGGTACAACGCTCGCAACGGTAAGTGAGAAAGTTTCCAAGTTTACTTTCAGAAGGTCGGTGGTCTTTTCCCAGGTACATTGTATCTGGGTTCTCTTCCACCAATAGAAATTGGGCGCCACCAGATAACTGAAAAATTGTTGAGTGTGGCGGAAAACAGCAAAAACAAACAAACAAAACAACAATACCAGTGTACAGAGAGCTCGTTTGTAGAGCACCTGTCAGGAGAGTCAGCGAACTGACGTTCAAATCCTGGTCCACACCCTTACTGTTACAAGCTATTACAAATGTTTGAAATTGATAGTTTCACTATGAAGCCATGCAAACAAATACCAGATGTCGTTATACCTGAATTATGTATAGCAATGCATGTATACACAGTTGGCAAGAAACCACTCGCTGTCAGTGCAAGATGGTACCATACAGTATTACACACAACTTGGCAAAAAACAACTTGGGGTGAACATGTAATTGTAGCAAAACAACCTGCTTCCGCTGTAATACATGTATTAAGAGTTTAAGACTGCGGAACATTAACTGGCAAGATTGGAAATATACAGCGTTCACGATTGTCATCTGTTACAGCCAAAACACTCTAGGTCAAAAATGAGAACGGCAGGTACAATTCAGGTGAATGACAGTGAAAACATTAATTGGATAGTTTTTGAAGTGAATCTCAATCCATGTAACATGACAAATATAACGAATCCTTTTTACTTTCAATTTATGTCACTGGAATCATAAGATTAAAACAATTGAATTCTAATCCAATTTTAGCCTTCAGTGTGGTCCTTGTCAATTAAAAGCACTACAAAATGCTTTTTAACAATAACATTGTCAGTATAGGGTAGTGCATCGATCTTAGGCAGGAATGAGATGCTGATATTTTGATGTATTACTAATGTAGCTAACTAATAACAAGGTTTTCAAAAGATGCAAAGTTTACCCCAAGAATGCATTTAAGTTCAAGAATTTCTTCAAATGGTAAACATGAAGCAAGATTCGAATTTATCACCCAGAGATGTTGAGATTTAAATTTTATTTTAAAAGAAAGTGCATCACATAATGGAGGTGTCCCATTATAATACCACTTATTACCAAACATAGGTTAACCAAGTAAAGAAAGGTAGATATTGGTTCAACTTCCTTTCAACACATAAACCATTACAATTGGTAAAAGATTACAATATCCAAATATATGTCTTAAAATTTATTACAAGTACATGTATCAATACATTTCAAAAGATATCACATGTTTGTGTCTGATACCCATTTTTTTGGATATGATAATGATGATGGCGTCCGTCAGTCTTGGGAGACCATGGAGTCTGCACCTGGAAATTCAGTTGGTGCTGACGGAGGAACTGTAGAGATCAATGCGGGAGCAGCATGCCCTGTTATAGGTGTTGCACATGAATGTGGTGTCTCCTGGTGTCCTCTGGTTGTTTTTGCGACAGGTGCGTCTGTCCTCGGCGGCTTGTCTGAGCTTGGCTTTCCCACTTCTGAGTCCTCCACCAAGCTCCTGTCTCCACCTGTCACGGACACTGGCAATTTCCTCCCATCTGTCTGCATTCATGCCTAGAGACTTGACGTTACACTTGCAGGCATCTTTGAAGCAGAGTTGGAGGTGTCCTTGGGCTCCCCGTACAGCAGGTCCATGGGGATCCTCCTGTCTGGCATGCAGTGGGCATGGTCCAGCCAACTGAGGCGACATTGCTGTAACAGTGTGAAGAGACTGGGACAACAGGGTGCTGAGCACATAAGCTCGGTAGACTGCCATCTTGGTGTGTTCTGTCAGCTTGTTGTTTTCCCACACCCTCTTTGTTCATCTCGGCTGAGATTCAGCTTGGCTGAATATTTAGACTGACGCCTTCACCGAATCTCGGAGGAGTCCTTCATAATCCATGTCTGGAAATTGAATTTCAGCTTCGGCCGGTTCTAGCAATTAATGTGCACTTAAGTGACACTGCTGTTTGCTTCAAATAAGTGATTTGACTGTTAAACTTACTTTCTATCACTATTAATTTTCCATTGCTTACCGTTTAGGTATGAAAATCCTAAAATGAAATTAAAGATGACTTCCATGGCACAATATTCTATCTCCTGAAATTGAAGAGTTCCTATAGTCTGTATTATCTAGTTACTGATACATTGTATCTCCACATACCGTCTTGTATAACGCTAATTTAAAAAAAACAACTATTGGAACTCTTCAATTTCGGGAGTTAAAATATTGCACCATGGAACTCATCATTTCAACAGAAAATTTAGTAATAGTTTATTTTATGGAATTTACATACTTAGACGGTAAGTAATGCAGCATTAATAGTGATACAGATTTGGTTCAATAGTCAAGTAACTTATTTGAAGCAAACAGCAGTGTCACCTAAGTGCACACTAATTGCTAGAACCGGCTGAAGCTGAAAGTAAATTTCCAGACATGAATTATGATGGACTGCTCTGAGATTCTGTCAAGGCGTCAGTCCAAATATTCAGCCAAGCCAAATCTCAGCCAAGATTACCTCTTTGTCAGCTTGCCCAGAGTTGTTGCTGCACATCCGATCCATCTGTTTAGCTCGATGTCCATGGAGAAGATATCCATCATCATGGACCTGTCATGGCCAGTGATGATGATTGCTGGAGGCCGTTCCACACCCTGGACCGTTATGTACATCTTCAGGCTGAATGCATCGCAGGCTCGGGAGAAGCTATCCACGACGCTCTAACCATACCCATTATTTTGGTTATGATACATCTATGCAATTACAATGTGGATTGAAATTGACTTCAAATTTCAATCCAATGTTTTCACTGTCGTCCGCGCTGAATCGCACCTGCCTTTTTCATTTGTGACATCAAGTATTTTCACATTGTACTATGATCTATCATATATTTAAGTTTGCAGACTATACAACTGGGTGCTGAAAACAGTAATTAATAATTTAGATTATCAGATAATGACCCTAGTTTTACTCCTTTAAGAAATGCAAGAGATGAGAATTTCCCTGACTTTGTTGCGTCCTTTACTCAATTACTGTCTTTAGAGTAGCTGAATAACTTCGATGCAAATTCGGAAATACTTTGTCATGAAATTTACCATCAAATATTCTTCCTGCTGTTTCCTTGTATCCATTGAACTTGTCATATTTTGCTGTGTTTTAGGGCCTGGAGATCTCTGTTGCAGTAAATTCTTCGAGTTGCAGAACTTGCAGTTGTAGAAATCAGTATATCAAGAATATCGAGTCCGATCATATATTAATTCATTATGAAACTTTTTTTTTTAAAACAGATAATCTAATTCCACAGTTAAACTTGAAATTCAATCTGATTAAGCAAATCTTCTTTTAAATTAGAGATCTTCTGATCCATGTCGCAGTGGCGGATCCAGAAAGAATATTTTGAACCGGGGGGGGGGGGGGGGGGGGGGCAGTCAACAGCTGAGTGTCCAGTGGCTGTCTTGAGAGCGACGTCCCCTCAAACTACAGAGATAAGATAAGATGTACACATTTTAGTGTTTTTGGTTCATAATTCTGAGGGGCCTGCGCCTGGCCGTCACTGTGTCCGTTACGACTCCCCCCCCCCCTTTTTTTTTGGGGGGGGGGGTATTTCTCCATCGTTGTACATGTGCTTTACCAGTAACATTGGAACTTTCAACTTCTCATATACTACCGGACCAATTTACATGTATACCAGTATTTGGTATAAAACATCTTTAAGGTAAGAGTAAAAAATAAATAAATATTCAAAAGTGTTAATTACGTTGTCCCTTGGGGATGAGGGTGAAACCAATGCACCAAAGAATGATATAATCTTAAAAAGCCTTCATCTAACTACGAAAGCCTATTAGTATCATATAAAGAAAATTCGCTTTCCACTATCTCGTAATTACGATATAATTATCCCGATAAAACATCTCGTAATATTAAGGGGATAATTATCTCGAAATTACGAGAAAATATCTCGTAATTACGAGAAAGGATATCGTAATTACAAGAAAAGATATTTTCTCTTATCTCGTAATAACGAAATCTTTTCTCGTAATTACAATATAATGGAATGTGAAATCATATTTTTACATGATGCTAATAGACTTTCGTATATAACATACATTTTTTAATGACGATTGTGAGTTACTTGTATTAGGTTATAAGGAAAAGAAATCGTAAGTTGTACGAACTTGCTTCTGATCCTTTTGTATAAATTACATACAATCTTATGATTTATAATTCACCTACAAATAATTATAACCGCGGTCTTTTCAATCCAAAGGCCTCTGTCAGACTTTGGTATATGTAGCAGTGATTATTCTTTCGTCAAGCGTTCTGCCTTCAGTGTCCACGATTGGAACACGATTTGGTAGGTAGGAATATACCACGAGATAGAACTGTGTGGTAGTATATTCAGGATACTCGTGAAAATATTTTCACTAAAGCAGAAATTAGGTTTATATAAAGCAATCGACTTATTATCTCATGCGCTCGACATAATGCACATGCAGTTCGCTCATTTATGCCTCGTGTGCTCGACATAATTATTATTTTTGAGGAGGATGGTGTCTTACAAATTAAAACGTATTTAATTAATGTTCATTCATATTATTTATAGATAACTCACAATGGATTTCTTTGCCAACGCAGCATAATTGTACATCGGTACACAACGGCGAGAGCGTCCTGGTTACATTGTATTGGTCTGATTTTTTAATGGTTACTTGTATCGCCCTTGCAGACTCGGGTACCCTGCGCGAGAAGGATTACACTTTCTCAGACAAGGGAAGAGACTAGAGAACACGGTGTGGGATTCGCCATCAGAAACTCACTCCTGACGATGGTAGAACTCAGTGAAGGTGGAACAGAGAGAATCCTACACATCTCCACACTACGGACAGGCCTGTAAACCTTATCAGTGTGTATGCTCCTACTCTCCACTCCTATCAGGAAGCTAAAGATGAGTTTTATGACCAACTGCAAACAGTGGTCCAGGGAATCCCCAACAACAAGTAGCTGCTACTGCTTGCTTGGAGACTTCAACGCGAGAGTTGGCACAGATCATGACTCCTGGCCAACAAGCCATGGTCGCTTCGGAATTGAGAGCTTGAATGAAAATGGGCAACGGCTGCTTGAGCTATGTGCACACAACAAGCTATGCGTCACAAACTCCTACGTCCTTACCAAGCCCCAGCACAAAGTGTCATGGCGTCATCCACGGTCGTTGGCATTGGCATCAACTGAATCTGATTCTCACAGGGCGCTGCAACTTGAAGAACGCTCTCCTCACACGTTCACACCAGAGTGCTCGACTGCGACACAGATCACTCCCTGGTCTGCTGCAAAATCAGACTCCAGCCAAAAAGCAATCTAGCGCAAAGCCCGTAGGAAAGAATCGAATCGATGCTAGTGTGATAAAACATCCAGAGAAAGCAAAGATGATCACAGAAACCCTGGAAAACTCACTCCAGACAAGCCCACAAGAAGGCGATGCCCAGCAGAAGTTGAACCGTCTGAAGGACGCGATTTACGATTTACAACAGTGCACTTACCATCTGTGGGAGAAAGCAGAGGAAGACACAGGATTGGTTTGAAGAAAACTCAAACGAACTCAATACTGTGCTGGAGGGAAAATGAACAGCACTACTAGAGCACAAACGTCAACCTACCCAGTTATCACTGCAAGCTCTGCGCTCAGAGAGAAGCGAATCCCAGAGGATAGCTAGACGCTGTACCAACGACTGCTGACTTCAACTCCGTGAAAGTATTCAGTCGTCAGACAATGCAGGCAACACCCTTGGGGTGTACGAAGATATCAAACAAGCTGTCGGTCTAGAATAGAGCAAATCAGCTCCACTGAAATCTGCAACTGGTGAGACGATCGGAGACAAGGGAAAGTAGATCGAGAGGTGGGTGAAACATTACACCGGACTGTAACCCAGAAAAAACATCATCTCTGATGCCACTCTGGAAGCCGTTGACCATTTTCCAGTCAAGGATGAGCTAGATGAGACACCCAACGTGATGGAACTCAGCAAGGCAATAGACAGATTACCTACCGGGAAAGCACCAGGACCTGTTGGGAAACCTCCTGAGGTCATCAAAAGCGCAAAGGGAGTCCTGTTAGGTCAGCTGCACGAGGTACTGTGCCAGTGCTGGGGGAAAAGGAGCAGTGCCGCAGGGCATGAGGGACTGCAACATTGTCACTCTGTACAAAAAACAAAGGAGACGGGACTGATTGCAACAAGTATTGCGGAATCTCACTCCTCAGCATCGCTGGGTAGGTTTTCGCCCGCGTGATGCTGAACAGACTGCAAAAAATCGCTGACCGGGTGTATTCCGAATCACAGTGTGGCTTCAGGTCGGAGCGTTCCACCATCGACATGGTCTTCTTTTTTGCGCCAGTTGCAAGAAAAATGCAGAGAGCAGCGGCAGTCCCTGTACGTGGCCTTCATTAACCTGACGAAAGCCTTCGATCTTGTCAGCCGAGATGATCTGTTCAAGATTCTGGGAAAGATCGGATGTTCACCCCAGCTACTCAACATCATCCAGTCCCTCCATCTCGACATGAAGGGAGTCGTTCAGTTCAGCAGTTTATCATCCGACTCCTTCAACATCCGCAGCGACGTTAAGCAGGGCTGCGTGCTTGCACTTACCCTCTTCGGCATTTTCTTTGCCATCGTTCTGAAGTACATCTTTTGGACAGTCTACAGAGGGGATCTTCCTCCATACCAGGTCAGATGGGAAGCTGTTCAGCCCATCCCGTCCGATAGCTAAGACCAAGACCTGAGAGCAGTAGTCTCACACAGAGGAAGAGGGACGGCGTGTCATGGATAGCTTCTCCAGAGCCTGCGATGCATTCGGCTTGAGGATTAGCCCGTACATAATGACCCAGACTGTGGAACAGCCTCCGGCTATCACCATCGATGGCCATGAGTTGGATGTGGTGCACAAGTTTACCTACCTCGGGTCCAGAATGACGGATAACCTCTCCATTGACTTCGAGCTGAACAGACGGATCGGACGTGCAGCAACAACTCTGGGCAAAATGACAAAGAGGGTGTGGGAAAACAACAAGCTGACAGAATGCGTCATGGACGCTGTACTCCAGACAAAAATGCAGGCTAAACGTTTTCCACATGCGCAGCCTTCGGCGCATCATATGGAGTAACAAGACGACCAACAACACAGTTCTGTCACGCGCCCAGATCCACAGTCTCTTCATACTATTACAGCAACGTCGCCTCCGATGGCTGGGACATGTCAATCGCATGCCAGACAGGAGGATCCCCAAAGACCTGTTGTACGTGGAGCTGGCGACCGGCACGAGAGCCCAAGGACACCCCCGACTCCGCTTCAAGGATGTCTGCAAGCGCGACCTCTAGTCTCTAGTCATGAACGCAGACAGATGGGAGGAGATCGCCAGTGTCCGTGACAGATGGAGCCAGGAGCCAGGTAGAGGACTCCGAAGAGGGGAAGTTAAACTCCTGAGGACAGACGCACCCGTCGCAAACACAACCCCTGAGGACACCAGGAGACGCCACATTCACATGCAACGACTGTAACAGGGCATGTCGCTCAAGCATTGGTTTCTACAGCCACAGCCATCGCTGTTCCTCCGTTAGCACCAAATGAATTCCCAGGTGCAGACTCCATGGTCTCGCGAGACCGACGGACGCCATCATCGTCGTCATAATAAAACATCGTTTATCATTGGAGTCCTACTAAACAGAGAACCCCCGAGAACTCTAGGAAACCCTGGGGATTTTTAATTATTACAAGTGTGTAACCCATCTGACTTCATTCATTATTGATAATGGTACATATATTAATCAAACCAATGAATTTTCATACATCTATAAGAACTGTACGAATATACAGAAATTGAAGAGTGGCGAAGGGAAAGCGTATTTTTTCAGTATAAAGTGGGTTGTAGATGGATTGATTTTTTTTAGTTTGATTATCATTTGCACTATCACCAACAATCGATGTAGTCACAAAGTCTACACACTTGTAATGATTAAAAAATTTCCTGAGTATTCTAGAGTTCTCTTTAGTAGGTCCAACATCATTCTCTTGTATATCCTTATCTCTTTAGAGAAGTGGACATGCAAAACCGGATGTAGGCTATGCCTGTTCACATCTCTAAAGAGAATTTGCATGTCTTAAATATACCACCATGATATAGTCACACTCAATGAGCAAATCTATTCACGGCACTTTTTGAAGCTAAAAAACATAATTTCTTGGGAGAATTGCGCACCATATTTTTTTAAGTCCGAAATTTTTTTTCCAGATCCGCCTAAGGTCAAGTCTATAGGCCTTATGGATACCCCTTGTTAAAGAGTATGCTTTAGTATCTTTATTACATATGTTTATGATAACACAAAAGAAAGCGGATCTACAGGAGGAGTGTAGGGGTTGCAACACCCATCATTTGACTGAACTTTTTTTAAACAAAAAGGTAACTTTTTGCTATTTTGGGCTCAGGTTCTCCAACCCCCTTTTTTGGACAGAAAAGGTTCCTCTGAACATTTAGTGCATTTGTTCATATCATGTCAGTGTATTAAAATATAAAACTGAATGATGAGTTTGAAGTGGAAATTCCACTGGAGTGTTTGAGAGGTAGTATAGATCTGTAATGTTTGAGAGGATGTATAGATCTGTAGTGTTTGAGAGGATGTACAGATCTGTAATGTTTGAGAGGATGTACAGATCTGTAATGTTTGAGAGGATGTACAGATCTGTAATGTTTGAGAGGATGTATAGATGTGTAATGTTTGAGGGGATGTATAGATCTGTAATGTTTGAGAGGATGTGTAATGTTTGAGGGGATGTATAGATCTGTAATGTTTGAGAGGATGTGTAATGTTTGAGGGGATGTATAGATCTGTAATGTTTGGGAGGATGTATAGATCTGTAATGTTTGAGAGGATGTATAGATCTGTAATGTTTGAGAGGATGTATAGATCTGTAATGTTTGAGAGGATGTATAGATGTGTAATGTTTGAGGGGATGTACAGATCTGTAATGTTTGAGGGGATGTATAGATCTGTAATGTTTGAGAGGATGTATAGATCTGTAATGTTTGAGAGGATGTATGGATCTGTAATGTTTGGGAGGATGTATAGATCTGTAATGTTTGAGAGGATGTATGGATCTGTAATGTTTGAGAGGATGTATAGATCTGTAATGTTTGAGAGGATGTATAGATCTGTAATGTTTGAGAGGATGTATAGATCTGTAATGTTTGAGAGGATGTATAGATCTGTAATGTTTGAGAGGATGTATAGATCTGTAATGTTTGAGAGGATGTATAGATCTGTAATGTTTGAGAGGATGTATAGATCTGTAATGTTTGAGAGGATGTATAGATCTGTAATGTTTGAGAGGATGTATAGATCTGTAATGTTTGAGAGGATGTATAGATCTGTAATGTTTGAGAGGATGTATAGATCTGTAATGTTTGAGAGGATGTATAGATCTGTAATGTTTGAGAGGTAGTATAGATCTGTAATGTTTGAGAGGATGTGTAATGTTTGAGAGGATGTATAGATGTGTAATGTTTGAGAGGATGTATAGATGTGTAATGTTTGAGGGGATGTATAGATCTGTAATGTTTGAGGGGATGTATAGATCTGTAATGTTTGAGAGGATGTATAGATGTGTAATGTTTGAGGGGATGTATAGATGTGTAATTTAGAGGATGTGTAATGTTTGAGAGGATGTATAGATGTGTAATGTTTGAGGGGATGTATAGATGTGTAATGTTTGAGGGGATGTACAGATCTGTAATGTTTGAGGGGATGTATAGATCTGTAATGTTTGGGAGGATGTACAGATCTGTAATGTTTGAGAGGATGTATAGATCTGTAATGTTTGAGAGGATGTATAGATCTGTAATGTTTGAGGGGATGTATAGATCTGTAATGTTTGAGAGGATGTATGGATCTGTAATGTTTGAGAGGATGTATAGATCTGTAATGTTTGAGAGGATGTATAGATCTGTAATGTTTGAGGGGATGTATAGATCTGTAATGTTTGAGGGGATGTATAGATCTGTAATGTTTGGGAGGATGTATGGATCCATGATGCAGAACTCCAGTAGAATACCCGCTTCAAACTCTTGTATTCATTTATATCAAATCAAGTACAACTGTATTGTACTTCATTTAAACTACAAAAAGGTGATTTGACCAAAGAACATGTGTGAAAATTTATTCACATTAAAACCAAAACATACATTCATTTCACAAACTCACACTCCATTACAGAAAAAACATGTCTGACACACATATAAGCATACAAAACTTCTTAGAATATAATATTCTGTTCCTACAATCACACTCTGTGTAGTATTTATAACGTGTCATGAAGTGCAGTCCACATTCACTGCGCACACAATTGTTTATTATGATAAATATGATTCACATCACATGAAGAGTATCATTTTAGTAACACTGGCCCTGCTAGTCACTGTCCAGTTCATCTCCATATGTATTGGTTCTTCTACCTGAAATCATACCAAAAGTAAAACTTGTATCTAAATACACAGAATATATATATCAACCAAATGTTTTGTTGGCAATAACCCTTTGATGTTTCAATATTATATTTTATTTCTCTATGAAAAAGAAAACCCTGACCTTTCAGCACGACATTACAAAATTTATGGAATAAAGGTCACAGTTGTTTGCATTTTTACATAATACCATAAAGTGGTTTTTTTCCGCGGGCCTAAAATTTGGTGACTTGCTAGCTGAAAGGTATGCAAATAATCTTAGCGGGATAAACTTTGGCCAACAAGGAAGTTATCTCTCTTGCAAATACTGAAGTCGCAATTTGGTGAGTGACATTTTGGTGGAAAGCTATCTAACCGCTAAAATAAACTAACTTTATCACCCCACAGCAAAAACCTGCTATATGGTATCATATGCACTGACTGACTCACAGGAATTTGTGATACACAAACCATTGGAAAATATGAAATGGAATTTTTCGTCTTTTGAGACTTATTGCTTAAATGTGAAATGAATACCTCGTTTTTTAGCATAGAAGTCTTCAAATCCATCATCTGGCTCTGTAAGTAAATAATATTGCTAATATCAATCGATGCTTTACCAGAAATACTAAACAAGTAACACATCAAAATGTGTACTATATATATAAAACAAGTCCGTTGTCTGTTGTTGTCGGTGTAAAACTTCACATTTTCATCTTCTTCTCCACAACCATTGGGCCAATTTCAATCAAACTGAACAAATTATCCTTGGGTGAAGGGGATTCATGTTTGTTCAAATGAAAGGCCATGGCCCCTTCAAAGGGGAGATAATCAAGAAAAGGCAAAAATAGGATGGGTCTTTTAAAGGTGCTTGTGCCATATTGAACAGTATTTTTTCGATGTTGGAAACCATTCTATAACTCTGTAAGCATGATAAACTCTATAAAATAATAATATATGACAATTTTAACAAATTATTGACTGGTATTAATAAAGTTCTCATCTATTCAATGCAAGGTCAAAATGGTGACTTTATAATGCATATTTAGGAAAGATTGATGATGCAGGTTAAGTTTAATTACTAGAAACATCTGCACACAGGGAGAGGATTTCGTTTACCATATTTAGTTGTATTAAAGGTGATTTTATGTTAAACATTATTCTATATTAACTCCCCTTCACATTTCCATTGCTCACAGTGGTTCTCCCTTTTAATTCCCTGTCTGACTGTCTTTTATTTCTGAATGTGTTCTGCCGACAGTCTGCAAGCCATCCAGGCTTTAATTATTGTTTATTTTCTAAATTCAGTTTGCGACGTCACATGATTATCCATATTTCGAAAAGGGGTGCTTATTATCCTGCCAGGTTGAAAAATAAATAAATAGGAAATTAGCATCCTAATTAACCATTACACTGGAGTATAGAGAAGATCTGATTTTAATTAGATTGAGGAAATTAGCTTCATTGTGTTTTTTAATCCTATCAATTGTATAATTGGCATAAGGGTAGAACTTATATTGCTTGATAGAAAAATACCATCCTCACAATGTCAGGGGTACTGAGTCCACTCATGGTCAGCCACGAGTGGACTCAGGAACCTAGACATTGTAAGGATGGAAAAATACATACTTTTATTCCTTTGATACAATTCAATCAATGTGGCATATATACCTTTAAAAATCTTCTCAAGAACCATCGGGCCAGAAAAGTTGAAATATATACATGAGGGCTTCCTGATATAAAGTACATTCCAGTTTGTACAAATCATGGCCCCTGGGGTTAGGGCGGGGCAACAATAGGGGATCAAAAGGTTTATATGTGGATGTAATATTTTTTTGTATAGGCAAAATCTTTAAATATCTTCTGAAGAACTACTGAGCCAGAAAAGTTGAAATTTACAAGAAAACTTCCTGACATGGAGTATATTCAATATTGTTCAAATCATGACCATTGGGGATCAAAGTTTTACATTGTGAGTGCAAGCATTGTGCAAAGTCTGATTGATGTTGAATGAAACTGTTGCAGTTATACAGAATGTCATATTACAAAATCTAAGTACTCTCTCAATATCTAACATGGAAGACAGACACGGACCAAACTCTTCTCAGCCAAAGGTCAAAGGGACATAAGTATTGTTGGGTCATATTGTTAGTTAGTATTTTTAAAGTTCTGAATTTTTTTAAAAGGACTTTTAATACATGTACATGTAATTGCAAACTGTTTCAATAATATCGTCACACCGGTACACCATACCTTGACTATCCTCTGTCTTTTGAACACGATTTTGTGATGTCCTAACTTGGTTGTGTGTCTTTTTCAGCTCCTCATTGTACGCTTTCTGAACACTGTCAAAGGAATAGTTTGGCACAGCTGAACAAGATCGTTCCCTGAATGAAAAAAAAAAAATAATACAATGCATACATCCAGCTGATGTAAATCTTCATAAGTTCTTTGAACAGGTGCTTGATGTTTTAAATATATATAAAATTTAACTTCTTTCTGTAAATAACTATTCACAGTGAAGTGAATAGTTTGTTTACAGAAAGACGGTTCAGTTTTTATCATATATATCTAAAAAGTCAAGCACATGTGAATCCATTGTATAAAAATGTTCATGGCATATCACCAATGGTTGTAATTTGTCAATGTGATGTCTCAAGCCTATCTGTCATTTTCTATACATGTTTATTCTTTATAGGAGCAATAAATTTCACAATTTAGATAGATAGCTTCATGGACATTATAATCATGCATTTAGTTTTTCTCAAATATACATGAGAGTATATAGAGAAGGAGATTTTCGAAGATTTAATACATGTTCACTATATGGTCATGTTGGTCCCACCCTATGGCATTGAACCCCTGATCCAAGGGCCATGAATTTCACAATTTTTGTAAAGGCACCCTTACACATCAAATTCATGTACTTAGTTTGTCTGCTAGATGCCCAGTATCAGAGAAAAAAGATTTTTAAACAATTCATACAAATTCAATATATGACCAATAGAGCCCCACCCTAACATCACAACCCCTGTCCTTGGGACCAAGAATTTCACAAGTTTGGTAGAGGTACCCTTGCTCATTATAACCATGTATTCAGTTTGCTACATATTGTAGATGCTCAGGAGTAGAGAAGGAGATTTTTTTTTTAAGATTGGATCAATTTTTACAGTTTTTACCCAAAATTCATGGCCCCTGGGGAGTGGGGGTGTCATGAATTTCACAATTTAAGTTCCCCTTCCCCTACAGATGCTACACATTAAACTTGGTCAAAATTGGCCAAGTAGTTTAACTAAGAGAAGAAGCTGAAAATGTTCAAATGTTAACACATGGTGGACGATGCACAATGACAGACAAAATGGAGAGCAATAGGTCACCTGAGTGACTCAAGATTACTAAGCATATCATTACTGGAAAAAGTGCAGAAAACTAATTTTATGAAAAAGGCCTAACTCTTGTAAAACTGGGTTATGACAAAAGTTAAACTAGAACTAGAGAAGTTCTTCATTAGGAAGTCACAAGGCAAGTTTTATAAATATACTTCAAAGGAAAAATAAAGAAGCAGAAAATGAAATTGGACAGACTGACTGACAGATAGACAGTCAGAGAGATGGGAAGGAAACCTATAGTTCCCATCACTGTCACCGTCAGGAGACAAAAACTGACAGATAGACAGTCTGAGAGATGGGAAGGAAACCTATAATTCCCATCACTGTCACCGTCAGGAGACAAAAACTGACAGATAGACAGTCAGAGAGATGGAGAGGAAACCTATAGTTCCCATCACTGTCACCGTCAGGAGACAAAAACTGACAGATAGACAGTCAGAGAGATGGGAAGGAAACCTATAATTCCCATCACTGTCACCGTCAGGAGACAAAAAACTTTAACCTTGATGTTAGTGGACAGACAGAAAGATTGATCTGTCCATTACTACACAGCCATACAATGAGAATAGAAAATCATCAATCACTGGCCTTACTCTTCTTCCATAGCTCGTAGTTTACCCAGATTCTGTTCCATAGTTATATTGTAGTTCTGTAAGGTTTTTGTGACGATCTTCTGTTTAGGAATCAGTCCATAACTAATACCTACTCCCAGAGTAAGAGCATCTATAAAAAGAAATTGAAATTAGTCGCTTACAAAGTGGATTCAGAAAATATGTTATTTCTTTGAAACATGAAAAGAGATCTTTAAAAACCAGTCACATCTTAGCCCTTATAATATACAATTGATAAACGATATGTAATGGTCCAAGGGAAGAACATTTTTATTAATACATGTATAGCAAATGTTGGATTTTATCTACATAAATTACAAGATTTATTAAGTTTAGCCAGATTAATTCTAATGGAAAGGTGTCCCACCCCAAAGAAAGAAAGATGAACTCAAAGTATGTCTCACTCGGATGATTCACAGTGCATGTTTGACACCAGGGTGTGCTTGATTTGTCTTAACAGACAACAAAGTGTACACCTTTCCATAATCAAGTGCAAAGATTTAACTTTTTGGTGTACACCTTCTACACCCTGTACAGGACATGTGTTGGTAAATGCACCGAAAAATTCAATATGGCTGAAAAATGGTGAGATGGAAAATTTGCAAATTTTTCTTTCCGTATTTTTTTTTAGCTGTAAAGTATCTAAAAGGATAATTCCAAATTACCGTATGTAGTCATTTGTAAGAGTATAAAATGTATTTCATTTCAAACTATAAATGAAAATGATTGATATTTCGTACAATCATCAAAAACATTTTTGGCATAAAAAAATCAACAACTATTTTGGAGTATGTCCTGGTGTCTTTCACATGTATGTAGGTACTAATTATAAATGCAAATTGAAATACATTTTGTACATTAAATCTTAAATTCTGTTCATTATTTATTTTGTACTTTACTTGCATTAATTATTTAAAATCATTAACTCTCTCAAGGAGGATCTACTCCACTACTGAATGTCCATATTGCATATACTGCATTACACTACACCAAACTGGACTTGATTATGAAGTGTAAACTGACTACACCGAGTGTACAGTGGTGTAGACAAATCAAGTGCACCCATAGTATCAATCACATGATTCACAACTTCTGATAATGAAACTTTTGAAAAATTGTTTAATTACATTTTTAGGTAAATTTCTTCTGATGTTAAATATTTCTGATTGTGACTTACACAAATGGGAAGCAATATTCAATGACTTGAGAAGTTTGGGTATTTTAGCAGGCGTGCGTGGTATTCCTGAAAAGCAAGCATAAAGAAAATATCATCCTCCAATAATGATTTTAATAAATTTCATTTTTGAGAATACATGAGGGTATGGACAGTGACATACTTTTTATGAAGTGCTAACGCTATTGTGTGGTGATACATTCATTTTATTCCATTAGTTACGTTACAGAAACATATTACTTTAATATATAAAGGTACCGTATAGTAGGTTTTTTCCATGGGTCTAAAATTCGGCGATTTTCTGGCTCATAGGTATGCTAATAAATTAAGCAGAATAAATTTTGGAGGACAAGAAAGAGTAATCTCTCTTGCAACTACTGAAGTCACAATTGAGTGCATATTTGGCAAGTGAAATTTTGGCAGAAAGCAATCTAACCGCTAAAATAAGCCAAATTTATCAACCCACGGAAAAAAACTGCTATAAGGTATTCAATACACACTTACCAATCATCAAACTATAACCAAACAAAACGCATGGTATTGCTGAAAAGAAATTCAAGAGCATATTAAATATATATTCACTTTCATCTTTCAAGATATGACATTCAGATAAATACTGTCAATTTACCAGAAAATTCCGCTTATAATGACAATTCAGCCCAAACAACTAAGTACCAACAACTGTATGACTTGTTACTGAAACTGAAATGTATCATTTGAAAATTTTAATTTATTATATGAGTATATCGTATGTTGTTTTCATATTCTTATCTATAAATTTTTTTTAAATGGTATTTTAATGAACAATATAAATCTTTGATTTGATTTAAACATATTTAATTGTATAAATATACAAAGGGATTGGTTATAAGTTCTAGCAACTTGGAAAGCCTCTCCCGTATACAAAATATATTATGTTATACATGTACAAATAAATATTGTTGTACCGCAGAAAATACAATATTCGTTATAATATACAGTTATGATAATATACAATATATGTTTAGGTTCATGTAAGTACATAATCAGGCATAAAATGTAAAACATATTTTTAAAAATATGATATATGGGTCTGATTAAAATCTGTTGGAGTTCTTAATAAACTTCTGAACTGCACTGAAAATATAAAAATTTACATCATTTGAAAAATATTCATTTCCCCATAGTAAAAGGTGGGTATCGACAATCGCAATATCATTTAGCTGAAGCAGTTCATTGAAAAAAACAATTTCTTGCTTGAGTGTATCTTTTGCATACAAAGAAATGATGGGCATCTTCAATATGACCACATATACAATTCGGAGAGGCAATGATGTTTTTACGATAAAGAATAACCTTTATACTATTGGCATACAGGAAAATTGGCAAGGACAAATACGTAAAAGAAATAAAGTAAATCTTCAATCATTAGATATTAATGAAAGCACATTGCACATTTCACAACTACTTGAAAAATTACTCTATATTGAGAATTTCAACATGCTCCTACAAAACACTGAATTCTCTAAACATGACTTAAAGACATCAACCCAGAATCTTTATCCCCTGGCAGACATTTTCACCTGTCAGTTCCAGGGGCTGGTCAGGGCACCAAATGTAATAGCAAGAGAGAAAATGCAACGAACCAGACCGGGATTCGAACCCGGGCCTCCCGAACCTCTAAAAAGGTACTCTACCAACTGAGCTATTCTGGCCACCAGCAATCAAACCTGGCTAACCGCTACACATTTTTTTATATGACTGCTTTATGCATAAAGACATAAGAAAGAAATATTACACTTTTAAAAACACCTACAATATTCAAATGATGACATATCCAAGGAAACCCAGTGTAAAATACTATGCAACCCTGTCAATTCATGCCAGAAGGTTATGTGAATTAAAACATGAATGTTTTGAATTGCACAATAAAAGTAGGGTGCAATAATTATACACATTCATTGAAACTAATGTTATATGCAACACTACATGTAGTCTGAAATATCTTGACGTTTTCCTGGCTTTTTTATGATTTTGACATTTATCATGCCCTGGCACGGTAAATATCAAAATCATAAAAAAGCCAGGAAAACGTCAGATATTTCGGACTAATGCAGTGATTCCGAAGGTCCGTCGGACATTGGCAAATGTCCAGTAATTTTTGTGTTGGCCCGATCAATATCAGTTGTTGGCCGGATCAAGTGTCCGATAACTTTTTTTTCAATGAAATACAAGATTAGATATGTCCCAAAATTTATTCTGTTCTTCAATCATTGCAAACAGAAAACATGTTTATGTTTAACTCATGACAAATATTTATCAAACTTGCAATCATCTTCAATTCCCCCGAGAGGGTAAAAAAACAATGGAGCAATATCCCGTGAAACTACAGACGTCTTTGAAGCGTTTGAAATAGGTAATAAAGAACAGGTAAATAAAGCGTTTAAACTATACTCTGATCAAGAAGTAATTAAACAATATGGGCACGTTTGATTGAACAATTTGAATTATTTGAGTTACCCTAATTGCTCGAGTTTAAAAAAAAACATGTGTATTTCATAACACTGGTGTTGAACACAGATTGGAAAAGTTTATTCCACCGGTGAATCTGAAGTGAAATGCTTGGGCTAATAAAGTATGTCGCTGATGCCATTCTGGGCCAGAAAATTCAAACATGAAAGCTTCCTGACATAATGCAGATTCAAATTTCAAGTTTGTTAAAATCATGGCCCTCGGGGGTAGGGTAGGGTGACAATAGGGGATCAAAGTTTTACATGGGAATATATAAGGAACATCTTTCAAAATTGTCTTTTCAAGAACCACTCAGTGGTTCAAAACATGAGATTGTACAGCTGTTGTAAGCTTCCTGATATAGTGTATATTCAAGTTTGTCAAAATCATGGCCCCAAGGGTAGGGTGGGGCCACAATATGGAATTAACTTTGCCTGTAAAATTTTGGTCTGGTAAAATGTGATTTGGTCCAGTAATATCTCAACCATTACTGGACCAAATGTCCAGTAAATACTAGAAGACCTTCGGAAGCACTGACTAATGTACATGTAGATATACTGTATTTACATGTGTAACATATATAAACCGTTAGTACTTAGTTTATCATCATCATATTTATCTCATATTGTGTAACATGATTTATCATTATATATCTCATATTCTGTAACATGACTTATCATTATATATCTCATATTGTGTAACATGACTTATCATTATTTATCTCATATTGTGTAACATGATTTATCATTATTTATCTCATATTGTGTAACATGATTTATCATTATATATCTCATATTCTGTAACATGATTTATCATTATTTATCTCATATTGTGTAACATGATTTATCATTATATATCTCGTATTTTGTAACATGACTTATCATTATTTATCTCATATTGTGTAACATGATTTATCATTATTTATCTCATATTGTGTAACATGACTTATCATTATATATCTCATATTGTGTAACATGATTTATCATTATTTATCTCATATTGTGTAACATGATTTATCATTATTTATCTCATACTGTGTAACATGACTTATCATTATTTATCTCATATTGTGTAACATAATTTATCATTATTTATCTCATATTCTGTAACATGATTTATCATTATTTATCTCATATTGTGTAACATGACTTATCATTATTTATCTAATATTGTGTAACATGACTTATCATTATTTATCTCATATTGTGTAACATGATTTATCATTATTTATCTCATATTGTGTAACATGATTTATCATTATTTATCTAATATTGTGTAACATGATTTATCATTATATATCTCATATTGTGTAACATGATTTATCATTATATATCTCATATTGTGTAACATGATTTATCATTATATATCTCATATTCTGTATTACATGATTTATCATTATATATCTCATATTCTGTAACATGATTTATCATTATTTATCTCATATTGTGTAACATGACTTATCATTATATATCTCATATTGTGTAACATGATTTATCATTATATATCTCATATTGTGTAACATGATTTATCATTATTTATCTCATATTGTGTAACATGACTTATCATTATATATCTCATATTGTGTAACATGACTTATCATTATATATCTCATATTGTGTAACATGATTTATCATTATATATCTCATATTGTGTAACATGATTTATCATTATTTATCTCATATTGTGTAACATGACTTATCATTATATAACTCATATTGTGTAACATGATTTATCATTATATATCTCATATTGTGTAACATGATTTATCATTATTTATCTCATATTGTGTAACATGACTTATCATTATATAACTCATATTGTGTAACATGATTTATCATTATATATCTCATATTGTGTAACATGATTTATCATTATTTATCTCATATTGTGTAACATGATTTATCATTATATATCTCATATTGTGTAACATGACTTATCATTATATATCTCATATTGTGTAACATGATTTATCATTATATATCTCATATTGTGTAACATGACTTATCATTATATATCTCATATTGTGTAACATGATTTATCATTATATATCTCATATTCTGTAACATGATTTATCATTATATATCTCATACTGTGTAACATGATTTATCATTATATATCTCATATTGTGTAACATGACTTATCATTATATATCTCATATTGTGTAACATGACTTATCATTATATATCTCATATTGTGTAACATGATTGTATGCCAACATGTTTGGTGAATCAGTAATTAGTGAAATTGATCTGAAGAAAGGCCAAATTGTTTTCAGGAGTTGCATTTTAACATGTTACGTTAGATACCTCTCACTACCCATGCTTGTTGTAGAGAAGATTTCATATCCTGCATTGCCGCTTTTTCTTGTGGTGTAAGCTCATTCTTTAATATGTACACTTTCTGCATTAATTCCTGTTGTGTAAAGACAAAATTAAATCGGATTTCAACGCACATTACATCAGTGTCATGTTGTTTGTCTAAGAAAGTCACAAGTTGCTGAAAAATCAACATCCTTCAACCATATTCCACTCTCATTATATTTTACAATGGGGATGTAGATAGATTTAGCCATTAGGACATTGAACGTCCGAATGTCCTCTGATCAACTTCATATTTGTGGGCTTTGATTTCAATGTTTCCAAATGCAACATAAAGATCTGAAATTATATATACAAAACCTGTTTTCTCCGATAAAAATCTACATCATAATCCATCGTGTTCAAAGTTGAAAAGCCTTTCCAAGCACTTGTCTCTTGTTAACCGTTGTTTTGTAACTGTAACACTTAGTTAGCACAACCTGTAAATGTCCGTTTTCGCATTTAGAACTTATGCGAAATTGCGTTGCGAGTGGCGTCCGTCTTAGTTCTTTTATAGTTTCATGTCCAAAGTTAGAGAATCTTATTTACGCCGAGTGCCTGCGCCCTCATGTCTCACATATATCGTGCTAGCACTATGCAAAAAAAAAAAAAAAAAAAAAAAAAAAAAAAATGGTGGGGTAGATGAAAAGTTGTGTTGGGCTTGTGTCGGGCTTCGCGTTTGAAAAAACATTTAAAAAATAGCCATCGATTTTTCTCAAGGGATTTACTCCTGGCAATTATTTCTAGATATAGTTTCAATCTATACTAGGTGTCTAATACTGGGTATATCACAACAAAAGCTGCATAAAGATGAGTAAGAATGTGTGTTTTTATCAATCTCAGGCCCTCATGCTCCTTACCACAGTAAATCTGCATCCCCACCCCCAACCCACAATGTACAAACAATCTAATCGGTGCGGATCCTGGTACTATTATTAGTACATGTACTTTGTAATGAGTGAGTACAATCTACCATTTTGAGACGCGCTAGAATATGTCAGCATTGGAGCATACGTGCAGCTCTAGATAGCACTTTCCACTCTCTAATTTCTTTCCTTCCTTCCTTTCATTGTAAATGTTTTTCCCAGAGTATATATGTCTTGCAAACCAATACTAGTCACATAAAATGTGCATTCATGAATGGACTTATTCTTAGTTTGATCGAGTTTCATCGCAAAGTGGTAGAGCGTTCGCTTCGTAACCGGGAGGTCGTGAGCTCGAGACCCGCTCGTGCCAAACTTAATAAATATATAAGTAGTGATTGCTCCTTCGTCAAACGCTCAGCATTTAGAAGTGAGACTCACAGATCTTTCGGATTAATCTCGGCTGAGTTAAAAGATGAACCCCTTCCGGGATCGCGGGAGTACCTACCCTACAGGCTATGACATAGTGTGATTAACGGAGGCAAATAGGCGTGGTTTGCGACGATGTATAGGATCAAGAAAGCCAACAACCCCCCCCCCCCTCCGAAAATTCTGTCTCAAAAATGCAATAAAGCAAGATCGAAAAAATAAAGTCTCGCAAAATACATGTATAGGTTGATGATTTATATTCAGTGGCGGATTTAGAGGGGGCGCAACCGGGCCTCCCCTAAAATTTTCAAATCTAAGGTAAATCTCAGTATCTAGTTTCGGAAAATGTACTAAGCAATAAAAGAAGCAATAATTTCTTCCATTCCCGGAGAAATGAATGACAAAATCCTCTGATTTCTTGAATTACTTTATTGGGAGAACTTAATTTTTTCCAAAAACGCCTTAAAATTTGGGTCATTCTATTAATTTCACCATATTAAAATGTTAGAAAATAGTACAAATGACTTAATAGGAGAAATATTTCAAGCCCCATAAAATCTGTAAAATCCAGGAGCTTCGCCCCGTGGACCCCCACCAGGCCTTCGCCCAGCCCCTGGACCCACTGCCTCATAAAGTGTCGCCCCCCGTAACCACAATTCCTGGATCCGCCCCTGATATTGATACTTATTACTGAGAAATGAATGTTCTCGTATTCAATTTCATCAAGGAATAAATGAACTGTGTATGCATGCAATTTTTTTTTTTTAATAAAAGCACTTAGTTTATTCTATGTAAATAGCAAATAGCAGATACTATTTGTTCTGGACTTGTACCAGTCCTGTAAAATGTTCATAAATTCTCCATTGAGAAGAACAATTGAGAAAAGATTAGGAAAGTGCTTTCAAATTCAGACCAATGAACGATGGCTTTCACATCTTGACAACCGCCAGCCAAACCCTTTCCCCGTTACTTGTGTAAATATTGCCCATTTATTGCACGGTATATGATGCCAGATCACCTTGTTTCCCATGCGGTCTTTATTATTTATTATCCCCCGATGAAACCTTTGTTTTGTAGCTTTCTAGTGAATATAACTGCAGTTCAGGTTTTTACAGGAGTTATAACCCTTTCCATTATACTAGTATTTGTTTTCCGCGTAAGATCGTTTTTGACGCTATCTAGTTTCGTCTTGATTTCTTTTGCGTATATTTTCGCCCAGAGTCCAACCTGTGTCAGTTAGACAGAAAGAAAAAAAGTGTTATAATCGGCCCAACTCCAATATTGCAGCTTCTAACTGATTAAAATGAGTGTCAAACCAATGCTCAGATTTCCAGGAAAAGGAACATTTTTTGTAAAATATTAAACACAGACACTACTTGAAGTCTTTTCTTGAACATCAATGAAAGACATATATAGGAACAAGCATATAATATTTAGAGAAAATGTAACACTGGCTGAAAATGAAAACCAAGGAACATTTTCAATCTACATTAGACTATTTCAAATGGTGCAGCAAGTAATTTTTTTCTATTCATTTGAAAGCTAATTTGAATATTACCAAGAATACTAGTAGACGGGGTGTAATGTAACCTCTATGAATTCGTTTTCCCCGCATTATGAAACTGGTTGTATTGCCTCCTGGTTTTTTTGTTTTTTGTTTGTGGTTTTTTTTGGGGGGGGGGTTGGTTTTTTTTTTTTTTTTTTTTTTAACAAGTTGTCCGCAAATATACATACATGCATTGGTGACCACTGCCGCCCGGTAAATTCAAAATTTACAATGTGACGCTGGTACTACATGAATATGATTCTGAAGCAAAATAAAAACCATGGTAACTTCATTAATTGCTGCCCTTTGAGTAGGAAATCATATCCGCAAGGATACATAGACATCTGACACAGGCACTGTAGTTGAAAATTATTATTTCTTTTTTAAATGAATTTTTGGCTAAAGGTTTGTCCAAACTAATAGATTTTGATTTACTCAGAAACACCTTGTTGATACATAGCCTAGAATGTTTAGTTTACGCCATTTAGCTGTTTATATACGAAAACGTTACGCAGATGTAAAGGATTTTCTCTTTAAGGAAACCAAGAAGTCTTTTTAAGTAAAACCATCTGCGAAGGGGCTTAAAGTATAAAACCAGAATGTTTGCAAATAAGCTTGATTATGAATTTGATGAAAGTGTGTCCTCTCGCTCGGTCGCCGTAGATGAAATTAGAGTCGTCTTTTCCTGTCCCGCATACAATTTACACAGGGAACGCTACATCAATTATTTAATTTTCAACACCTGATTAGATATGTTTTGAAATTTAAACTTATTGATAAAGATTTCCAACTCTAGAAATTATACAATATATCCGCTAAATACCAGCTTATTTATTTCATAGTTTGAAATTTCTGTAGCATATATATAATTAAAAACGAATTTAATCCGATCATCTGAAAACAAAAAGCGCAAATATTTTTGTAACATTTGTGAGTATTTTAAATTTTTTGAATGGACATGGAAATTGGAACACTACCGATGTACAATTAACACGGACTGTTAATGAAAACAAAATCTTGTTCGCGGCGTGTTTTATTCATTATTTTTTTTTTAAAATTCAAAACGAGAAATACCGTTCCGTTTAGGTTTGCTCCTCCCCTCCTAAGCAGTGACCGATGTCAGATCTTATCGCACTCTGTGTAGGGTATACCCATGTCACAGAGCGGTTGTGTTTGCACATCTTGTCGTCAGGACGTGATGCTCGCGCAGCCGATCACTGATAGAGTGATGATAGGCTGATGACGAGGTTTCCTTTAAGATAAAAACGGTATATCATAAACAAATATCTAGGAATTTTTCACTATAAATAAAATATTTACTGGGGAAAAAATACGTTCATATACATATGATTTTTGCGCTATTGAGAGATAATATCTGTGGTAATGACTATCATTAAACACAAATTTAGAAATGAGTTTGGTAGTATATTCTTAATGGATGTCCGCGAGTGTGTGTGTGCACAGGCACCTGAAGCATGGATACTACTTATCTACTTACTACTTACCTTAAGGGAGGGGGGGGGGGCTTTTCTATACGCCTGTCGAAGACGGGATGTATTAGGCTATGGTATGGCGTCGTCCGTTTTCTCTGTCTGGACCTTGTGGGCAGGATACAGACTGAACCGTAAGCTCCATGATTTTATAACTTGGTACATTTGATCACCATGATGAGAGGAAGATGCCTATTGTTTATCAAGGTCAGAAGTCAAGGTCAAGGTCGTAGTATTACTGAGTAGGAAAACCTTGTAGGCAAGATACAAACCGAAACGTAAGCTCCAGGATATTGCAACTTGGTACATTTGATCACTATGATAAGAGGAAGATGCCTATTGTTTTGCAGTAAAACCTTGTAGGCAGTATACAGACCAAACTGTTGGGGCTAGGACCGTCAAACGTGGTACACATATATAGCTTATGCAAAGTGGAGGATGCCTATTATTTTTCAAGGTCAAGGTCGTAGTAGCAGGATACAGAGTGAACCATTGGGGCTAGCTAGGACCATCAAACTTAGTACACATACACCTTATGTTAGTAAAAATATTACATAGAGTACATGATTTGTCTGTTTTTACGATGCAAAGAAAGCATATCACACTCTGATTACTGATACTATCTAAAGCCAAGTTCTACAAATCATGACGTAAGAAAAACACCTTGTATTAGCGTTTTACGGGAGTATTATAAATGTACCTTTGGCATACGAGTGTAAGTGAGAGCAAGGAACGACAACTCTGAGTAGAGATTGGTACCGTTGGCGGTTCTCTTGTTGATAATTTTGGCGGCAAAAAAATTCTCCGAAATGTGTGGCTTCCCTGTCTATCTCATCCCTCTTTCGATTTATGTAACCTAATCGTTTCACGTCTTTTTGTAAGCTTTAGAGAAGGTTAATCACTAAAGCTTATACAAAGCGTGAAACGATTATATAAATCGAAAGAGGGATGAGCTAGACAGGGAATCCACACATTTCGGAGAAATTATCGCCGCAAAAAAAAAAAAAAAAAGATTATCAAAAACGAAAAAGGGGGGGGGGGGGGGTAAGTAAACTTTTTATCCATATTGCATGTGTGTGTGTGTGGAGATGGGTGGAGTTTTGAGCCCCCAGCGTGAGACATGCTTTTTTGCAAAGCAATGATGAAAACATCTTTTAAATTCCCGTAGAAAGGGAAAAGTTGGTGCTCTATCGTATTTAAACTTGTACATTCTGGCATATCCATCCGTATGTCTGCCCTTCCGACACATTTTCTTGTCATTGAAAAAACACAGACATACATACATGTATATTCGTGTATATCGGAAAATATGTTTTTGCATAAAGCTGAATGCAGTAAGGTTTTTGTTGTTGGTTTTGGGTTTTTTTGTTGTTTTTTTTTGTTTTTTTGTTTTGTTTTTTTTCAATTTCAATTGAAATCCAGGGATTCCGATTAAGGAATATAGTTGGTCTAATTCAACAAAATAAATCATAGAAACTCCTTCTACAGTCAAAGGTTACAGGATTTTAACTCTGTGATAGAATATGGTTCTGATAAGCCTGTTGATTAATCTTAATCTAAATTAGATTCTTTGATCCGCTCATGTAGTTTGCTAAAAGAGAGTAAAGCCAGCGGATCTAACATTTATAATTTTGATTTAGATTGTAAGCCTTTGTAGATGTGCAGTAAGTTTCGGATGCTACATATTGTCATTTATCTTCCGGGCGAATGGCAAAAGCGCCTGCAGGTACAATCATAAGTAACAGTGTGTTCTAAAATAATGAAACTTACACGAATTATACCTGTAAGGATGCATCTCAGGTGCTGAAATTGACCTATACACTTTCCATATGAGTGAACAAATCGAATTTCTATCCCCCATCCTATCCCACCACCTCCCTCTCTCTCTCTCTCTCTCTTATGCACATGCGCAACATAGACGATAGTTCAATCCGACGCAGTCATATAAAAGCACATTTCGCGCGTTGTGAGTTCAGTTCACGATATAGGGACGAGAGAGAGGGAGAGAATGCCACCCAAAGCACCAGGTGCAACAAAGGGTTCGAAAAAAGCTATATCCAAGTCAACTAAACCACCAGGCGAGAGAAAGAAAAAGAGGAAACGAAGAGAAAGCTACGGCATTTACATATATAAAGTATTAAGGCAAGTCCATCCCGACACTGGAATTTCAAGCAAAGCCATGTCGATAATGAACAGTTTCGTCAACGACGTATTCGAACGGATTGCCGGCGAGGCCTCGAAACTTGCAACTTATAACAAGCGTTCCACTATTAGTAGTCGAGAAATTCAAACAGCTGTACGCCTTTTGCTTCCCGGAGAGTTGGCAAAGCACGCTGTCAGTGAGGGAACTAAGGCAGTGACGAAGTATACAAGTGCAACGAAGTGAGGAAATTCGGGTAGAAGTCGATACTTGGTGCTGAACGTTGACAATTTGATCTCGTTTGTGTTGGACTTGTGATGTGTTTCACCAATTGTGTGTAATTAGTTCATGTGTTTATATCACAGCAAATGAATACATTTTGGCATACTTAAATATATTGTTTTCTGGCTTTATTAATCTAGTTTAAATAACCATCGTCGCAAACCACGGTTTTTGAGTCCACACACGCTCCCTGGATGATGAAGAGATCCGACGAGAAGCACCCGTGGGTAACCGGCGATGGTTTATAACGAGCCTAATAATAGGGTTTCTGAGGGTCCCACAAATTAATCATTCAATTTATCAAAAGTAAGCATTTTGGGATAAATGTCAGAGGGTTTTTTATTTATGAAGCTCAAAAATATGCGTATTTACAGAATCATAATATATTCCGGACATCAGTAAAATCAACAGTCCAATGAGGCACGTGGTGTCTACCAGAGGCGTTTATTTTCTCGAT
The DNA here is from genome assembly GCF_947568905.1 of Ostrea edulis. NCBI lineage: Eukaryota > Metazoa > Mollusca > Bivalvia > Ostreida > Ostreidae > Ostrea > Ostrea edulis. Next base: position 73,814,563 of record NC_079165.1, on the reverse strand, counting down.
GGCCTTGACCTCCTATTGACCGTCATAGGTGAAGAAATAGGTGCAAGTTAAGTTTTGAATAAATGGGGAAACGAGACCATGATTTCTTTTTTCAAAATAGGGTAGAGCATTCAATTATCGAGTGTTTATTTTAGCTCGCCTTGACGACTGTCTGCGTCACATTTAACCTCAAGTCTCGGTATATCTTTTGAACCAAGGGGGATTGGGCTTTGATATTTCACATAAAGACTTTTGACCCTGGGCATTGACCTACGTTTCAAAAAAGTGTCTTCGATACATCTTTTGAACTGTTCTTCGTAATTGTTCTTCTGCTACCTCTTAAACGTATTACTATTATGTTATATATGTATACAGTGTATATTATGTTCCCCTCTGGTATCTAAGAAAGTTGCATTGTACCATATATTATATATGAACCTCTGACGATTTTTCTTTCATGTATTCTATTTCTTGTATCTCGTACCGTTTTTAACATGTTTTGAGCGAATAAATTTAATTGAATTGAACCAAGAAGGATAGAATCCCGCTTTCAGGCTACCGGTAACATCTAGTTTTAGATAGTCTGTACAAAAAACTCGCCCATAATCGTTCTAGATTGCCACCTAATGTAATTGATCGTTTTTCACTGCCTTTAATGTGAACATCAGTGGCGGATTTAAAGAGAAGCGCACCCCCAACCCTTAATTTTCGTCTCAGTCTTGTTTAGAAGAAGAAAAAACGATAAAAGAAGCGATCCTTACTTCCACTCTCGGAGAAGTAAATGACAAGATCTTTTCATTTGTTACTTTTATTCGGAGAACTTGTATTTTATTTTTTTTTAAACCCAACTTCCTGTCATTTTATCAATTTCACTTCATTAGAAATGACAGAAAATAGTAAAAGTTGCCACATAGGAGACGTATTTTAAGCTTTATAAGATTGGGGACCTTAAGGTGGCCCCTAGACTCCCTGAATATCCTCACGACAAATGCTTACTTTTTTTTTTTAATTATGCCTTAAATTACTCCAGGAACTGCGCATCTGTCAGATTTGTAAACATTATAAAGGGCATGTCAATTTGTAATCTAGTTCGTCGGATTCGCCGCTTCTATTTGTAATAAATCCAAATTATAATATTATCAAAAAATAATATCCGTCCGCGTGTCGAAAAATACCTCCGTAAAATATTTTCGAATTTTTACAACAAGCGCACAAACGACCTTGATGCATGTGCATGACAAATGCGGGCTCTCGAAAAAATTCATAGCAGTGTAATACGGTGTTTTAAGTTATTCATGATGTCTATCTTAATATGTACAATACTTCATAACACTGGATTGGAAGTTGTTCCTTATACTGCAATCGAACTGGAAGCCGAAGAAAATTTTGAAGCGCTATTCGATGCCACTCTTTTGGAGAACATCGACAGCGTACCATTGATTGATTATATATTGTTTAAAGTATCTCTTGAGAATATTTCTCTCACAAGGGCTGCAAAATTTAGGCCTATGATCAGTGCTTATGGCCATTGAGCAAGAAGGGATCTTAATCGTGCCACACTTGCTGTGACATGGGTCTCAGTTTTTGTGGTCTCACCCGAAGGACCGCCCCATTTATTCACCTCTTACGACAAACAAGGGGTACTGAGGACTATTCTAAACTGGATCGACAGTTAACGACAAATTCACAAAAGGTTTTTGGTGATTATTAATTATGTGTGTTCTATTAAAATTCAAGAAAATACTAAAAACGATACATTGGAGATTTCAAAATTGGGCATGTCCCTAGCAATATGCTTAGATCTGAATCGAAAGTTTGTAGAAATGAAACTAAAATAAATTCTTCAAAAAGATTTAATGAATTAATGTTGGAAAATACATGTAGGTATAAAGAAAATGAAGTCTTTGAAACCTGAAATACTTCTTATTTATTGTAAACTATATCAACAAAGTTGAAAAATTTTAAGTTCATGTGGTAAACATGATATCTGATGATTTTAGGTCTTTATTTTTAAGCGCTCGCTTTTTAAAATCATACTTAATTCAATTAAAATTGTTTATATTTCTTGTATTCGCTCACCTCATAATTTTTATCTCCAAAATAAAAAATAATATTTGTAAAATGATTTCGCCCTCTCGCCTCACTTTTTTTCTTTGAAAATCCGAAGAACTATTTTACAAATTGGTGTGGCCTAAAAGAAAATTCATATTAATAAAAATTCCATTTGAGTGGCACATTTGCGTAATTATTACTTTCTTAGACCTACACTTATAGTACTTCCAGTCATTCATGAAACGATGTAATATTTTAAAACAAGCGAAATGTGTAGTTACTCACGTCAGTTGACCTCGGTTTGAGCAACCTGACCTTGATTATGTTCGGGACTCATCTGAGGCTATGGCGGTTTTTACGAAACGCTCATTGTGAGTATGCTCTCAAGCAATATTCCCTTCTTTATTTTGCTGAATTTTTCATCAGATCATTATAATAGTTATACCGATAGGTGTTAATGGGTGCATAGTTGGCTACTCGAAGAATACCGTCAGTTACAGCTTGTAGTGCTTACTTTAATATACATATACCAAAATTCCTTTCTATAAAAGCCGACATTGAAGAAACAATTCCAATTAATGGTGCATGCCTGAGTGTGGTGACAGCTGCCCATTCTTGCCATAGTGCGCTGCTGGACATTCGGACCTCAGGGATGTGGGCGTGCCCAGCACTGACCAGGTGAGAACGGGCTCTGCACATCAGGTAGGTAATTAGACAGGTCCGATTGACAGCTATCTCCAAGGTGTAATTTCACCTTCGATTTCAAAGAAGAGGGGCGGAGAGGTGGGGAAATTTAAAAGCCGTGTGTCCTGGCGTGGCAAAGCGAGGAATTACTCGTTTATTGAATTAGTAATAGGCATTTGGACAATTTTCATTGAACGATGTAAAGGCACGATGTTCATCATTACAATGGAGGGAAGATATAGTGGAGACAATCTAATTAAAATTAGATCTTGATTGCATGAGCGGATCAAAGATCTAATTTTAATTAGATTGTAGTGGAGATATCAGGAATTTCTCCTTGCTCTTCAAATAAAAGTGAGAACAAAATAAGATGCACTATGTTGACTGTAATACACGGATTTACTAATATTATAAAACATAGCTGCAATAGTGTAGCCCTCACCGATTGGGGGGGGGGGGGGGGGGGGGGGGGGGGGGACAGAGGAGATCCCGAAAACGTCAGAATAAAAAAAATCGGATCGGGCTACTTTATTGCAGCTATATTTAAAACACTACGCGATCTAGACGTTTTGGAACGCGGGTGCGTCTAGTTAACGATTTAACAAATGTCAGTTAGGGGCTCTGTTGTAATACAGAACCTCACCAATTTTGGTATATAATAGCACCTCGTTGGTAGGCCTATAGGGTGACACAAACAATGAATTTCGTTGTCCCTGTCCCGAGTGGGCTATTTAAGAAGCTAAAACTAATGATATTTTTCGACAAAATGTGTACATAGTCTTGACAAACACGGAAACCCTGACCAAAGATTGTGAAATCCGTGACCCTAGCTAGTATAGGGCAGGCGTTCTGCTGCCAGGGTGGGGATCTACAGCTCATTTAGCAGAAATGCATTATTTCTTTAAAATCGTCTTCTTGGCTCCTGGATATGAAACTACCAAAATAACTAAATTGGGAATGAACAAGAAAGCTATTAAATATTATGAAATTCATGGCCCCTGGGTCAGGGGTTCCGGTGCTAGGGTGGGGCGCCGCTCATATAGTGCAAATTAAAAATATTTTTGGTCCATTAATACTAAACACAACCGATCTCTTCGGTGCTTGGGTGGGGATTATGGTTGAAATAGTGAAAATGCATTTTTCATTAGAATTCTTCTTCAGTTCTGAATGTCAAGAAAGTAAAATGAGTGCATTATGATTATGAGCTGGAGGCCTCTCTTTACATTTTGAAACGCATGGCGCCATGTTGTGGCTATGTAAAAACATCGAATGTTTTAAAAAAAATATTTTTGCTCCTGCATAGGTAACACATAACCTGGTCGTGTAGGTATAATAAGCATGAATCTTTTTGTCATATTTATGCAATTCACGGACTCGAGTCGGGAGTACTAGGCTGAAGCTAGCAGCCACTAAGCCCGTAGAGGCTAGCAGCCAATCAATCCAAGATTCTTCCGACTCTTATTCCCGCTTTTATATTATCAAAATTAATAATTTTGAAATTAATTAATAAACAGATTGTTGATTGTGAGTAACTTATTGAACGAAACGAATATTGAAACAAGGAAGAGGACGCCTTTGAAAATCATATCACGTCCTCAGTTTTGAGGTTTAGAAGTACCGCTTGGGATACCCTACGGAAGGGGTCACTTTTTAGACCTCTATAATCATTGACTTGGGGATACCCTACGGAAGGGGTCACTTTTTAGACCTCTATAATCATTGACTTGGGGATACCCTACGGAGGGGGTCACTTTTTAGATCTCTATAATTATTGACTTGGGGATACCCTACGGAGGGGTCACTTCTTAGACGTCTATAATTATTGACTTGATGATACCCTACTGTGGCGTCACTTTTTACACCACTATAATTATTGAATAACGACACAAAACTGATCAAATGATAGATAAAAATGTAGACGATCCCGTAGATAGTCGGCCCATTAGGGCAATACGCCGGTTTCGAGATGAATCTGAGTTATTTCCCTTTGGAGAACTCTCGTACATAGTAAGGCGCGAAACAACTTGTCTACATGCGGGAGTGGGACAAATATTGATCACTGCATAAGTGAATGTGCTCAGTGAGTTTCTAATACGTAGTTTTATCACTCGAAGTCGACCGATACACAACCAAGTAAATGATGTATTCAGGGAGTAATTATCAAATACATGGAATTCTTATTATGTCGCGTTATTTCGTCGCTTGTACGTATCATACCTAGAATATTACTTACAAATATGGCATTGTTTTTATTCTACTTTACTAAAAAATATCTTTCGATAGTATTTTGCATTTCCTACATTTACATATTTAAAGAGAAGCCGCTTTTAATACATTTTATTGTCTTCCTCACTGACTGTAGGTCTACTCTGTCCCACTTAGTTATTCAAAGTACCACTAAATGCATCAATTACTTTTAACAATCCATCTATTAATCAATTTTCAAATGACTAGTTTTGGTCTGTTATTTAATTTCGAATATTTTGTCTGAGTTCTCTCAGTATTTTGATGATTTTCCTTATTGACTGCTAGCTTCAGCCTAGTGTTAGGGGGTTAGACCCCGGAATGTGACTGCATAAATCATATAGTAGAAATTAAAATATTTTTCTTAATCATTGTACATTTAAGCAAAACAAACTGGATACATAGTTATAGCCCCTGCAAATAAAGACTGAGTGGTATAACTATGTCCATCTACTTCTGACCTTCCATCCAACCAGGAACTTCCGGATATTTTTGATCCCACAACGCATCAAACTTAATATGCGTAACATATAGATCCCACAACGCATCAAACTTAACACGCATAACAAATAGATCCCACAACGCATCAAACTTAACACGCATAACAAATAGATCCCACAACGCATCAAACTTAGCAAGCATAACAAATAGATCCCACAACACATCAAACTTAACACACATAACAAATAGATCCCACAACGCATCAAACTTAACACGCATAACAAATATATCCCACAACGCATCAAACTTAACACGCATAACAAATAGATCCCACAATGCATCAAACTTAACACGCATAACAAATAGATCCCACAATGCATCAAACTTAGCAAGCATAACAAATAGATCCCACAACACATCAAACTTAACACACGTAACAAATAGATCCCACAACGCATCAAACTTAACACACATAACAAATAGATCCCACAACGCATCAAACTTAACACGCATAACAAATAGATCCCACAACGCATCAAACTTAACACGCATAACAAATAGATCCCACAACGCATCAAACTTAGCAAGCATAACAAATAGATCCCACAATGCATCAAACTTAACACGCATAACATATAGATCCCACAATGCATCAAACATAGCAAGCATAACAAATAGATCCCACAACACATCAAACTTAACACGCGTAACAAATAGATCCCACAACGCATCAAACTTAACACGCGTAACAAATAGATCCCACAACGCATCAAACTTAACACGCATAACAAATAGATCCCACAATGCATCAAACTTAGTAAGTGTAACATATAGATCCCACAACACATCAAACTTTACATGCATAACAAATAGATCCCACAATGCATCAAACTTAGCACGCGTAACATATAGATCCCACAACACATCAAACTTAACACGCATAACAAATAGATCCCACAACACATTAAACTTAACACACATAACATATAGATCCCACAACACATCAAACTTAACACACATAACAAGTAGATCCCACAATGCATCAAACTTAACACGCGTAACAAATAGATCCCACAATGCATCAAACTTAACACGCATAAAAAATAGATCCCACAACACATCAAACTTAACATGCATAACACATAGATCCCACAACACATTAAACTTAACACACGTAACACATAGATCCCACAATGCATCAAACTTAGCAAGCGTAACAAATAGATCCCACAACACATCAAACTTAACACGCATAACAAATAGATCCCATAATGCATCAAACTTAACACGCGTAACATATAGATCCCACAACGCATCAAACTTAACACACATAACAAGTAGATCCCACAATGCATCAAACTTAACACGCGTAACAAATAGGTCCCACAACACATCAAACTTAACACGCGTAACATATAGATCCCACAATGCATCAACTTAACACACATAACAAATAGATCCCACAATGCATCAAACTTAACACGCGTAACATATAGATCCCACAACGCATCAAACTTAACACGCGTAACATATAGATCCCACAACGCATCAAACTTAACACATATAACAAATAGATCCCACAATGCATCAAACTTAACAAGCATAACAAATAGGTCCCACAACGCATCAAACTTAACACGCGTAACATATAGATCCCACAACACATCAAACTTAACACGTGTAACATATAGATCCCACAACGCATCAAACTTAGCATGCATAACACATAGATCCCACAACACATCAAACTTTACACGCATAACAAATAGATCCCACAATGCATCAAACTTAGCAAGCGTAACAAATAGGTCCCACAACACATCAAACTTAACACGCATAACAAATAATCCCACAACGCATCAAACTTAACACGCATAACATAGGCAGTGACTTTTTTTCGTCAAGTGCCCGGCATTACAGGATCCTTCGGGCATGACCGGTCTCATGTTACTTTAGGCGAACCTCACTCTTATAACCTTGGGCGTCGTGCATAGGTCTACATAAAACGTGCGACACTTTACATACAGCTGGTGACGTCTCTGTGCTTGCGGATTTTTTTTTAACAACAAACAAAACCAGTCATAATTGTTGATGGAGAAGCACCAGGATGCCATGTTTATCGCAAAGGTAACATATCACCAGATTTGTTGTGACATTGAACAAGGTCAGTTGATCAAGGCCGATGTCACCAGTAAAAAAAATCAGTGTGTTGTGACCTTGGATTAAGGTCAGTTGAGCTAACTGCTAAAGATGGACATATACATGCATGATAGCTTTGGCAAATCGGTTGGTTATGGTAATTAAGACATGTGGTGACCATATACGATCCTCAGATTTTGAATGAGAGGCACCATCAACACTTCTAATTCCAACTTTTCTTTGAGTGATATTCGGGTGTCCCGGTGACCTTCAAGGCTCATGGGTCTTTCGTTTTAGACGGTTCAAATTTGTTGAATATCTTTACACTTTCCCTCCAATACGACACTGTTAAGCTTCATGGTCCCAATCGGCAATCCTCGGCTGATTCCGCTACGCCCCTAATGTTGAGTGCGCGAGACATCCGAGTAATTCCGAATGTCATGGTCCCTCAAATTACCATCAGTTTAATTTGTGAAAATATTTTGAGCATTGTGGGTATTGATTAGATTTCAGCCCCAACAAATCCAATCAAAATCAACCCTCTTACATGTTGATAATGACAGGACAAGCTGTTCCATGGACAACGAAACATAGGCGTCATTCTGAGGGACCAGTGTGTGCTGTAATGCGCCTGTTATTCCACCAAGTTACTCTGTCACGTGGCATTAATGAATTTCTATTGGAAATAAACGTAATTAAAGGGATGAAATTAAGTTTTTCAATTTAAAAGTGTCAATTTCCCGCGAGTTTCTCTCTACTGAGTCGGTCGCATGACGTAGTAGACACAGCGGTCATCTGAAAGTCATTAGTCCATAACACATTTTTGAAATTATTATGAATAAACAAGATTTGTTTGTGAAACACCGATGTCCCAGCATAGCTGCAAAGTAATTTTTTGGTACCCACATAAAGATCTTGCCACACGGAATACAGAATTGAAGTACATATATGAATGCCCTAAGGCTATATCACTAACCATACATACGAAAGTTATGGCATAGGTTAAAGTTTATATATATATATATATATATATATATATATATATATATATATATATATATAAAACTCAAAACACTTTGTAGAAATATTACCGGTCTTCTTCAGTCGTGTTATTCAGAAAAACAGGACTGAAGAAGACCGGTAATACGGTCGAAATATTTCTACAAAGTGTTTAGAGTTTTTTCTGTATGTTACTTCCAAAAGAGACATATATATATAGATAAGATAAAATAAGTTGATTCCAATTTTGGGCCCAGAGGGCATAACAGTAAGACAGTTTATAAAGAAGGAAATTCAAAAAAGAAAGAAAGTTTACAACATTAACTACAGGTTACATAGACTGCAAACTGCATGTGGATGCAGCATGTTGGGGAAACAAGTACATACATAATCATATATGAATTGCTAATCATGTGTATACACAAGTAAATAGACAGTATCAGTATTATACCAACATATGAATAATAAACTATAATGATTTTTGCAGTTATAAAGAATCACTTCTTTTTCTGAAAGTTTGCACTAAATATTCACTCAATTTGACAATTACTGGTTTGTCTTCATTAATCATCAACCAAGTAAATTTGTACTTATTTGTTAGATAGATAAAAAAAATTGTTGAGCTTGTATATACCATTAAAAAACATATTTCTCTCTTCAACATAGAATGGACAATCAGTAAGGAAATAAATATAAATATATATATATAGAGAGAGAGAGAGAGAGAGAGAGAGAGAGAGAGAGAGAGAGAGAGAGTAGCTGATCTTTGAATTTGTTGAAAGTCATAAAAGACGAGTTTTTAATGGGTAATTGAACTGACTACCACTTTTATTATTATAAGGATCGTATTAAGGTGAAATACCACGTGTATACCTGGTGAGTAACCTATCAATTTCAGGGTTTTTTGTTAGTGTGACTTATCAAATTCATATTGAAGTATAATTAGCGATTTCTCTTGTTATCAGTTCAACCTTGGTTGGTTTTAAACATATCCAACATTGACACTCCATTTCTGTGACATTTCTTTGTGTGAAACGGTTAGTTTTAATGAATCTCTAATGGCCTCTTTTATTTGTAAGGTTTCATTTCAGTCCGGGGGCAACAGCCATGAATGCGGAAAAGTGACGCTGTCTGATAGCAACAGACAGTATTACAAATCTCATTTCCCCTGTCAATGTTTGGTCTGAAATGGACAACTGTAGTATTTACACATGTTTAGCAGTTTCAACAACCTCCTGGATCCGACACTGCATATTTGGCGGTCATTACAGGGGGGGGGGGGGGGGGGGGGGGGGCTCCCTTCTGATTGGAAAATGTAACAAAAATTGCGATATTGTTTTGATTTTAGAATTTCATTTCAATTTCTTTTAAAAAAAACATAACTGTCAAATATGTATTGTTTTGTTTTGTTTTTCTAATTGACATGTTTTGTTTTAAAGAATTTAGCTGTAAATTAAAAATAACATTTATAATTTTCATAAACACTTTTCAATCTAAAAAATTATAACATCTATCTAAGTCTCCTATGCACGTTTCATTAAATATTCTTGTGATGTATCAAATCACAGTGAATTTTTAGCTCTAAAATTTCTTATTTGCAAACACACCTTTTTTTTATTCCGAAAGAAAAACAAAAAATCAATTGAGAGCTGATATCATTCTTTCAATGATAAAAATATACTCCATACAATAAAATTAGGGTGTAGCGATTTTTTGTGAGATCTTGTGCCCGTCATGGTGTGTCGTGTGTTAACATTTGAACATTTTTCAACTTCTCCTTAAATACTACACAACCAATTTTTGCCGAATTTGATCAGGAATATCTATGGGGTATCGGTAACAAGTGCAATTTTTTTTTTATCCATGGCTCCTTGTGCTGAAAGCCCCCCCCCCCCCTAAAATAAACTATCTCTCTGCCATGGGAGACAAAGCATTGATGTTTATTTACTAAAGCTGTACTTTTTTCATTGAATAAGAACACTGATCCTCCTAAATTATTTTTTCAAAATTGTCAGTTGGAGTATGTGCCAGTGCACAGACATTTACGATTGTTTGTTTCATGCGACTTGGGCTGGTCCCATTATGTAACTAAAAATAACAAGTACGGCCTACAAAAAAACTAGGATTTCTTAAAAAATTAAAATTGACCTTAGAAAGAAACACTCTCCTATTTTTATGAGACCAGCTTTAGAATATGTCTCTGTTGTTTGGGATGGATGTAGCTCATATGACAGTGATCTGTTAGAAAAAGTCCAATTATGCGAAGCACGAATTATTACTGGCCCTCCTATACTAGCCTCTGGAGATTCTTTATATTTAGAAACTGGTTTAGAACCTCTATCTTCTAGACGAATAAATGCTAAATTAGTTACCATGTATAAGATTCCTAATAACGAAGTTCCACAATATATAAAAGAAACAATGCCTAGTAAAATAAACAATATGTCCACATATAATCTCCGTTATGGAAATAAATATGTAATACCAAATGCAGACTTGAAGTATACAAAAAATCATTTGCACCAGACGCTGTATGAAGTGGAATTCTCTTAGTATCGAATCATGACAGGCTTCTTCAATTAAACAATTTCGTAAAAGTGTTAGGTCTAATATCAACAATCACAAACTCCCTGTATATTTTGATATGGTTCTCGTTTACTGAATATAATTCATACCAAACTGAGGTACACCTGTGTTTTGAATTATGATCTGTATAGACGCAATATTGTTGATTTGTGGCATGCGTGGAGATGCATAACTTTATTTGTAAGAAATATTCAATCGCTAGATACGAATTAATGGATAGATGAATGATTTGGTTATCGTTAATACAATCTTCTACTTTGGGGTGATAGTGTCTTATCATCTGAATTAAATAATTGTATTTTTTCTTATGTTCAGACGTACAAAAATGTATATTCGTGAAACTGAAATATTCAGCTGATGATCATATTGTATTGTTTATTTATAGAACACTTGTCATGATTGTATTCTCTGTATATTATTTTTAATGACAATTGTGTGTTGTAACATGTATTAGGTTATAAGGAGAACAACTCGTTAAGTTGTACGAACTTGCTTCTGATCCCTTTGTATGTATCATATACAATAAAATCAATGAAGTCTCTATTAAAAATTGTGAAATTCACGGTCCCTAGGTGTTTTCGTGTTAAGGTAGGGCGCTATGGCTCATATAATTTTTAAAAAATCTTGATAAAGAAAAAGTATTCATAATTTCAAAAATGGGTATATCCTGGACAACTTACCGGAGGGAGGGAGGTGAGTGAAATGGAGATGAGGCCGATTTTAACCCCGACCTCTTTTAAAACATCCTAGTTTGTTGTTTTGTTTTCATGAAGGATTGCGTTTGCGATTTGGACATTTGCAAATTGAGAAACAGTGTTCGGGTTGACTGATTAGTGTTTTCCGTCTTAAGTTTAATACGTTTGATTCATGCAGATTCTGGATCTTCTAAGTTTATAGGGAGAAAACTCCCACGTATTAAATTGCTAATTCTGGTTAAAGAAGGAACCAGGTTTGTTATGTTTAGTTGCGCTTTATCTATCTATCTTTTCAAAAATATGCGTCCATTTGCAGAATCGCAATTTCTTTGACAGAGAAGCATGTAAGGTGCTATAAATCATCTCGTAAACCAGCTTTCATTTATCAGAATCGAGATTAAGTAAATATATTGTGTCCCAACCTATGCCCAATGGTGTTACGATTAGAGTCAAAATACGAAATCAGATTCCATGTGTTTACAGGATTCGTTTGATTGCAAAAGGTGAGAAGTTTACAAGATACTGCTACCAAAGATGTCTGGCTCAAAGATGAGAGCGAACCGTGCAAAATATCACAGTGCACATTAAACTGTAAAACGTTTACACAATACGCAATAAAACCGGAGAAATATCGCTCAAAGATAACATTTTATTACAGGAAAGAAATGGGGTCTATCAATGTTATTACTTAATTTGCAAACATTTGTCAATTGCAGATACCAGTCATTTGATGGTTACATGGAGACAGAGCAGACGGCAGAATGAAACTTCAACGGCACCATTTGTCCAAAAAACAAAACAAAACAACGGTCCTTGTTTGGAAGCAGTGTATCATTTCCTGTAACATACTCAGGTCCTGGTATGATTTATGTGGAGTTAATCGCGCGAAGATGCATTCAGCTTGGAGAAAATTCACTCTAAAGGTGTAATCTTTCTGGATTGCCTTAATTAGGAAATTGGTGGTAATTATTCGGGGCATATGCTCGCATTTGGAGCTCTTGGGGAAACAGAATAGCGTACTTAAGTGCGGGACATGAGCTAGGATGACATGGCCTAAGGCTATCTCTGTTTAACGTTTTATGCCTAATTTCGTTTTAAAATTTTAAGTAAATTTCGTATGAAGACTCCATGACCGTTCTTTGTTCTATAAGAGTGAAATCGTCCCTCCCTATTTTGCCCCGACTCTTAGTGCTTGACGCGTGTTTTTAAGTTTGAACTTTGGACAAATTTAAGAGGGAAACTTGATAGTATTCGCCTCTATTCGTCTAGAACATGAACACTGAAAAGAATGAACAATCGCTCCCGACAATTTTTCGGAAAAATTAAATGCTGAAAACAAAGGCCCAAGTCAGATATATTGCTGATACGCTTGCCCAAATACTTAACTGTAATAACGAAAGATATACAACCAAAACTTCATACTTTTTAAGACTTTATTAAATTTTAAACTGTCATAGATATGCTTGTTTACAGATTACTGGTAATCCCTATGCATATCCGAAGTTAATCCCCCTGGTAGTAGTCAGTTAGACTTGGGGTTATTCAGACTTCTTTCCAACACAGATAATGGAGTCGATCGGTCAATAAAGTTATGGTAATTAGGTAAACAAGTGTACATAAATTAAGCACTCAAGACACATTACTACGAGGTGGACAAGAATCTCCTCCAAACATTGCGTCACGCGGGGATAATAAAGATAATGCCATATCCCTCAGTCAACCACAAAGACAGTTATGTATTCTAAACAGTTCGCAGATTCTAAGGTTGTGCTGCAGTTCGGAATACCACAATATTATTTCATCAATGTATAGTATATATATCATCCCTATAATAGCTTTAAAACTTCATTGTTATTTCGGATTATTTGTCGAAATGCGCATCTGGTGCATCAAAATTGGTACCGTATAAGTTTTACATAGTAACAGCGGTATATCAGTCCTTGGTACAGTCATGTAAATCCAACTGAATCTCGTTCTTCGTCTGCGTTCAATATTTTTTGTTGTTGTACTTTGTGGGTTGGTTGGAGTTTTATAAACATGTAGAAATGTCACCACACAGCTTAGGTAAGGTACCACAGATCTATGCTAGGCGCTCCAGGCCATTCACATGTAATATTTTATCGTTGAAATGAGACACAAGACACTGTTCCATTATTTTTTAGCTCACCTGAGCCGAATAGAAGGCTCAAGTGAGCTTATCTGATCAAAATTTGTCCGGTGTCTGTCGTCGGCGTAAACTTTTCACATTTTCATCATCTTCTCCAGAACCACTTGGTCAATTTCAACAAACTTGGCACAAAGCATCCATTGGTGAAGGATTTTCAAGTTTGTTCAAATGAAGGGCCATGCCCCCTTCAAAGGAGAGATCATCACAAAAATGCAAAAAAAGGCGGGGTCATTTAAAAATCTTCTTAAGAACCACTGGGCCAGAGGAGCAGAAATTTACATGAAAGCTTCCTGACATAGTGTAGATTCAAGCTTGTTCAAATCATGGCCCCTGGGGGTAGGTTGGGGCCACAATAGGGGATCAAAGTTTTGCATACAATTATATAGGAAAAATCTTTAAAAATCTTCTTCTCAAGAACCACTGGACCAGAAGAGCTAAGATTTACATGAAAGCTTCCTGACATAGTGCAGGTTCAAGTTTGTTCAAATCATAGCCCCTATGGGTAGGAATGATCCACAATAGGGGATCAAAGTATTACATACAAATATAGGAAAAGTCATTAAAAATCTTCTTCTGAAGAATCACCGGGCCAGGAAAGTTTACATTTACATGAAAGCTTCCTGACATAGTGCAGATTCAAGTTTGTTAAAATCATGGCCTCCAGGGGAAGGTTGGGGCCACAATAGGGACTAAGGTTTTACATGCAAATATATATGGAAAATCTTTAGATATAGGCCTCTTGTTTTAAAAAGTAACGACATTTAGTATGTTCTTCTTCAAGGTATCACCGGAGAGACCGGAAACTCGCTCGGAGAAGGGACTTATAACGAGACGTGTCTGTCGCTGTATGGAATCAAACCCAGGGGTGAATCCAGGAATTCTTGAAGAGGGGGGTGTTCTACCATTAATTGTGGTTTTCAAAGGGGGAAGGGTCCGCCCTCAAAATGCGTTATTTTAAAGATTTTTAAGCAAAATTTTCTGACGAAAGAGGGGGTTCCGACCCCCGGCCGAAACTCCCCCTCTGGATCCGCCACTGGAATCCGGTCCCCCTGCACAGGAAGCGAGCGCTTCACCGTTTGAGCTTATCATTGTCAATGTTGATAACCTCCCGGCAAATGCACCGAATTTTGCACAGGGGCTAAGCCCGTTTTGGGCCCGAACCCTGTGATACCATAAATATATTTATGGTATCACAGGGTTCGGGCCCAAAACGGGCTTAGCCCCTGTGGAATTTTGTAATATTTTAATGAAGCTTTAAGTTAGATTAGGACGATTCTCTTCAAAGACATACTTTTTTTTTTCTTTCTTACTTTTGTTTAGCCAAGAACATAACTAAATATATCTTTTTTTTAAATTAATGATTATTCTAAAGTTTTTATAAAATCTAGCTTTTATATCTAAAGAAGCATTTTATCGTGTCCAAAAGTTAATCAGACAAAAATCGTGTCTACCCAAGAATAGGGAAAATTTTGATTCTGTATAGATTTTCCTCCCTATTATAAAGCCCTATATCATTACAGTGTTACAGCTATAGTACCCGCATTTTCTGAGCCAAATCTCATTTGCCAGAGTATAGACTCAAAGTATAGGACTCAAAATGGTATTTGCTCTGAGCTGCTCTCTGTGATATCTGACGCTTTAAACATTTAATAATTCTACCTGAATCTTGGAGTCACATGATCGGGGGATCACGGTCGAGTAACGTCAGTGTTATCAGCTTGATGTTGAGGAACTAGAAAGATATTATCGACAGATCAGAAAGGTTCCCAATATTTGTTGTGACACACTCGCAGAGTACAAGATGTATATGACTTTTCAAAGTTCAGGAGGATTAGCCTGAAAAGGGAACTTGAGTGATTATTTTTTTTCGGTAAGTGTTTGTTCATTATCGTTACATTTCCCCCCAACATAAATTCATATAATATTGAAAACAGAATTAATAATTTTGAAAAAGCTATTTTTTTTTTTTAAACCATGCAGTGAATAACTGAGATGCGAGTTTCTAGACCACAATTTTATAACGATATCTCAGCTGGATTATGAGAATTTTTATATAGTAATATAAAAATTCTCATATGACCATAAACATCAAAAATAGAAAACAAAATGCCAATTTTCTCAACAAAACGATAAACTGTTCTCTCTGCTCAGCTCAGTTCCGTTTGAAGTAAATCAATTTGGATTGGTCAAGCTAACCCGGCAAACCTCTGTCAGTTTGTTAATTAATTCCCCGGTAATCACTCTGTCAAGTTGATTAAATCTGAGGACTCGTGCAGAGAAATCGCAGCTTCTTTTGGATGGAGGGGAGAATTGTTCAGCTATAATGCGGGGTCATCTCATATTGCACGGAGCCAGAACTGGTCCATATGTCACGTGTGCAATATTAAGATTACGTTCTCTATTTCCAAATCTATTACATAATATCTTGAAAAAATAAATAATATGATTTAAAAATGTGAGTAATTTTGAATTTTTTAAAATCCAAAATTTACTGAGATAATTCAAGGGATTTCACAAACAATTAAGTTATTTTTCAATTTATCAGTAATGTTTACCATTTACCAGTTTAATTCTAGCAGCTGATAGGGGACACTAGATTCTGACAATCTTATTAGCAGTTCTGTAATTGGACTGCTAGAATTTATGTACTGTTGGATATATGTAACCCAAACTGGACACTCTATCTCACCAAGACATTAGCAGCATATCAATGACACTTTAAGTGTAGGAACACATGGAGAATTTCTCTCCCAATTTCATCAGTGATAATGACGAGTTCTCTTGTGGCCTTCCAAGTCATCAATCATCTTGAAGGAGAGTTCAGTTGGTCAGTTGGAAACTTCTCAATTAAAGCAAGGAGGGAGAGTCCGATGAAGATGGACTTTTCAAATGACTTTTTAGATGAAGATAACACCTTTTAAAAGTTTTTAAATGACTCACAACATGAAGGATATTTTAATCATGCATTTTTATCCTTTTCCTTCTTTTTTTATTTATCCATGAATAATTATTGATTTAAGTGAAAATTTTCAGATAATGAAACAGTGTTACAGATTGCTAAGCTGTTTATTATTTTCTGTCAAAGGGTTCAATGCTTTTTAAGATTTGCTAATGCTCAAATCCATCCAGCTCTAATGGACAGATATGCATGGAGAAAATTCTGAACCATTTACTCACTGGAGCAAAGAAAATTACACATTTAAGAGGGCATAAAATGTTCGAATTAGAAAAATATCCACCAATTACTGGTATATACAAACTACCAATAACGACTGACAGTATTTCTAAAAACCTTGAAAATTTGCATCTGTTACATTAAGTATGAATGCACTTACAATACCAATATCCCAGTAGTGATAGTTTTACTAGATGATCCATATGCTCCACATCAGAATTTCAGAGGGAAATATTTTTTTGAAATTTAGTTCTTATCAGAGCTTAAATTTACTGAGCTTTGAAGTTGTTGAAATTTCATGATTGCTAATAGATTGCAATTAATTTGGAGAAAGATAAGATAGTGCAATTTGTGTGTTCGAATGAAAAGGAAGCTGACTTATCAAATAATGATTCTCTCCCATGATGCATCAGCATCCACATGGATGTGATAACGAATATTTATTAAGCTGGTGAGGTGGTGTATGTATAGGTCTTTTTGATGTATCAATAATATTGACATGTGAATGTGATAACTTATGCAGATTAGAGTATATACAATGTTGACAGTTTGTGTTTGTATCAATGGATACATTTACTTGTGACAATAATTATAGGAAATTGATTTAATTCTTAAAGAGTAAGTAATTTTGTAGATGTTTTCCTCTAAGTTATATATATTTTTTTAGTAGAATAAGCCTTCATTGGTCCAACCTTGTAACAGAATTATATATATAGTGATAACTGCCTTATAATTACAAAGTGTACGTAATATTCTGAGTTGTATGAAGTGATAGTCTAGATCTATTAATAAAACAACAAAACAAAACACCGCACACCAAAAGCCAATTTTCAAAACACTGAATTTTTAAAACTTATTTATATTCATTGATCAAGCTATCAATAATTTATATCATATGACTGCACGTTAAATGTAAATATTGATAACAGCTTGGAAGTTACTGGTACATTGAATTTATACCCAAGGTTTTAGAAATTTATAATACTGAGGCAAAATACACGCTCTGTACGATGTTGTGTCTGTAAATTAAAGTTTCATAAGATTTAGCATTTGTTGCAGAATACAAAAAATTAGAAAGCTCTACTGGGAATGCCAGTAATTGGTAAATCTAATTACGCAATAAAGCTATTAGAAACAGACACAGACTTTGAGATGAATTAAAGCAGACAGATTAATTCAAGTATGGGTTTCTCAAAGTCTTCTCAAATTATTTAAAATTTTATTTTGTTTTATCAATCCTGAAACAAAAGTAAGGCATTAGGGGATGTTTATGTTAATACCTCTGATTCAATGAGCTGAAATTGCTTACAGGGGTCATGATGGGGGTCAATTAACAGTATTGATTCATTTGACCCATTGCATAAAAGAGAACTGTTTCTTAGACCCACCAATACAAAGATTTTTAAAAATATTCTAGCAGTAGGCATCTCACATATCCCTGTTATCTCATCAGCTAATCACAATGAAACATTTACATGGTATAAGGTTTAGGCTAGATATATGGGGATAAGGGTTTGATAGCTTTGTCAGATAAAGATACAGCCATTGATATGCATGTCCCGACACTGTATAGGAGAACCATTTTTAAAATGTGTAGGCAGCTGTGACAGTAAATTTAAAATTGTGGCATGAAATCCCAATAGATTAATTTATATTCCTGTGATCTGAAATATTTATTTTGTAAACATGATGATCCTCATCAGAAGGGAAGAGCACGGATAATAAGGTGTTTAGATATCATCCACTACTGTTTCTATCTGCTTAAAAACTATCTGCAATTATCCTCAGCATGGTGTTGCTTATAATCTGTTTTTCATATTGATTTGTTTTATAAATAATTGGTAATAAGATAATGAAAATATTGAGCATATATATACAACAGGAAGGTTGTGGTTGAAATTTCATCCGTATTGGGCGGATTTCTCGGTAAACGGCTGAGTTACACCTGAATACAATGGCTGTGATCAGATATCAATCCAGATATCCTCTTGCATTAGATCAGCATGATTAGACACAAGATTGATAATTTTCTAAAACACTAGCATGACACAGTTGTAAATTTTTTCTTTATTTTGGGTCTGAAATAAACAAAATCGTTCAGTTCTCACCTGTGTCGGTGACTAACAAACTCTTCGATTTTATCAAGTGACTGGTACACCTGTAATTTTTTGTTTCACCTGTGTCGACCTGGTCAATACCAACACTAAAGGATTTATGGCAAACCCATAGAAGTGGCTTACTTTTGAAGTTTATGATGCAGCTATGTTTGGACAAGTGTCCTTGTTTGTCGAGAAAACTTTCTGATATTGTCAATTGCACATGAAATCTTGGGGAAACTGGTGCAGATCCATGATAAATCAGTGGGTTTATGGCCACAAGGATGGTTACTCCATATAGTTGTTCACACATAGAACTACCATTTTATTTTTAGAAAGTCTATATACAGTGTCAACAATTCAGATCTCTATAAAATTGTCAGGAGAAATAAAAACATTTCATAGTCATCCATTCATTTTTTCATTCAACAAGATATAGCAAAATATTGAATTTTGCGCAATTTATTACAAACTTTTATGGTTTTTATGAATATGGAATTATTCTAAATAGCATTGATGATTATAATTAAGCTCTTTATAATTGACATTTTATTTGGCGACACACATTGCAAATATTAAGGTATTCTCAGTACCTAATCCGTAAGTGAGTCATCATTCATTGAAATATGTCATTTTGAAAACAAAAATTGTTGCAACATTGTTATAAAATCATAAAATACAGAATTGTTAATTTGTAGTTTCTTCCCATACTTCCAATTGAAAATAGTTTTATCTGTAGGCATTGCATTCAAGAGCATTAATTGGCACATATTTGTCATCTATTGCCTTGATGATTTCATAAAATATTCTCAATGATTAATGAATCACAATTTGCTTAGCATATTTTGCATAATTAAGTGGAAAAAAAATATGGAAATTGAATTAAATTGACCTCACAATTTTTTTGTTACATAAAAATTAGGGTTTTTTTATGGGATATATTATAGTGAAAAAAAAAATAGATATTGAATGACTCCCTTATGGCAATATACACTGTACATGTTCCAATATTTTGTCAAACATAAAAGCACTGTGATGAATCAGATCAGTGAACTTTCAACTTGACATAAAAACAAACTACAAATTACCAAAAAAGTAACTAATCGCAGAATTTAAGGAATGGACGTCTAATCTGTAGTACAAGGAGAACATAAAAGAACAGGAATCATTGCGTAATTTTGATAATCAGCTTTGTGGATAATGCAAATTATCCCCCCTCCGTTTTAACAGACTAGACACTTATTTCCTCCTAGAAATTTTATGTCAATCTCTTGTGAATCATTAGCTAAGTTTTTGATGATTTATAAAATCTAAGAATCTTAATTTTCTTTGGGGGTAACTTTAAATTTCACAATGAGTCGATGTTTCGAGTTCCCTTAACAATAAACCATTATAACATTTAAGCCAAGCTTTATTTAAATGTTTGAATCCATCTTCTTTCCTTCGAAATCTGCCACCTGTGTATTTTGGAATGGTATAACAAAGTTAAGGGGGTATTTTGCTGTAGACGAATAGTTCCTCTTAATCCCCAGCATATAGCTTCCCGCTACATCCATCCGTCATAATTATAGGGTTTTTAGCTTCGAGGTGTGTAATATAGTGTTATACAGCCTAAGGTATGAAGTACTTGTCAATTATCTGTTGACATCCAATCTTGGAAACTAACAAATGAAATTCTAGTTATGTAATAGATTAAAAAAAAAAAAGTTCCTCCACAATATTCTGATTAAGCTTCACTGAAATTTGAACAGTATGATAATTATCATCCCCTAAATGTGATTTTTAATCAGAGGAAATTTTTTTCTCAGAAATTTTAGAATGGAAATTTTGCTGAATTGACAGAGATATTACTCTGAATGTTTTTCATTATCAGTCAGACTAATGGTAAAATCGAGTCATTGAATGCTGTATCTTGTTCATGCGTTTAATGCAGCGATGAATATCACAAAATTTTCCCCTCCTCATGATATTCGATAATTTTCAAATGTATCAAAATATCTTATTTGTTAATGGAGTAGCACCAGCCATTCAGTTAGTCTGATAAAGAGGGGACAGGAATCTATAATATCCAATATCCAATTTTGGAAGGGTAAACCCCGAAATGTTAACACTGCATGATGCCTCGTGACATCATCCAATATTTTAAGAATATGAAGGATTCCCATGAGAGTCTGATAGCATCTCTCATTAATTATTGAAACTCATTCACACTAACACTCCAATTTTTCTGAAAGTCGGCATTGAGAGACTTGATATTTTTTGGTGAAATTAAATAGAGATCTAATGGCCCCATGATGCCTCTTTCCTCTCCTATTGATGGGACATGTAGCCTAGTATATATATGAAAAGCAATTGGATAGCACATTTCCATTAATTCTGTTTTCCATGATAACAAGGAGGGATCAAGTAGGTTAATGAATACCAATTATTTGCCCAAATGATGCCCGGGCCTGCTCATATACCGGGTATCTGTGTTGTTCCATGTTACAGTAAGGGCAAAATGGGGCATTGCAAGAAATCTGAAACACATCGACAACTACAAAAGGATTCAAGTGGCTTTTGCGTAAATTGTTGCATTGTAAAATACAATCTCCAACCAACTCAGTTTAGCTCTGCAGTCTTCTGATTTGGGACTGGATCTTTGTAGGTTCAGAAGGAATTGAATTATATACTGTAATTCGTCATTAAATCCATTAAACTAATTTTTGGCTTATCAGAAAAAGTGATGTCATACCATGATAGCATTATCAATATAGTAGCTGCTCTTGCTTTTCATTCAGCATTTCTGAACTGTGTCCAATGCATTCAAGCTTGGAAAATTACATGTATTAGGGAAAATGATCTTTATATTAGAAATATTGGGGCATTAAAAATCTCAAATACCTCGGCATCTATAAAGGATTCAAGTGGATTTTGTGTAATTGAGTTCAATAGTGCATTGCAAGGAATATGATTCTAAGCTGAAATCTCTACTTTCCTTTGATGTTGCATTAAGAAGTGTAGATAAATGTAACGGGTGCACAAATTAAAGATTGTACTGAATGAAATTTAATAATAACCAGCATTAAAAAATTGAGAAAGGGGTCTTTTTAATGAACCAGGCAAAGAATTGTTATAAGGCAAAACAGAACATGCATTTAGGGATCATTCACTTTCAGCCTTGTGATAAGGAAACTCAATATGTGTGGACTTGGTATGTATAGTCGGAAGAATACAATTTCATCAGACTGAAAACTTATTTTGATTGTCTTTGGTGACAGTAATTTTTAGAAATATTTGGTTGGGCTTTACTGAACAAGACCTGCCTCATCAGATTCCAATAGTTTGTGAAAAACCAATGATAGTGAAAGCAGAAAACAATGGGACTGTGGAAGGCGATAGGTTTCAAGCCTGGCTGCTTGTATTGGTTTTATTTCACTTCTCTGAGAGAGTTTAGATGTTGGAGCTGTCATTGCATACATGTTTGTGGACATTCTATGTGAAAGGGTGGACTGTTCCTGAAATTGGAGGAAAACCTCTTTTATTATAACAATTCTATTCCTGAAATTGGAGGAAAATCTCTTATTATAACAAACATTGAAGAAGGTAAGTTCTGATTTTCATGTTGTGACAGTGACGTTTATTTTCAATGTCGTTAGGTACCTCAATGTTGTTTTTTGTCACCAAAATCTGACACTTACATCATCAAATTCTGCACGTGTCTGAAGTTTTGTCACCAAGGACTTCCACATATTGTCTCTCCGGGTATTAAAACTTTCAGTGTTATCATTAATGTCCTTCTATCTGTCCTGCATCAGGTCAAAGAAACCCAATCTTGTAATGAAGCCTCTCTTTTATGCCCCCTTCCCATCACTTCTCTTTCATAAGATAGCCATTTTGATGAAATAAAGGCCACATTTTTCACCCAATCTCTCTTTCAAGGATTTCTGCAAAATTTTTGCTCTGAAATTTTATGAACATTTTATGTGGTATGAAATTTTACTTCTAACCTGATACCTATTTAATTGGCTAATAAATGTTAGATTCAACATGGTAAGAGTCAAACGCAGATGATAAAAACTCAGACATAAACTTTCCCTGAATGTGTTCAGCTACATGAAAAAAGAATTAGGAGCAAACACAAAATTCACTCTGTGTATATATAGACTCAAGCCTTCAGATGCAGCAAGACATTTGAAATTCTTAGAACCTTAAACAACAGAAGGAGGGGTCTCTCTAGGTATTTTAATTCAAAGAGGGAGATGGGTATAAGGGATGATAGTGCAGACAAATTGCCTTCATTTTCTCAGGTATTTATGGGCCCTCATGATCTTGCGGGATTTTTTCGGAACAGGTGACTAGTTCAATAGGGGAGTTTTCCGACATATTTACAACTCATTTTCTTCATTGTGCACTTAATCCTTTGTTTTCTGAAGTCAGTCATAAACTGATTTGAATTTTTTTAAGCGAAGTTTAGAATAGGTGAAACTGATAGTACGAGTGATAAAGTCCCACATTTGAATACTGTGGGCTTACAGGTGTGTTACTTGTTGAAATTTTAAGAAGTGTGTCTACGGTGGAAAAACAATGCCTCTTTGCCAGTCGTATACCTTTGTATCTACTGTCATCAGCATTTTGCCTCACATTCAACTTCCATGAACCCTATGAAGTGGGCTTTAAAGCAATCAGATGACTTGGCATAGCTTGCTTGGGAGTAACATTTTTTAAACAGCTTGAAAATTGCTAAAATGTGTTGTGTTTGAATGGAGGAGAAATAGAGAGTTCATCTGTCAATATTACAGTGTAAGTTGTGTCTTTATTTCAGTAATTTTGAAGATTAAAATGATTAAGATCTTTCATTATTAAAAGTCATGTATATTTTTGAAATGTCAATCTAGAAAAATGATAGATGACTTTTAATCTATATCATTAGAATTTTATTTCATTTCACTGTCAAATTTTTTTTAACATGCAAAAAAAGATATATATTTATATAAGTAATGCTTTTATTGGAGGATGTGCATTAAATTGTTTATTTACTAACTGTTTATTTACTAATCAGTGGGGAATGCTAGATCTTTAACAATTGTGGTGGTTGGTTAAATTGATGTACAAAATGCAATGTTGTGTGAAGGCCAGACTGTTACAGGGTAGACAATACTGAATACTATAGAATAACTGCTATTGAGTGTGATTGTTGGAAAAAGTGACTGTGCTATATCATTTTAAATACACTGGAAGTTTGTGATCTGATAACAGGTCTTTTTTTGTGGTCAACCGATGAAGTCATCATAGGGAACATTTTTGTTTAATTTTTGTGAATGATTTTCATTTCAGAACTGTGGAAAATTTAAACTAACAGGATTATTGGCAAGAAAATTTCAAACTTTGTATTCTACTGAATTAAAATTAAGTTTTTAATTGACATTGTAAACTAAAAATAGATAATACATATACATGTATTGCTCCTTAATTGACTCAATCATAAAGCTATACAATGCTTAATGTTATGAAAATTGAAGAAAAAAAAAAACAATCTTTTAAGCTGGATTAGCTTCCTTTATTTTAAAATTCATTAAAATAAAAGATATATGTTTATAAGAACAAAAGATATATAAATATTTAAAAATTTGTTAAAAAGTATCTGAACCGAAAATTAACATGTAAATTATTTAAGCATTTGGACAAGGAAAATTGATTTTGTGGTAATAGCTTGAACACAATATTAACAAGCTTTAAGGTCCTCTCTTCAGTGGAATACCTGCTGTGCATCATTGTCCTTAAACCTTCATCTGAGCTCAGTGGTCAATATGGATAATGGCAAACAATATGGCTTTTCTTTCTTGGAGTGACTTTTCTGCTGCCGTGTATTCACACTGAGTACATAGATGTTATCTTTTTGACTTAACACTTTAACTACTGAATTCAAGATTTTATCAAATCAAAAATTAAAAAATTCACACAAAGTCAATGTTCTGTGTAATTGTTTATACATTATCTACGGTAAATTCATGGAGGAGAAAGTTTCCATTCATTGCCTGTATAATCTTGTCTGGGAAACAAGAGGAAATCTTAAACATGTACTCACATTGTCTGATGAGAATAAGAAAATTGGTGACTTGGCTTGCGAAGATGATTAAGGACGTTTCTGAGATTTTTTTTCATCTTCTTGATATGAAAAGTTCTTGTATGATTTCCAAAATAGGTTTAAATTGTATAATGTAGCAATATTACTATGATTGATAGCTCATGCAGTGGTTAGATCACCAGGGGTACCAGGTTCAATCTCTGATTGATCCAAAGATTTTTCTCCCTTCTTTTCTACGATAACTTCGTCAAGTTCATATATCAACCTTCTGTAATACATAAAAGTTGACTTAACATTTTTACTTGCCACAATCAGGAACTATCGAAATATGCCTAACTCTAAAACAAACTTGGTAATATACCCCTAGTGTCTTTTGTAAAAACAACATAAGAGTCACATATTTAATTGTACCTGAAATATCATAAAAAATTACATATGATTTAGCAACATCGCGTATATGTCCTTAAGATCTTTCAAGAAAGGTCAATGATATGATTTGTCATTGTGAATTTTGAAATGATTTGATATACCCAACAGTAACAGCGTATTTGATTTGCACAGTTAGAAATGATAAGGAAATTCAAGCTAGACCAATGCAATCTCATTGTGATAAAGTTCTATTGTTGTGTATTTAACCTTTCTGTTTCTTTTTCATGCTTTAAAAACTATACACTCTGCATTTATCTGAATATCCCTTTTAAAAATATCAACCATGTAGTGCACAAAAAGAAATAAAAATACTAAATGATATCATTACTGCCTGTTTAAACAAATTTCTTCTTCAACAAGGCTTTCCGACTAATGACGGCAAATCTGAAAAGTGTGATACAACAATAAATATTGTGGGGATTAAAACTCTAATTCTCTTCATAACATAGGACATGTTTATCTTTTTCGTTGCCATTGTGCAAGAGAATTAAATTTTCATGAGAGATCAGCTAATAGGAAATGCGGGACAATGCCCAATATCACCCAGGGCAATCAGTGGACGATGAAGAAGAACATTCCCAGGGCCTCTGTTTAAGGCTACTTATTGACTTTCCTCTGGGTCATCCTTTAATTATTCAGCCTATAAAAGCTTTCAAATTGTTTTAACAAGAAATCTAGCTTTCTTTTTCATGATGTATATGATAATATGTTTTAGAAATGTTGAAATACTTGCCTCCCATTGGCAGAATTTGTCATGTGTGGAAAAATCCATGAAAAGTTGCAGGACAGCTGGATCTACAAATACATGCATGAATGACATTTCTGTTAAGGCTCATTTACCTTTAGCTGTAGAAAACAAAACATTTTGTGCCTAATGTACTTAATTAATACAAATCTTGAATATTATTTAATGGGAATTAAAAATATTATAGCTGATGGCTATCATTATTTGACTTAAGGAGGACAAATAATACAAGGAAAAAGAAGTACTAATATTTTGAACTTACTCCAAGTCTAAATATGACAACTGAAAATAAAATTCAAAGAACATTTTTCCGACATCTACTTTTCCTTAAATAACAAGAGATTTATTAAAGGAATTACACGGATTAAGCAGGTGAAGTTCATAGCTTGATTAGTTTTTCCTAATCCATCCTTTATTTTGAATATGTCATAATTCTGCGAAACAATGTGCAATAATTTGAAATTATATTGCGGATATAAATCGGTAGGAGACTTTTTAAATAGCCCTGAAGTACGCACTGAGTGACTGGCGGGAAAACAGCAGAAGCCAAAAATAAAAACTCTGCAGATGTAGAAAACCACTGATCCCCATTCATTGAAACTAATTACCAAGATTTGGCATAAGAAAACAATATGACATAGAATGATATATCACTACAAACTTTTTCTGAGGTTTAAGTCCGCTGGGGACCCCTCAAAGCTAATGAACAGACCCTTTCAATACATTAACTGCAGTCTTTCTATTAACTTTAATAAAAACAGGATTTGTTCCTTTGTGTTGCTAATCAAGCAGATAATAAAACCGGATTTGAACACTTTATGACTCCATTTCAAAAAAAGAATTTACAAGCATGTCAGTTGAAAGCCATATTTGTTGCACGAGTTTATGAGAAAGTATGAACACTAATGATTCCTCTTAGCACAAAGTAAAATTTTCATGGAAATATCTGTTGGGACATTTTGTATGGGCTTGTGTGGGTCGTAGCGAATTTAATTCCGGATTTGCTACTGTTATAGCCTTGAAATGAAGCAGAAATAATGCCAAATTAATGATTACTTAAAGGGAAATTGGATTTTAGGGAATGCTTTGAAGCAAAAATACAGAAACATTACATATACTTTTCTGCATGAATTTGCAGAATATTTTACAAGTTTTTGCACAATAGTGCAAGTTTAAGTGTAAAGCGCACTTTGCCACACATTCAGTTTACACATCTGACACCTTAAACTGCTTTCATAAAGAATATTTCTTTCTTCTTTGAATGGAGTCATTCATCATTCAGTTGCAAAATTAATACATGTATCAATATTAAAATCTTGACATTTGGGCTCACAAAAAGTGGGTGTGTTGAACATAAAAATTGTGCTCTATGTAAATCCAAACAAAATTTGATCATTTTGGATCGATTTACCACACAGCTTAGGAAAGACAATTTCAGCAAGTAAAAAAAGGCTATTTTAAGTCCGTTTTATGTCCGTGAATTTCAATATTGATTACATTGGAAAGTATTTGGGAAAGTGTCAGTCAGAAAAATTCTCATTATAATAACGACTCTGAACTATGATAGAATACTCCAAGTATTATTTAACTCCCCCTTCCTCATCTTGTTTCACAGATGACTGCATTGTAATGTTATTTTCATTAATTTCATAACAGTTCTACCAAATCTGAGCTCTTTGAAATTCAGTCTCCTCTTTCAGCCATGTCTATGATCAGTGACAGAGTGAAGTCCCATGTGTCACCCTCATGTCCCCTGAACATGATGGTGACACCAGCTCTCTTAACACAGAGTCTACCATCCAGAAAATGGTTATTGTGCTGCAGCAATGGTCATCTGGTCAACTGTCAATCATAGTAGCCACAGGCCATTGTTTGACCATTCCATAATCAATGATGTTAATTTGTAATGATTTGTTAACCCTTGAATATCTCTTCATGGAAAATAATTGGCTTTAACAGATGACAAATATGAATTAATTTTCCATTTTGTTGCTAATGCATAACATAACCAAAGTGCTTAGCCCAGCAAAAGGTAGAAATGAGTGGAATCTAACATTGTGAGAGAAAAAAAAATAACAATTGCATTTTCTGACCACTTTAAAGCTAGTAATACCTTTTCATTTGGATTTCATTCTTCATGTCAACTTTTGGATGAATATATGATATTCTTTTAGATTTAAATCTTGTTTTATCTGTGACTCAACTGTTTCTCTTCTTTTGAAAATTGCCACAGATGAAAGCCATTTTAGGTAAACATTTGTGACCCAATTCTATAGTCTCAGTCTCTGGCACAGTAGTTGTGTGGTTCTAAAATTTCATTAAAGTCTCATTAGCGGCTTGAATGGGTTAGTACTGTGATGAGATTTGACTTTGATGGAGCCTTGGTTGAACTTGGCCACAAATTTGTTGTTTGGTTGATTGCATGCATTTTCAGAAACATAAGGGTGGTCTGTTGCCTCCTACTGGACATTGCTCTTTAGAGGATTTATATAGGCAATGCCTGCTGTCCAATCCTATTGTGAATTTTCATAATAAAATACTGTTTAAATTTAAATAAAGCAAGCAGAAAGTACCTCACCATCACTTTCTGTTGAAAGTATCCATACTCACATAGGTATTTGAAATAAGTTAACATTGATCACATCAATTTTTAAACATTTAGCAGGAACTTTTTAAAGTTCAGATTTGAGATATAGAGACTGGTGTCTTTCCTTGTTAATTAGATAGGATTACAAATCTTTGGAGGAAAATGAAAAATACTTTTAACACTGAATGTTGAAAAAGAAAATGGATAAAATAGGGTGGATCCTCTCAGCTCAGGCAAACAAAGTCCTCAGGCAGATGAGTTTGTGTTGCCCTTTCCAGAAGGTTTAGAGAAACAGTAATTTAAAGGTTGATGGCTTATCAAAGGATGTTTAGGGGTTTTAACTGAGACTAATTAAGTTTGTTATTGTGTGGTCTGATAAGAAGTTTGCCATAATTACAGGTAATGTCCAAATGTGCTAATCTGTGGACAGTTTCTGACATTTTTCACAGGTTGGTGAGAGGGACTATGCTCTAGAGAGGTGTTTTTGCTAAGGGTTATACTGCTGAGATCTCCAAGGCTCAGTTGTGAAAATATTTGATTCTGTGAAAAAGAAATGCTGTGATTTTAATTGAATTCTGCAGGGTGTATTTTTTCACAAACAAACTAACAAACCTGCTGTTTTTTTGTGATGTTTAAGTAATTGTTCAATTCAAAGCACCCAAAAGACAAATAAAAAAGTTTTTTGTTTGAAAGAAACTTTTCCACAATGATTTGACTAATATGTGCAATTCTGACAGCTAAGCTGAGTTAAAGTGGCATCCCTAGAAATGAATTAAGACAGTTCCAGATAATGATATAGGTATACCCCAATGTGTGGTCTCTCTTGATTTACAAAAGGACTTCATATTTTAAATTTTGTCATTCATTGTTAGTCTTCCTTCACACAGTACTACATGTAGTACTGGGGATAGATCTCAACAACTATATCACAGAGACGGTATGTACTGAAAGTGAATACAAGGTTGGTATCCAATATGTGGTGTTTCTCAATTTATATTATCAATAATTAAAATTTATATATATATAGCTTCCCTGTGTTATATCAGGATCAGATTGGGTTCAGTTTAAAAATATTAATATCAAGGGGAAAAAATATCAAGTAAATATTTAGAAGGTTTGAAAGATAAGTTTATACAATCTGAAGTTTTATTTAGTAAGGAGTGTATGTTTGTCTGTTATAGACTTTCTGTTTGTAATTCTGTCATAAAATGATGAATATCAAAAGGTTCCTTATGCAAACTGTGAACAAAGATTACATATGTTCTCAGGGTTTTTATTTTGACAATTCTAAATTTATCATTAAATTAGTTGGATAAATGTTTGGCATTTCTGAAAAATATTGACCATTCATAAAAGTAGATTTGTTCTTAATCAATCAGATATGGTTTAAATCTGTACAAATTAAGATTTTTAACAAGATTAATGAACCCTTGCATCTGCTGCTGTGTTTTACTAATCATGCAGTGTCAACACAACAGTGACATTTTGATAGTCTTTACAGATAAGTTCAAAAGAACACGAGGATCAGTCTCACCTATCCAAAGGATATTTTTATAAAATTGAAGTTAGGGGCTGGCATCTATTGAAATTTAAGAAAAGATTGAGCATTGATTAGTCTCAGTTTCATGTACATCATGTCTCCGTGGACCCTCAGGTAGTTCTGCTGATTTCTCTCACTACAGGTAGTCTTCCTATCCCCTACTATCAATTTCCTAACCCTATAATTAATACTGTAACGAAGGTTTTAAGAATATAACCAATGAAATTCCTGCAGTGTTCACCTAAGTGAAATTCTGCTACTTGATGCATGCAGACTGAGTTCTTGGGGCTAAAAGTGGCATTGTATAAAATTCAGGGATTACATGGAACACCCATAATCATTATTGGTTTACATAAGGAGTTAATCACCAGAAAATAACATAGGTGATGTTCCGTCAACTTTAGCTGTCCATCCATTAAATGAGTATATACTCCTAACACTCAGTTGGACTTAAGATGTACAAGTGCTGCTAATGAATTCCAGGTAAAAAAAAAAAAAAAAAAACCATTCTTAATTCTTTTTTTTTCATTTTGTGTTAATTTTTTTAAAATTGTTTTAGCTTTGACAATGATAATGACAATTTTTCAGTGTTAAATTATGATGTCCTTCGTTATTTGAAACTGACAATGCTTCCTAAATACATTTGTAAGCTTTGGGCAAAAGGAAACTTTGACAAATACCTGTCACCATTGGATGGTTTAAATATCCAAATGGAACTCTCTCTTTCATCTTTTCTTCTTTTAATCATAAATTTGTTTATTTCCATCATAAACACCCAGACCTCATTTCTACTGCCCATTGTAAACAGTAATTAACTCTATAGAGCTTCATTTTTACTGTGTATGGTCCAATCTGGTACAGGTGAGTTACAGGGAGGGAAGGAGATGGATACCTTATGGAAATGGAGACAGATTTTGTTTTAATTGACTAGGCTTATTCAGGGGTCAATTTGGTCTGTCTGTGTGATGGGTCACACCTTTGAAGTGTTATAGTTTTCACCTCTCAGAGCTAAAATTACTTTCACTTAGAATTTGGATATTGAGGGTCAAAGTCCTATTTATTCTACATTTTATCATACATATGATTTGGTCTGTATTAGATTGGCAGATGGTCCATGTGCATATAGAGCACAATTAATTGTTTATCAACTGTATCTTAATCAGACTAAATTTGCTCTGATCATATGAATTATCCTAAGGTCTATTCATTTAAAAATGCATTTGAGTAATTCCTATTGTGGCCTGTTATGTAGACTTGATTCTGTGTGATATTCTATATACTGTATCCAGGTTTGCTCCAGATGATCTTGCATATACCCTTATGGCAAGACACTTGCACTGGTCAGAGTGGGTCATCTTGCCCTTTCAGTGTATCCGTTCACACCTGTGAATTGGCTTTGTTTTAGCCCCTGTATCTGTTCCTCTGTTTGATTATGGAAGTCCAGTTTACTACATAAGTTGACTTAAGGTGATAATATCGATACACACAACCTATTTATTTCACTAAGATTGGGATAATATTTAATCCCCTTTTACTGTTGTGAAGAATGCCATTTGTTTGTTCTCGCTGCGTGATGACATAGCTAGAATCCCTTGTCTTCTGTAAATCTATCACCTCTAATGACCAATTCAGAAAATTCTCACCTGAAATTTACAGCCTCTTGCTGTTTCCTAATCTGTGTGTGATTGACTTTGAAACTCCGAGTTTATTTGCAGATGGTTCATTTTCATGGCATTGCCATGGTGACAAGTATCGTGTAATTTTAGTTATGATTTGTTGGACATAGGTCAGTGTTTGGTAAGCGGACTTAAAAGATGGATGTAGATTTGACATTCATGTTTAATTCATAAAAACGTGTGTGGATTGGTGAACTTTAACATTGAATATTTGTATCTTCTATAACAGCTGCATGGAGGTAATGTTCTTTTTTTTTTTTAAATATATTTTTAAATTAACAAATGAGAATGAATGGAAAACTACAGTAAATAGATATGATTTAGCATTCTAATTTATATTTGTATTGCTTTAACTTCTATATTTTACCCCTGAAATTAGTTAAAACGTGTATCTATTAAACCCACAAAAACAGAAGTACCCATACATTTATGATCCTTTTGTCCCTGTCAATAGTTTTGTGTTTTCTGAACACTTCATGTGTCACATCAGATAATGCAGAACGCTTAGAGACAGAAAATAAAACAAAAAGAATGAAGGGATATGAAATTGACACCAAGTTCCCAACAAAAGACTTTTTAAATGTGACATCATCCATTATTGTTTAGAATTAATTCTCTGGAAAACTTATTGAAAAACTTTATTGTGCTTGATAATGAAAGGAAAAGTTGTTTAAAAATAGCAAAATTAGAAACGCATAATTTGATTTAGAGGTTCTTAAAAAGAAAATAAGAAAAGAGTAATTGGTTTCAGAATTGAACAGTTGGTCAGTCCTAATGTGAGTGGACGATTCATGTAGTGTCATGGAAACCACCAGATGGTATGATACATTTTTTTTTATTGCTATTGTTTAAATTTTACCTATGATAATTAACAAAAAAAGGGAGGGACCAGTAGTATTCTTAACATGGATTAACTACAGTAACACTGCAGGTAAACTATTTTTTCTCTTGAGTATTTTTTTAAATTATAAAAATTGTAAAAACATCTTACTTTTTAAATCATTATCATTAATTTCACTCCACCCCCAAATCTATTTGATATTTATTTGAAAAATTAGGTTATATTCTTCAAGTACAAATTGAATTTTAAAGATGAATTAATAACTGAAATTCTTTAATGTAGTGATTTAGCATTTGAAATTGGAACTTGATTACAAAATGGTGAAAATGATGAACGGTGATAAAATCAGGTTTTCAGAAGTATGTCAGCAAGCAATTTTAATGAAATACATCATACCAATCTTTAAACTCTAAATGTCATGAAGTACATACTAAAGTAATGGCTTAATTTTACAATCTTAAATGATATTACAGAGTTGCTTGTTGAAAGCCTTTTTAAAGCGCTTGTAGAATGGAGATTTTGAGTTTATAAATTTGTATATAAGAATCACAGTTAGTTTTCTGATCCTATTTAGTCAGGAATTACTACACAAAGACTCTGCATTAGGCAAGAAATTGTCAACTTTATGAGGATATGCTGCATGGCGGCTCTCGCTTTGCCATTATGTATGGATTTTAAACATGATTGGAAAAATAAGACGGATAAAGGTGATTTAAGTCCAAATGTATAAACTGGTGCGGTCAGGTTTTTTGTCAATATTTAATGTTGGTCCGTCTGTTTTTCCAGATTGATGACGATTTTACCAGAGAGAGACGAAGTGTGAAAAAGGTGGCTGTGTGTGTGTTTCCTTTCGTTCTGACATGCTGTGATGTCCACCAAATCATCATGATGCTACAGGTCTATGTTTTGTTTTTTGTCCTCCATTTGTCTTCCTCAACACTTGTGTACTACGTAAATGAAGAGCGGAATCCTATTTATTCCATTGGAAACATCGGACAAGATGCGAATATTTCCTCTATGTCCGGCGTCACACAAGAAGTGCTACAAAGGATGGAATATTCCTTCATTGGGGGCAATCAGGAAATTTTCGAAATTGATCCTCGATCTGGAATTCTGACAGGAAAGATGAAAATCGATCGTGAAGTGCTCTGTCCTCATTTGAGAAAATGTGAAAGGGATTTGCGAATTGCAGCGAGAAGTGGAAATTTTTTCCTTACTATAGATGTGACAGTTCACATAGATGACATCAATGATAATGCACCAACTTTTCCTCAAACTTCAATATCATTAGAAATGTCCGAGGGATCCTTCATCAATTCCACATTTCCACTTTTGGGAGCTACAGATATTGACATGGGACCAAACAATTCTATCACAGAGTACAAAATGACTCCTAATTCTGGAATGTTTGCGTTGGACACAATTCCCAAACTAGATGGTACTTCGGATCTCAATTTAAGGCTTATTCAATCATTGGACAGAGAACTAGTTGAGAAATATACCATTTATGTCAGTGCCTTGGATGGGGGAGATCCACCAAAATCTGGAACCCTTACTGTGAATATTTCAGTAACTGACATCAATGACAAAGCTCCAATTTTTACTCAACAAATGTACAACGTGACCATTAAAGAGGACATGCCGATGAATTCCCTTATTGTGCAAGTTACTGCAAATGATGGCGACATTGGACGGAATGCAGAGGTCTCGTATAAATTTGCCACAATTCAGACAGATGATATCAACATTTTCCACATGAATTCAGCTTCAGGGGAAATAAAGCTGGTGGGACCTCCAGAATACAGCTTGACTCCATACGAGATAATTGTGGAAGCCGTCGACAATGGTGAACCATCCAGGAAAAGCAGTCAGGCTCAAGTGATTATCAACATCAACGACACCAACAACAATGTTCCAGAAATCAGCATTAATGTTCTGTCCGAGTATGACTATGCCATCATCAAGGAAAACGCCAACAAGGGAGACATAGTGGCTCATGTGGAGGTAAAGGATGCTGACACTGGAATCAATGGACACGTTTCCTGTCATATTGTAGATAATCCTTATTTTAAGCTCCAACCCATGGAAAACACACCAAATGAGTTTAAGGTGGTAGTGAATGGTACCTTGGATCGAGAAGATATTATTGAACATATTGTCACTGTGTACTGTGAGGATGGTGGATCTCCTGCCTTGAATTCAACAAAGAGCTTCAAGGTGCAGATTCAGGATCAAAATGACAATACTCCTCAATTCATCAACAGAATTTATCCGTGTGAGATTTATGAAAATGAACCCAATGGGACAGTAGTAGTCAAAGTGAGTGCAACAGACAATGACCAAGGTCCCAATGCTAAGGTCCGCTACTACATCAATCCAAATGGTCAATTGGATTTCAGAATCGCAAACCCAGTGGATGGAATAATCACAACCAGACACTCTTTCGATAGAGAAAAAATCAGCCATTTTAATTTTACTGTCATCGCTGTTGATGGAGGCAACCCAGTTGCACTGACTGCCACGGCAACCATTCTGGTGACCATTTTGGACAAAAATGACATCACACCATATTTTGATTCTGATGTCTTTGAATTCAGAGTTCCAGAAGAAATAGCTAATTTGACCACCATTGGATTTGTGAAAGCTAAAGATGAAGATGCTGGTGAAAATGGAAATGTGACTTTTGTCATGGACAGTCATTCACTTGGGAGAGTGCCTTTCCTGTTGAAACCAAATGGAGAAATTAAGAACATAAAGAGACTTGATCGAGAGCAGGTTGAGGATTACAATTTCACTGTCATTGCTAGGGACAATGGAGTTCCTTCCCGAAGCAGCAGTGCTACAGTCATTGTGAAGCTGACAGATATCAATGATAATGAACCAGAATTCATATTCCCTAACAGTGTAAACTACTCTGTCAATCTATCATACTTGGCCAAAGTTGACAGCATTGTTGCTACCATTAGTGCTGTTGATCCTGACAAAGATGTGAATGCAGAAATCAGATTCAACATCATTGAAGGAAATCAGGAAAATCTATTTAAGATTGATACTTATTCTGGAGAAATATTTTTAGCCAGAAAAATCCATATCTATGAAATTCGAATTTATGATCTTCTGTTGACTGCAACTGACCAAGGATCTGTGCAGCAGAAGACGTCTCGGCAGTTGTTTTCAATCCATATAAAGTTTGTAAACACCACAGCAGTGGCTCAAAAAATTGTAGAAGACGAGCCTCAAAACCTCATCATTGCCATAGTGATAGCTATTGTGACCTTTGTTCTTTCTGTTGCCATCATCATCACCATCTGTGTCATCAGACGAGCAGACGTCAAGAAGCACAACTATCGTGCCAAAAACATGGAGGAGATGAAAATCATGGAGACAATGGGTCGTAACAGCAGTACCCGGTCTTCCTCTTCCAGAGGATCAACAGACCATATCATTCCTCACAGAGACTTTAACCGAAACCGAAAAGAGGTCAGCTTTTCTCTGGAAGATGACAGCTTCTCTTTCCGTCATCCAAGCAACAGCCCTAGCATGTCTACCTTCAAGTCGAGTCCAGTAGATCCTCAGGTATATAACACCAGTAGTTTATACAATTTCATTCAGATATTACTTTACTTAGTTTGAAATTGGACAAGTTCAGCGGTGCAATATACGCTACAGCTGAATGGGGGGTAATTTCGCTCAAGTGCTCTATCTGCAGACAGTGTAAGCAAACAGTATTCCATGTGTAGGTCATTCCCGTGTTTGGACAGGAAATGGGGAAATTATTTAATTACACAATTTCATCCATTAATGATGTTGACTCAAACCTGTTCTCGATTTTATGCAAAACTGAAACCTTGTACATTTACGGGTAATCTCGAAACAAATATTTGATTTTGACCTGTTATATAATATGTTGCCTCTGTATTACATTCAAGATAATTTCAGAGGGTAATCCTATCTAGCTGAAATCCAAAATGTAAATCTATTAAAATATGATGTCTGTATAAAAGCTGAAAACTAAATATTGATCAAACACAAAAGCATCACCCCCTGATAATTCTCAAACCAGCAGCTGTGACGACCAAATGAGTCTCAAGCAATATTATGGGTACTGCAGAGATATCAAAACCCATTAATACTTTTGACTAGAAATTTTACAGATTAATTCTGAATTAAGAATTTTTGTACAACCATCTGTTATTAATGCATTGGGACATCCAGCAATATTACTGTGAAGGAAGATGATAAAAATTTGCATGAAAATATGATGTCATTGCTGCCATCAATATTAGTGATCACAGAATTCCTTCAAGTTATTACAAGAATAGAGTTATTCCCCTTCTGTACATTCTCTTGGAGAATTCTATCATTTTTTTTTACTTTTCATTTGAAAGATTAGCAAAATATTACCACCCACAAAATCTCTTACTGTACTAAGGACTTTGCCCCTTTTACTGTACTAAGGACTTTGCCCCTTTTTCTGTACTAAGGACTTTGCCCCTTTTTCTGTACAAAGGGCTTTGCCTCTTTACTGTACTAAGGACTTTGTCCCTTTTTCAGCCCCCTTCAATCCAACACACAAGAGAAGACAGCACACTGTCTGACAAGAATGCCAGGAACATCAACAGAATGGAGTCGCTCAGACTTCAACAGAGGATTCTACAATCCAAGGATCAACAGCAATGGCAACAGGAAGAGAGAGTAAAGGTGAGGGTACAGAAACTGTTTACTCCCAGAGAGAGTCAAATGATGCTTTCAGTATAACAAATACATGGTACTTTCTTAACAAAAATTACCCCCCACCCCCACCCACCCCCAATAGAAATTGCTGTGTATTTAATTAGTGCACACTACCTAGGATTAATGACTAAGTTGGATTCTTTCTAAAGTGTATGTTTGCATAAGAATCCTACCATTATATTCTAGAGTGGAACACTCATTTTTTATTCAAAGAGGTAAAAGTATGTATTTATCTATATTGGTGCTTTTCAGAATGTAGTGAGTTAAAAGTGCTCTCTTTACATACCACATAAAAGTTGTGTCTCTTCCCCTTTTCTCACACAATTTTTAAAAACTTTGATAAAGTATTTAGACAAGGGTTAAGATGAAAAGATGTGATGACATAATGTTCTAAGCAATAAGTTTGTAATAACATGTTTAGAGCTGTTTAGAATGATGAAATAGCTGGAGGGATGCATAAACATCTTAAAGCTTCAAAGATATACTCATTATGTGTATCATTTTAAGTATTTTGGAATAATGATAAATGTCACAAACGCCTTTTCAGCGCTTTAAAAAGGTTAGGAAATTGTTGGAGCTATTTGTTGTGAATGATCGGAAACCAATGTCGTGATTCTGTGAAGCGATAACGTGAGAAACTGTCTCAGTTTCTGCTTTGGGCAGATATACATGTGATATTGTTCCAGAGTCTGATTCACAATGATGCTTGTGGTTTTTGTCTATGATATTTTGGTTATTCACATCAGAGATATACATATCCTACTATACAGTTGACTTTAAGCAACAGTTTTTATGGACAATCATGTAATTTCATTTTCCAGTGACGTTGTAGAAGATAATACAATAATGGCGAGTACAAAACTATATTTAGAGACAAGGTGTTAAAGTAATTACAGGCAGATGGTTAACTTAAATTGACCTTTAACACAGTTGTGACCTAGAATTATTATGATTTCTTGTGTATATATGGCTTTTCATATTTGCATTGGAGTATACATAAAGGGAAATAACTCCAACATGATTACATGTAAATGCACCATGACAAACCTGCTTATCCCAAGGGCCCCATGTTACATCACACATCAGAGCATTATCATTACACTATCATAGACTTCTGCCAACTCTATCTCATTTGCAAATCAGATAATTGAATATTTCTGGAAACATTGTGCATGAAGGGATTTCCCTAACTCCTAATCTATGGAGATTAGGCTGAGGGGCAACTCCACTTCAAAGGAACGTCACAGCCAGCCTCCGTTTTCTTGTATTCTGTTGCCAGAGGTGCTTCGTGCATTGTCCTGTCCAAGTGTATCTGATATGGAAGTATGAATATGCTTATATTTTGGCATCCTGAAAAAAATATTGGTTGTGTCACAAGTTTAGGAAGATATTGTATCTACTAGTAGTGAAAAAAATTCCTAAAGGAAGATGGCTCGATCCTCAGCTTATGAGCATAACTGTGACAATGCTTTAACTGTGTAAATAATGGGTCAAATCTTATTCGATTGATCCAAATATATATTAACTACCTAAATCTATCAAGTTCATAATTTTTATGTCGATCCAATTTTGAGAGGGTTTGGAAAGGACTACAATATGTGGCGGAAGAATTATTTGATTAAAAAAATAAAAATTTGCATGATTTTACAGGTTTTGTTTTTATCCAACATATCGTCAACAATTATTTGAATTTATGATACAAGTAGTGGAGACTTTGAACTAATTCGAATGCTGTAAATTCATTAATTTGGTTGATGTGGTTTGTAAACAGAATGCTTGATTCTTTAAGAAATCTCTATTAATTTACTCAAAATTTTGTACGAAAATTCAGCATTTTGGCCAATAATTTTAAAAATTGATCTTTATCCCCCACTTTCTTTAGTTCCATCTTTAAAAATATTTTAAAAGGCAAAACTCTGTGATTAAATATGTGCAATTTTAAACATTGACAATACTTGCAATACATGTTGTTTCGAACTCTCAAATTCCATATGATGAATTTTTCCATATAATAAGTGCGAAAAGGTAATTATTTATTCAAATCCACTAGCATTAATCTTTTTAAAATCTATATTATTAGAAAACTTGAGTGCGTATATATTTGATATAATGATTAATTTTTGTTGCTTATGTTGTGTTGACAATTCAAGTTTGTGTGAATAAATCGTGTGTAAATTTGAAGTGCAAAAAGGTTTAGTTTAACACACTGTAGCTCAATAACAAGCACTATGACCCCAGTATTTTTTTTTTTTTTTTGATTTCCTTCAATGTAGAAATCAACAATTTACTGCCCAAAAAATTGACAATGCTACAAAACTCGGATGTGATCCTTTTTAAGGCAGGCACCTTTAAAAGATCTTTGCCTGTCCTTTCCCACCTTATTGAAAGTTTAGGTTGTTTAAGACAAAATCCTATTTTTTAAAAACCATTATAGTTTACATGGTATAGTTTTTGTATGGGTTCTAAATAGCAAAGTAGTGGAGAAGACCTGTTGAAACTGTAGGAAGGAATTACATGTATCAGAGATAACACCTACCTACAAATCTTACCTTTACAAAAGTATTGTAGTACTTAGGGCAATATGGACCATGGACATCAACCTTCAATACCTCAGTGATTAGAGCACCTGTCTAGTAATGCAGGGTTCCTGAATTCAATCCCCGTTTCAGCCATAAATTACATGTATTACCGGTACAAGGCAGATTCTGCAGAATGTCGTAGATCTTGATGATTTAGTAGAATTTCTTAAAGCATGGAAATCCATAAAAACCTTTCATTGTTATTTTCAGAATATGCCTTATATGGAAATTGTTGGCCCTGGAGCATCAGAGTGTAAGGGAGATAACCACAGTGATTTGTCCGAGGAGTCCCTGACTGGGGACAGCGGGCGGGGTGGGAGTGAGGAGGACGTTCGGAACAGCGGGCTCCCTCATAGCGATTCCACAGGTATTACAACTTCAAGGATTATCAAGGAACAATCTGAATATATCATCTCAAGTTATTACATAATGAGCTGATTGTTGTCTCCAATACTGTATTGGAAAGTGTCTGAGAGTTTTGGGACATTACTTAGTCTCACCAATACTTTCGCTGAAGAGACAATAACGCTAAACAAAACCTTTGTAACATCATCATTTGATGAAAAGTTTTATTATCAAAACAAAATGCAAATTTGTTTTGTTCCAATTAAGTTTTATCTTGTTCTTATCTTAATATTTTCTCACTTGCT
Organism: Ostrea edulis; assembly: GCF_947568905.1. Lineage (NCBI taxonomy): Eukaryota > Metazoa > Mollusca > Bivalvia > Ostreida > Ostreidae > Ostrea > Ostrea edulis. Next base: position 73,773,458 of record NC_079165.1, on the reverse strand, counting down.
TCTAGGTGTGGATCATAGATCAACAAGATCTCGTCATTTGTCTGTGGCCAACAGCAGCGGTGTTTCTTCCATAGGCTCTCATTCCCTCTCCCAACACATGAACTTCTCCACGTTTGGACGTGGGTCTCCGTCAGAAGGCTTGTCTACGTTTCCTCGTAATGCGGGGACTAAAAATGTTCTCAATGTTTCCAGACACCCTTCCTCAAGCTCAGTGAATCAGAGCTGTAAGGTTCATAGACTCCATTCTGAGCACTACTCACCTCAGAGAAAACCTCTACGAGACATTCCCTCTGTGCCAAGGTCATTCACTGGAGACAGACTACACAGAGCTCAAAATCAAAGTTTAGTGCGTTATGATGACTCGTACTGTGAAAGTTGCAATACAACGGCAAGAGACGATGACGACGCCACAACGACATCAGGCAGCTATACTATCAACCCCGATGATCTGTGCAATGATATTGACAATCTCTTTTTCAAATCTGACACTGTTGTTTGATGCTTACTAAGGAAATAATGTTGTAAAACTGTATGAATTGTGATATTTCATTGTATTTATTGAAATTTTGATGTTCAAATCTTGCCAAAGTCTCATCATGTGTTGAATTATTGTAACCAAAGCTTATCATATTTTGTCTTCCATTTTGATCTTTGGTAATCAAGTGTGTGTACATGTGGGTGTGTTGAAGAAAGCAAGAGAGAGAGAGAGAGAGAGAGAGAGAGAGAGAGAGAGAGCTGTTACACTGCCATGTCAGTATGAGGTCAAATGCACAGCTAGTCCAATCAGAAGATTGATTCAGATTTCAAATCATACTCAAATTTTTACGTTGTCTCTTTACTTGTCACATTAGGATTTTTACTGACATTTCTTTTCATTAAGGTGATTAAATGATCGATGCATAGATGATGATTGTAAAAAAGGTTAATGATAAGTGCTGTGCGAATATATAATGGTGTTATTAGTGTAGATGGACTTTTAAATTGTAGACTTTGTTTTCTGTTTTGTAATCATCTTAGTATTGAAATACATGTATGAGTATTCACATCAAATGTGATTTTTCATGTAGGGTAGAAAGATTAAAATCTGAGTTATTTCCCTTTAAACACAAACCACAATATTCACCACAAATCAATGGTGGTTTTAAAATATGATTTTGGTTTGCTTTCACGTATACAGTTTGCAACTTGCATGTGCGGTACAAGGGGATTGTTGTGACACAGAAGTTTTCATTGTCGAAGCATTAAATATGCAATGTATTTATGCTAGTTTTTATGTACACCTTGTGAATATTCAAAATAATTGTACAAAAAATCTTGAGAGAAAAAAATTGATATTAAAAAGCAATAAAATATGAAACTGATTTTTGTTTTATTATTGAACTTGCTACAAAAAGAGATTCCCAGATGGTCTGTTTTGTTGTACTCAAAAAAGGAAGATAACTCTGTCTCTTTTAAACGTCAGGGACGGATCCAGATATTGAAGTTAGGGGGGATGCAACTTCATAAAGCAGAGGTATGGGGGACCGCCTTGTAGCCCCCAGTGGGCTTTGTCCTGAATGGGGCCCAGGGGGTTTTAGCCCCAAAAGCTCCTGAATTATATAGATTTTATAGGGCTTGAAATATGTCCTATGTAGTCTTCTTTTTTTTTTTTTTTTTTTTAAATATTTTCTGACATTTTTAATGAAGTTAGATTAATAAATTATACAAATTTTAAGCTTTGTGGCTTTTTGTTGGGGTTGTTTTTTTTTCCCTCCTTGGAATAGTGAATAAGATCTTTCAATAAAAGTAACAATAAATCAAAAGATCATGTCATTTGTTCCCCTGAGAGTGAAAAAAAGACTGCTTTAAATTTTTCGTTTATTTCTTTTCTAAACAAGAGACCAATCTGCCCATGAGATTTAAGTTGTTTTTTTTTTCGAATCGAAATAAACTATCGAATTCGCGATCCGAGTGGCTGAGATCAAAAATCCCAGAAGAAGTAGAACACTACATATATGTTTCCGTCAAAAATAAAGTGGGAATTCAATTGATCATCAATGGGGGGGGGGGGGGGGGTCACTCAGTGAAAACTCGTGTCTCTACTCACTTTCGACTATATTGTACCTCAACAGGCCTCAAAACCATAAATTGAGAACAGACTGAGAATATACTTAAGCCTAAATTTCAAAACTATGAACTGAGAATAGACTTAAGCCTAAATTTCAAATCCAGCTAACTTTTGAAATAATTTTTATAAACAAATAAAATTTTCAGTATATGTTTGCATTTGAATTTTTTTTTTTTTATAAACCTGCAGATTTTTATAAACATCTGTGCTAGATAAATCTTAATTAAGATACAAGTAATCAACATTTTGACTTAAGTCTAATCTCAGAAATTTATATTTAGAGGGATGGCTTATCTCACGAACTGGAGCAACAATTACTGAATTATAGTAACATCGAACCATCTATCTGTACATAAATACGGCCGATCTGGTATCGTTACCAAATTTTAGATTGTTTAGGCCGATCTGGTATCGTTTCGTGGTCTCCAATAGCCAGATTAAGATTGTTTAGGCCTAATCCTATAAAAATATGAATATTGAAAGTTTCTCGGTCAGTTAATTACTTTATTCACTTCACCCCCGGGCTTGTACTTCTCAGGAAGCTGAAGCATCGTAGTGATCTCAAAAAATAATTGCATGATGTCGAATTTTATTACATACTGTTTAAAAAAAATCTTCTTCCAAGAAACATGGTCTACGCGAGATAACTCTTTTCTTCTTTTTTTTTTTTCTTGGTTAGATAAATGAGTTATCTTTCTTTGAATAGAATGGATCATTATCCGGACCCCTGAATATCTCTAATCAGGGGGCCCGGGTTTCGAATCCTCGTCTGGTCCGTTGTATTTTCTTCCTTCCTATTACATTTGACTTGAGATTCAGGGGCCGGATTTGAATCTCGATCTGGTTAATTTTTTGCATTTTCTCCAGAGAGAGAGAGAGAGAGAGAGAGAGAGAGAGGGAAAAAAATTTTTCAACCAATGGACAGAAGTTGTGAGGACAGAATTGCACTATGGGGACAAAAAAAAAAATGCCCTCACATTTACGTCCTCATAAATGTGATCTACAGCATGTGAAAGATGTAGATACAAAACATTAGCTTAGTGAGGACAAGTGGTGTGAGGACATGTCCTTACTAATATTATCTCTCAAAATCTTTTTTTTTCATAATTCGAAAGAGAGTATTAGATAAACTTTTATAGGTATCCCTATAGCTATATCTAACATAGTACTTTTTTGCCTTTAGAATAATATATGTGTATATTCTCTTCTACACCTTGTGGAAGAGGGACATATTAGGCGATCTCTCACTGTCATGTGAGGATGAGGCCAGTTACACAGTTATTCCTTCAGAAGGCATATCTAAATTTCAAATCATCCTAAAACATTGTACATAGCTATTTTCTTTATCATGATAAGACAAACAAATGAGGCTTAGATGATGATGGTAAGAAGGTTAATGATTAGTGCTGTACGTATTTAATATAATGGTGTTATTGGTGTACATAGACTTCAGATTGCAGACTTGTCATTTTGTTATGTACATGTAATCATCACAGTATTGAAATTTTCGCTAGGGTAGAAAGTTTAAGATCCGGGCTATTTCCCTATGGAGCGCCAAATTAGCATAAACTCAAATAATTGAAGATATCTTTAATTATACGAAGATATCATTAATGATATCTTCAATTCTGAGTTATTGCGCGCTTTAATTGAATTTATGATCGCATTAATTATTCTGCTGAATTGGTGATCGCTGTAATTGAATTCTTGCTCCTGGATTGATGAATCAACATTGAATTGATGCGCGCTACAATTCAATTGAAGAGAGCACTAATTCAATTAATGCTCACAATAATTGAATTATTACTCTCCTCGATCGAATACATGTTGTAGTAACGCGCTTCAATTGAATTAATGCGCGCCTGAAATCAATTATTGCTCTCATCAAATGAATTAATGCGCGCATCAAATTGAATTGATGATATCTTCAAATAATTAAAGAGATGGTCAATTAATTGAGTTTATGTTAATTTGGAGCTCCACAACTCTGCAGTGACATATTTAGAGCCCCCCCCCCCTTCCTTTTTGACCAAATCGATTATTGTTATTTATTGATTTTATTACGTATGAAGCATAGCTAAAATAATCCATAAAAGTAACCTTAAAAGGACATACCTTGAACCCAATGGGTGCCTTAAATCGGCCCCCATACATCTCTCTCTCTCTCTCTCTCTCTCTCTCTCTCTCTCTCTCTCTCTCTCTCTCTTTTAAAAGCAAATCATGGATCCGCCACTGCTCAGCACATACGCTGCAACTAATTGTTTCTATATCCCCTCCTTTGTAAACAATTTCCTTTTCATCTTAAGAGGTTCGCACCTGAAATTTGGAGTGATGTCAATTTTTGGGGAAGTGTACATTAAAAGGACATGGACACGATTTGAGCTTAAAGTTTTCAAATTTTATTTTTCCATTTTTATTGTTTACAATGCTTAACTAAAGTATTTCTAATGGTCAACCAAAATTTGAATATCGGTTTTTGAGTTACATGTGAGATACAGCAATCACAATTCTTCGTTATGTAAACAAGGCTCATGCCATGTTTTTGTTTACATGTAGATTGCTTATTAGAAAATAGCATATTTAAAACAAAATGTGAAATACCTTAGTCAAGCATTCTAAACATTAACAAGAGGCCCATGTGCCACATCGCTCAACTGAATCACCTTTGCCCTGCCATTATTCAGCTGTTAAGATTTTGAAAGGATTTTTTTATCATTCTTTATTCCTATGAATAATTTTGATCGTATATTGTAACCCCAACTTAGTCCCAAAGGATCACAACATCACTGAAAATGAATTCACATAACACAGAGATGCACACCAATATGACTAACACAATCTTGTTGTTCTGGATAAGACCAAGGTTACAAGGTCATAGATCAAGGTATGATACGAAAGACCTTGTCATAAGAAATCTACTTTAAAATATGAAAGCTCTCCCTTAAATAGTTCAGGAGATATTGAATAGGTCAGATTTTTTATATAAAATTAGGTCAAACTTCCAGGTCAAGGTCACAAGATCGCACATCACTGCATCATATGAAAGGTCTTCCTATAAAGAATGTATATACAAAACATGCTTAAATAGCTTAAATAGTTCTAGAGATATTCTTAGAGATTTTTCAGCATATAACACTTTGATCCCCTATTGTGGGCCCACCCTACACCCGGGGACTAGCTACATGAATTGCACAAACTTGTATCTGTCAGGAATCTTTCTTGTAAATATCCACTTTTCTGGTCTTGTGGCTTTTAAAAAGATATTTAAAGATTTTCCCAATATACTCGTATGTACTCGTGCTAGTGTGGCCCCACCCTACCCTCGGGGGCCATGATTTTTACAATCTTGAATTTGCATTATATCAGAAAGCTTTCAAATAATTGTAAACTTTTCTGGTTCTTGAGTAGAATATGTTTAAAGATTCTCCATATATATCCCCGTGAAAAACTGTGATACCCTATTGTGGCCTCATCCTACGCCTGGAGAACATGTTTTAGCAAACTTAAATCTGCACTAATTGTCAGAAAGCTGGCTTGTAAATTTGAACTTTCCTGGCTCAGTGGTTCCTGAGAACAATTTTTTAAAATATTTCCTCTATTTATTTGTTTGTGAAACTTTGATCCCCTATTGTGGCCCCATCCTACCCCTGGGGGCCATGATTTTAACAATCTCGAATTTGCACTATATCAGGAAGCTTTCATATAATTGTAAACTTTTCTGGCCCAGTGGTTATTGAGAAGATTTTAAAGATTTTCCCTATATATTCCCATGTAAAATTTTGATCCCCTACTGTGACCCCATCCTACCCTCGGGGGCTATGATTTTGACAAACTTGAATCTGCACTATGTTAGGAAGCTTTCATGTAAATTTGAACTTTCCTGGCCCGGTGGTTCTTGAGAAAAAGATTTTTAAATCACCCCACCTTATTTTGGCATTTTCGTGATTATCTCCCCTTTGAAGGGAGCATGGCCCTTCATTTGAACAAACTTGAATCCCCCTTCACCCAAGGATGATTTACAGTGCCAAGTTTGGTTGAAATTGGCCCAGTGGTTCTGAAGAAGAAGATTAAAATAGGAAAAATATACGGACAGCCAGACGACAGACTAAAGGTGACCAGAATAGCTTACTTGAGCTTTCAGCTCAGGTGAGCTAAAATGGAAAAATAAAATTTGAAAATTTTCAGCTCAAATCGTGTCCATGTCCCTTTAAGGATAATTAGGAAATTAAAAAGAACAAGAGGCTCATGGGCCACATCGCTCACCTGAGTCACTTTGGCTTATATTTAAAGATTTTCCATATATACATGTATTCGCAAGTAAAACTTTGATCAATATTGTGGCCCCAACCTGTCCCCGGGGGGCATGATTTTAACAAGCTTGAATCTGTACTATGCCAGGAAGCTTTCCTGTAAATGTAAATTTCTTTGGCATGCAGAGAAGAATATTTTTAAATATTTTTTTCTATATATCAGTATGTTAAATTTTGAACCCCTATTGTAGCCCCACCCTACCTAACAAACTTAAATCTGCACTATGTCAGGAAGCTTCCGTTTAAATCTATATTTTCCTGGCCAAGTGGTTCTTGAGAAGATTTTAAAAGATTTTTCCTATTTATTTGTATGTAAAACTTTGATCTCCTATTGTGACCCCAACCTACCCCCGGAGGGCATGATTTGAACAAACTTGAATCTGCACTATGTCAGGAAGTTTTCATGTAAATCTCAGCTTTTCTGGCAGAGTGGTTTTCAAGAAGAAGATTTTTAACAGATTTTTCCTATACAGTGAATATTTATATGTAAAACTTGAATCTGCTCTATGTCAGGAAGCTTTCATGTAAATTTCAGCTCTTCTTCCAGTAGTTCTTGAGAAGATTTTAAATGACCCCACCCTATTTTTGTTTTTTGTGATTATCTCTCCTTTGAAGGGGGCATGGTCCTTCATTTGAACAAGCTTGAAAGCCCTTTCACCCAAGGATGCTGAGTTTGGTTGAAATTGGTCCAATGGTTCTGGAGAAGAAGTCGAACACGTAAAAAATTTACAGATAGATGGACAGACGACGGATAACAGGCGATCAGAAAAGCTTATTTGAGCTTTCAGCTCAGGCGAGCTAAAAACTGAAGTCGAAATGCGTGTTATTGAGCTGTACAGTGTTCTAAAACATGACCTTTTTGCACTTGAATTTTGCTCAAGATTTAATTGTCTGTTGGACGTTGGTGTAAACACAATATGAGCAACAAAAATCAATCATTACATAAAATAAGTACATAATCATGTCTTCTAGCAATATAGTTTTAAAAAAGGTTTCATTCAAGAGGTGGAAATAGATAAATGACCTTTTTGCACTTGGTATACGAAAATCTTCATGATATCAAAGAAATGCGAACGATAATATTGTTTCGCCGCCTACCTTCTGGTCAATTTTAAGTTATCAATTCTCTTAAATGGATTTTTTATGTTAATATAGGCATTTATATGAATTTAAATAAAAGTTGATTTATTTGATAAAACAAAGAGAGATAACTCTATTTTATGGGTTAAAATCGCTTTTTTTTACTATGGAAAACGGAAAATATTTTTCACACCCCTCGCCAAAACATAGGTAGTAAATGCTCCTTCCCCGAACGCTCGGCATGTAGAAGTAAGAATCATGGGTCTTTCGAATGTAAAAACGGAGGTCCCGCGTAGCGACAGGCGTTGACACGTTAAAGAAGCGACCCTCACTGCTGCGGCCCTGAAAACATAATGTAGGTCTAAATTTCTGGTACTTCACCAGCAGTTGGTGAAAAAAATCTCGAAAACATGTAAACAATTTACTATTTTTGAATATTGAATGAAAACTAGCTGAAAATTTCAAGCAAACATTTCTGTAAGTTTAACTTAACATTAGCTTTAGGAATACTGACTATTCATCGACTTACGGGGCTTTCCCCCTGAACCCTCACCGTGGTTTTGCCCTGGGCCCATTGGGGCCTTAAAAAGTAGTCGTTTTAATAATTCAATTCAATTCAATTCTTTATTGGCACTAAAGCACATTATATAAGAATGTGTTGTTAGCCATACATAGATACACATATATATTGATACATTACAAAATATCAAACTGTTGAAAACTTATTTCTAACATTAAAACAGTCTCTGATGTATAGACAGGTTTGTTTTGTAGATACAAGGTTATGTGGATTTAGTAAACAAAATAAGGTATTAATATCTAGTAGTTTTGAATGCATTTTTCTAATATGTTCATACACAGGACAATCAAGTAAAAAATGTTTTTCATCTTCAACAATAGTTTGACAATGAAAACAAAATCTATTTTCTCTAGGAATGACAGGATTACAATATCGACCTGTTTCTACATACAACTTATGTGCACTTATTCTTAATTTGGTAAGATAAGAAACTAAATTCTTAGGAAGTGGAAGACATAAATATGGTTGGATTTCTAGTTTCAAAACATCATGGTTGAATAATGTACTATAAAATGAGAGCTTACCACTTTGAGTGTTGTTAATATGTTGAAGTTCAGAAAAGAATTTATTTTCAAAGAATTTTTTAAGTTTAGGAATAAACATTTTACATTCAGTGTCAACGTTAACATTTAACATCTTTTGTATTGATTTTATACAAGTTTGCCAGCATTTTTTATTTTCACTAGCCAAGTGTACATCTTCCAAGTTCCTTAGTAAAACATTGTGATTATCATTAGATTTTGCTAAATTTTCCAATCTAGAATAGTATTTAATAGCAAGCTGGTATATTTTGGCATGAATAGGGAGAACACCTAATTCCATTTTTGTTGCCAAGTTTGATGCTTTATTATGTACACCTAAGATGTTTTTCAAGATAAAATTCTGAATTTTTTCAAAAGGAGTTTTATCAAAATTATTGGGGTTTGCATTAAAGTCAGAGATCCAAATTTCTGAGGAGTATGTTAAAATTGGGACAATAATTGATTCATATAGTTTTAACCACAAGTTTGGTGAGAGATCAGAGCCAAAAGGTAGTTTACGCTTCAAGGCAAAGTAAGCTTTTCTGGCTCTAGCAGCAAGATCCTCACAGGCATGTTTTAAATTGCCATTTGATTGTAAAATTATACCAAGATATTTGTACTTATCAGTTACATCTATAGTAGAATTGTTATAATAAAATCCATAATTGATCTTTGTTTTCCTGGTAGAACAAACCATAACCTTTGTTTTTTCTAAGTTTACATGCAACTTCCATTCTATACAATATTTTGAAAGAGTGTCTATACAATTTTGGAGGCCTTCAGCTGACTCTGATAATAAAACAAGATCATCAGCAAAAAATAAGTGATTAAAAGTTATATCACCTAAAGATACAGGATAAGTTACTACTTTATCAAAGTAATTTTCAAAGTCATCAACAAAAATATTAAATAAAGTAGGACTTAAATTGTCCCCCTGTTTAACTCCTAATGTAGTATTAAAAAAGTTACTACATAAATTTCCCTGTCTTACAGCACATTTTGTAGTAGAGTACATATGTTTTATAATATTGAAAAAATTTCCACCAATTCCCTTTTTTAAAATTTTATACAAAAGAGCTGGTCTCCATACAGTATCAAAAGCTTTTGAAAAATCAACGAAGCATAAAAATAATTCCTTCTTTCTTTTAAACAAGTATTTGTTCATTAAAGTTTTTAGGATGAAAATGTTATCTGTTGTACGATATCCTTTCCTAAATCCTGCCTGAAAGTGACTTAATAATCCTCCAGATTCTAAATAATTATTAAGACGTGTTTGGAGTAATCTGTTAAAAAGTTTACCAAGACAACTTGTTACACTTAATCCTCTATAATTACTGCATTTTCCTGGATCACCAGACTTGTACAAAGTTGTAATTAATGAGAGGTTCCATAACTCTGGCATTCTGCCAGTCTGAAGAATTTTGTTAAAAAGTTTAACCAGTATAGGCAGAAAAACATCAGCACTTATCTTAATAAATTCAGAATCATTTCATCATATATTTATACCTTACTATAATCTAACATAGGCCTAACTGTGTAGTAACATTACCCCCACCCCCTACCAAATATATAGGCCTATGTATGTGTGTGTGAGGACGTGCATTTCTTTTTTTTTTCTCTTTTTTTTTGAGTGCGCATCTCTCACTTGAGGGCAATATACATTTTATAAAGCGGAACAACCCCTAAATATTTTGTTTCAAGAAACACCGTATTAGAGTTCCCTCCCTTGAGCTTACACAGTACACAAGCAAGATTTATAAATTGAATGAGAATTAGAAGTCAATGTTTTAAACTTGACCCTTTTGCACATGAAATTTCTCAAGAGTTATTCGTATAAACTTTATTTGTCTGTTGGTGTCAACACAACACAACTTGAGCGCCACAAATCAACCATTACATAGTACAGATGCATGATTATGTCTTCTAACAATACAGGTATAAAAAAGAGGTTTGGTACTAGTAGATTGGAAATAAATAACGGCATTTTAGCACTCGATGTACGGAAAAATTCATGATACAGGATTTTGAATTTTAAAAGACATATCATGAGTAATGTCAATTTCTAAAATTGCAAGTCCAGTACAGTCTTGTCTTAATATTTAAAATGGAGTTTTAAAAAGTTGAGGTTAAAGATCAAATATTTGAATTATTGGCCAGAATACTGAATTTGCATACAACATTCTAGGCCAAAATACTGAATTTTTATACAAATTTCAGGTACATTTGTATATCAATTTAGATTATGATTATTTTTTAAATCGATTTTCTGTTTGGGAAAAAATATATCAACCAAATTGATGAATTACGACAAATGAATTACAACATTTGAAGTAGTTACAAGTCTCAACTACTTGTATCATAAATTATAAAACTGAAATACGGGTGTAAAGGTATAAAAATTGACGGTACATTGAATACAACAGAAGCTGTAAAATCATGCAGATTTAGACGTTTTTAATTCAATAATCCTTCCGCAACAAATTGTAGTCCCTGCCAAACTCTTTCAAAATTTAAATGTTCGACTGGATAAGGTTAAGTAATAGCCGTATAATATGTTTGGACCAATGGGATCCGTATTGAACCAGTACACACAGAGTTAGAGCATCCTGCGCAGCTGTGCTCAGAAGAGCTAACTTCCTTAAGCTGAAAGTACTGCCGGGCGGCTTGACATACACCTGTGCAAAACAGAATATTTTATTTCTAACAATTCAGAGTATGAGATCATTACAATACAAAAACACAATATAACAATATACAAGTCATATTTCAAGTACAGAGTTCAATGACAATACATTATACGTACACATGATAATGTCTGAACTCCGATGGGATTCTTGCACTGAAGAAAAATGACACAAATTTTCTTTTGTATGCTTGTATATAAAAAAAAATTGTTGAGGATTACATGAAAAACGAAGATAACGATCAGTGATCAATCTCATGTATCCCATAAAGAATACCAAATTAAAAGTAGGGCAAATACGAACTCCTGGACACACTAGAGGTTGTATTAGGTACCTAGGAGTAGTAACGACCCCCCATGGACCGGTCATACCCGCCGTGAGCCCTCTGTCTTGGTCAGGTAAACAGAGTAACCTGTAGTCCTAATCGGTATGAAAAGAACTGCCTAACACTTCAGACAGCATTCGACATAACGGCGATAGCATCGTATTAATCATGATCTATTTATAGATTTATCTTCCGTTAACTGAATTCTCACGTCTTGGAAGATAGATCCGCGAAATAAAGTTGTAAGAGGTAGGTAAAGCAGCGACACCAGCTGGTGTCGCTGAATTCCCACTTTTCAATATCATAATGGAGTCCGCTCTGACTCTCCCCCGCAGAAGTCACAAAATAAAAGCGGGGTTAAGAGTCAGAGGAATCTCGGATTATGAACAATGTGCGTATAAATATTGATGAATGTATTAAATATGTCTATTCTAATTAATAGCTGAAAATTCCGACAGACATGAAAGTAGAATGAAAATATGAAAAATAAGTTTCACTTTGGAAAATACATGAGGGTATGAACTGCAGAGCGTTACACGGAATATTTATCGTGGAGCGCTTTATGAAGTACTCCGGCGTGAAGCGTCACAGTTCATACCCTCGTGTATTTTCAAAAACGAAATTTATTTCTTTTAAATGTACTTAGAAATTTACAGCGGCAATTTGGCTGACAAATTTTCTTGATTTCACAAATAATATTACCTTTGCAATGGGACAATATTAATTAAATCCATCACCGATTTCTACACTATTACTATAGGATTAAACATTCTTTTTGAAGAATTTATCGATGTGTAAACTCCGGACATTTTACTCACAAACTGAATAAAAGTGCGAAGCACTTTTATGTTAAGTTTGTGAGTAAAATGTCCGGAGTTTACACATCGATAAATTCTTCAAAAAGAATGTTTGATTCTTATAATTCCAATTCATTCACTTTATTAACAATTGAAAAATTTGAATAGTTTCCCCGCACTATGTTATTTGTTTTCAGGCGTGTATGAATACATCGCGTTTTCGGATTTATTGATGTATGAACTCTTGTTCAGTTTTATTTTTGTCCAATCAAAACAATTGTAATAAATAACATTGGAATTATATATTCTTAAAAAATTCACATCTACCTCTTGTCAAACGTTGCAATATCTAATTGTTGTGTAATTCTTCATGTGTGTTGTATAATTTCCATTCATATTGTATAATTTATCAATCATATTGTATATTTTCCATTTATATTCTATAATTTTTCATTTGTATTGTATAATTTTCAATTTGTATTTATTATTTTCCATTTGTATAGTATAATTTTCGATCTGTTTTGGGGATTTTCTTTCTTTTTCATTTTTATTGTATATTTTGTTATTCATTCTTTAGGGCTAAACATCATCTTCGCTAGCCAAAGGTTTTCGGTCCACTCCGCTCCCCATATGTCAGTTTTCAGGACTATTTTTCCTTACGGATAAAGATATTGCCCTGCAAGTTTCCTCTTGAAGCAATACAAGTTCAGTTTGCATTTCAGCTGGATTGGTCCCTCTGTCCGTCCGTCCGAGGTCATGTTTTCCGGACCCTTTTCCGTAACAGATGCATGTACAGCGTTGAAATTAAGTCACAATTTATACCTCAATAATAAGTGTAATCTGAGTGAGTTTTCATTTCGGCTGGATTGATGCACCGTGACCTATTTTAGGGATTTAGGTCAAATAGTTCTTATTATGCATATGGATACAGATATTGCACTGAAATGTTGTCATCACTGTACGACGAGCGCATGAGGTACCAATTGTGGTACTCTTGTATTAAAGTAGGTTACCCTTCCTAACTTTATAAAATTTGATAAAAAACTTTGAAAGGAACTAAAGCAATTATAAATGTTCTATGAAGAATTCTGTGATTGAAGATCCTTTTCGGAGATTGACACATATTTAATTCTCCATTTTTGAATAAATTGACCTTTGAGACTGTGATAAACAATAGTTTCAAGCTATGATATATACTTTTAAAATCTACCAAATATATATAACATAGTTTATTCAGTTTATACCCGAGTGATGAAAGTAATTTCTACATACATTTTATAAGATATAAAGTAAGTTGGGATAGTGTATGCTTTACAAACTGTACAGTGGCGGATTTAAGGGGGGCGCAGCCGGCGCCCACCCCCCCCCCCTCCTAAAATTTTCAAAACTTAAGGTAAATCGTGTATCTTGTTTAGAAATATGTACTAAACAATGTAAGAAGCAATAATTTCTTCCACTCCCGGAGAAATAAATGACAAAAAATCTATTGATTTCTTGAATTACGTTATTTGGACAACTTAATTTTTTCCAAAACCCTTAAAATTTGCGTCATTTTATTAATTTCACCTCATAAAAAATGATAGAAAATAGTACAAAAGACTAAATAGAGATATATTTCAAGCCCTATAAAATCTGTAAAATCCAGGAGCTTTCGGGGGCTTTGTCCCCCCCCCCCCCCCCACTAGGACTTCGCCCACAGACCCCGCCTCATAAAATGGCACCCCCGTAACCGCAATTCCTGGATCCACCCCTGCTGTATACTGAAAAGCACAAATTGTTCCTACTTTCTTTATCATATCTAGAATGTGTAGGAATTATTTTCATTCCTTATAATTCAATTTACATTGCAATTTAACAATAAACTAACAAAAATGGAATACTCTATATGACATGGAGCAATATTTTCGTCACAACAAGGAGCTCCGCGCACTGTGATGTCATTCGTATTTTACCCAGTCTATATAACAACAATATAGAAAACTTTGATAAAGTCAAATGGACAAATCAAATCTCAATTTACAAATTAAGTCAAATTATAATGAAGTATAATACAAAATAATTTGTTGCATCAATATGATTTGACCATTTTGTTCCAAAATACATGTACTACTTAGTTCACCATATACCAGTACCATAAAATTTGATGTAGTATTTTTTAACTTCATATGTTTACAAAACTTATGCATTTTCTCTAACAAAGAGTAATTAGTGTGACCCCAAACAGACTAGCAGATTCTAGTATGTCAGGAGCGATACATTGCATAAAGTCTTTGGTTCCTAATGCTTATCTACCATATATGTGAAAGGTCAAGGTCACTAAAATGAAGTTCCAAAATTTCTTATGTATGAGATATAAGATATATTTTTCAGCCAAAAGTTGTGACTTGCAGGAATTGTACATTGCTTACAGATTGGTTCCTTTAGTGGTTTTAAAAGTTACATACAATAAAATGAAACTTCTTATGTTTTTTTTTTTTTTTTTTTTTTTTTTTTGTGAACAACAATTTCTCATTCAATTTTCATCAACCTTTATGGGAACAAAACTGCAAAAAGATTTGGGTCCCAATTAACTTTGAACAAGAAATGAAAAAAGTCAAGGTTACTGGAAGGGAGAGTAGCAATATCCTTGTACATGTATACTGGTTTTTAGTTTGGTAGTGCATATTCAATTTAATGTCACTTGTCATATATTACACATAGATTTAGGTTTGTAATGGTTTTCAAAGTTCAAGGCCACTGGCATGAAAACCCCAAAGTTCCTTGTGATCTGACTATGTGCAGGAATGCCATCTTACAACACGCCATGTTACAAAGGATGTCCTGCTTTACAGAGCCATTATAAAACAGAATCCCTGCACCGATACTATAGACCATTGGAAGATTAGCAGTATTTTACAATATCATGAAAGAAAATTCAATTTTCTGTAATTTTATTACAGTATTTCAAAAGTATAAAACAATAACAAAAATAACAGTTTACATGTATGGGAATAGTTACAGGCATAAATAAGCAATAACAAGTGAGTGTGAGACTAGACTTGAACTCAGTTAATGACAAGCATGATCAATCAAATAAATTATGACAGTCTTGAATGCAATATACAATTTACATGGATTTATGGAATTTATGTTGTTGTTTTTGATGGACAATGAATAGTAAATGAGATTTTTAAAAAATTATGCATATTTGTGTCTAATGGTTCTCCCTGGCTGTTGTATGAAAAAGGGAGGCAACTCTCATCTGAAAAACAAATAATTCTATGAGAAATTGATGTACATTTTCTTGAACTAGAATCTATTATTCCTAAATATTATAATTGTAATCTAAATGGTATACAAGCTAGAAACTATTGATAAAATGTTGATGACCTACCCAAGAACCTGCTGAGTGATCTCCCTTGGCTCTGCAGGCTCCTGTAACCTGCTGAGTGATCTCCCTTTGTTCCAGTCTGCTGTAGTTCAAGTCACTTCTACATAACGCACCAAAACATAAATCCATTTCCAATACGAAATGCAAGTCTCTCCCTTTAATCTGCAAGTATATTTATTAATGCATTTAGTATTTTAATAATGACTTCTTAGACGTATTAAAATAGTTTTGAACAATAAGATTAATAGCAGGGTACCTTTCATTACAGAAGAAACACTAATCCTGAATGCACTGACTGCCCTACAGACAGGTTTTACTATTTGATATTAACGGATTGTTATAAAATGTGCATATTTCATAGGATTTTCATTATGATTAAAGTCTTACAGATTATCGACAGGTTATGTCTTGCATATCAATCTAATTCACCAATTTCAATAACTCAGTCAGATACTTCATAATAAAATAAATCTATCAGCATTATAATTATATTCATAACACTATAATCTTTTTTTTCCAGATCTCTTGATCTGAAATTTTGAACATATCTGACTGAAAAGTTGATGTCTAATAACTAATGATTGAAGAGAAAGAGAGAACTGTTTGCTACTTTTCTTCATGAAAAACTTTAAAACTACTTTCACACAAAAACTAATAGACTTTTCAAACTAAACACACACATACACACACCTCTAATTTCTCCCTCTGTTTATTGACTAGATCATTACGCTGGCTCTGTGTAAGTCTTCCATGCTGCCGCCACGCCCACTGTCTGACACAGTTATTTCCCCTGATCCATCACTGTTCGTGTCTTCAACACCTGGTTTCTTCAGCGATAGAAAATGCCTGTTCTGAAACAAATAATTGTATAGTTAGATTGCATAAAAACATAATTTTATCAGAAATATCAGACTAACGAATTGATGGAAACTATTTTAGTACATGTATAATATTAGACATTGAGAAATTGAATTGGGCAATAACTTGCTCATTTCCTTTTCCTTTCCCAAATGATCATAACCAAGATTAGTAACTCAGAAGACATGGGAACATTAGTGAATGCATTATAATCAATTATGCCTCAAAACATACTAAAGTAATTGATTTTATCAAACAGGAAAAATATCTTGTGAAAATCAAGAAAACCACTGACAAATGATTCGTGTAGCCGTCACAGAGCCGAAGAAAATCTTAGAAACCAACTTAATCAGGAAAATTTGTCCCAAGCCTTTATCCTGATTGTATGATCATCATGTAAAGGCTACCTCACTTTGTCTGAACCCACATGGATTAACTTGTTCCATTGTGATACAAAGCATCTAATCAACATATCAGAAAACAAGGCCAGATACCCATAACACTTTTGATGCCCTGCTGGGAAAATGGGCTATTTTCTGCAGACCCCATAAAAGGTGTTGGCTCTGCAGTTTTACCCTGCAAGGTGGCATCTGACCGATTTGGCCCCTCCCCAAGGTGTGATGACAAAAGTCACCTGTTGGTTTCAGAGCAGAAGACACTTTGGGACACTTCAGTCATATGACCTTTTCATGCGACACAATCATCTTCCCTTTCTTTCCATCTGACAGAAATTCACAGCTTTCTGTTCAGATCCTTTTACAACATTCTAATCATGCCAATTTTTTTTAATCTGACAATCTGCTTTTTTGAAAAAATTTGGTTGTCACTAGAAATTGCATTCTTTCAAGGTCAAAACCCTGTCAACTTCGTGTTAAGCTGATCTGATTGAAAATATGTCCAGTGTATCCTCAACACATGATGCATTACAAAATAAACAGCATCTAATACTAAATCAAATATTTGAGATATCCATATTTACTCTTCCTTTACATTATGTAAGACAGTTTCTGCATGATCTGATCACAAGTAACACCCCCACACAACACACACCCCACCATTAACCTGGATATGTGCCATTTTCAGATTCATATATTCATTTTTTTTGTTGGTTTTCGCTTGGACCTCAAGGGAAGATTTTTTGTTTGAATGTCCACTAATTAATTCCATGACTGGGATCAGGTTTACTAATTCAACAAGACAGTCAATATTTGTATAGTGCCTGTCATAATGTGCTTCAATTGACATTTCCATTCAAAGCTTTCCAGTGAAATTTAACAATATTTGATACATCTTACACTCAAATGACATTCAAAATATTAACATGTTTTTATCATTTATTCATGGAAACTTGTGGCAGATATCCATTTGCTCGCATATTAGTCCAAACTCTATTGTATGTATAAAAAAAAAAAAAAAAAAAAAAGTGTCTTCTTTTTTAAAAAAAACAAAAATAATTATAGACATTTTCTGATATTTTGGTTGAAAAAAAGCCAACCCATTAAATTGTAAGCTTAAAAACTTAGCCATCTTTTAAAATATCTGTTTAAAATTAAAACATTTCCTTACCTCATCAGGGTGATACATATGTGGTTTGTTACAGTTGTTGATTAGCTTATGATGAAAGTTAATGGATGCCAATCTGTTTAATTCCTTTTCATGGAAATCGGAAGGCTTCTTCTCCCTCCTAGGACGGGGTGGTGGGGTGTCTTCAGGCTAAAAAAAACCCAAAGGTAATGAATCAAACTTCAAAATTCATATTTTTTTCTACATTCAATATGGGAATGACTTTTCCATCATTTCACAATTTTAAAAACAGCTAATATTTTATATTAATACTACAGTTGTTCTAAAGTCATTTGGGTTCACACCTGTGTATAACTCCAGCTGTACATGCTAAACTCCTTTCTTTTAAACAGATTATGTCATTAAATAAATGAATTTTTATTGATTTCCTATCGATAAAGTGGGATCTGTTTTGGTGATCATTCTTTGCCATTCAGAGGGTGGTAATGGCTTGACACCACACAGGTGTATGTGTTTACATGACAACCATCCCTCCACTCAGCTATGGGCTTTACTCCCTGATGATTAAAATTTGGACATAATTGTTCACAAAAGATGTTCAATATCAAGGCCCTGGATCAATATTACCTGGCCCAAATTTCAAGTGACCGCCATTAATTTCCAGGACAATAATAATATCAGTTCTGTTAATGGGGTACCTATCAGTAAACACAAAACCAGACATGATACTTTTCAATACCTGCACTTGAGTTTAAACAAATTGTCTTTCTAAATATCAAAAGGCTAGTAATGTAGCAGGTAAGCAGTTCATCACAATGTAATTCACATTTTGAAGAAGAATAAACCAAGACAGGTGAAACAATTTACACACTATCTGTTTAAGGAAGAATAGACCCACATCAGGATCAAACAAATGTTTTAAAAGATTGTCTAAATACATCACAAGTCAAGTCCTTTAGCTAATATTCTCTATTGAAGAGTAGAAAGAAGAACATTCTTAATTACAGAAACCTGATCATGCTTGGCATGTTAAAGGGGCTACATTTCATTTTAATCAGTTTTACTTATCAACAGCAGCGATTTCTGAATGTTTCTATCAATGCGGATCTTGACAAAATCAAACACAGACATTCGCTATCTGATTGATGTGAAGAAATAGTGTTTTAATCAAGGTATTCTACACATTTTAATTGAAAAACTTTCACCATTAATTCTGTGAAATATTGTATACATGTTCTACTTCCAAAATGATTATTTGACGAACTAGAAATTTTATGATCATTAAAGCTTTCATGATACCTTAGTTAGATCGAAATTTATGGGGAAAGGTGGATGCATGGGCCAACAGAAAAATGAGTTTTGATGGATCTTGATATACATAATGTAAATACATGTATCACACTGTTACTATTCCACAGACCAAGGTGTTCTTTTAAATCTTGTCAAAGCAATCTCAATGTCTTCTAAAAAAATGTTTTCTACTATTTTGTACAATTAAGAAATAAATTTCATTTTCGAAAATACATGAGGGTATGAACTGTGATGCTTCAAGCCAGCATACTTCATGAGGTGCGTTAAAACGGTTTACAGCTGCAGAGCGTTCAGAAGGAAATGACTAGCATTACAGTTTGTAAAGATATCAAAACAATGGAACGTAAATGTTATATATTGACTGAAAGTAAATAATTTATTTTCCATTCTACAATATATGCACTTAATTTGTTCTAATGGATCATCTAACATCAAATATTGAAATCTTGGTCAGTAAAATGTCCCTAAAAATTTCACAATTTTTTTTTTCCATTTCATAAATTATATATTAGCTAGAACCAAAATGACTCCAAACAGAAAACAAATCAAGTGATAGCTGTTGAACAAGGAAGTCAGAATGGAAAAGTTATCCATTAATTTTGCCAGTTTTTGTTACTTCTTGTGTGACAGGGGTGATTTTTCTTTTGGGTAGGACACATGTTTTGTCACACGGAAGGGGGATGTTGTAAGCCTTGCCTACAAGTAGTGACATAAAATGGCTCCCAGGATCACCATTACAACACCATAGCCAACAAAATGGTGCAGCAAACACAATTTTTGTTTGTTTTACACAAAATAGACTATAGTTTCTAGCCATTGGTTGTTTTTCTTGCTTCTTATTTAAATCAGTTATACTGTAACAGGAACTTTTTACTACCAATACAGGGTACCTTTCCTTTTTGACAAAAATTCTATTTTTCCCCTTTGAAATGTGATGGAAAACTCTTTAAACTGGAGAAATACCCTTTACCTAAGTCATTTTCTATTAGAATCAAAGTCCATCAATGTAAAATTATTAAATGATTGGGCATTTATACACGTGTTCTGAGATTTTATAATCCAAGAAAGGTTGCCCCTGAACCCTTTCCCCTGGGAGCTCATTCCTGGTTTTCAAAAAAAAAAAATCCCCCTTCAATATGAAATGGGTATAATAAC
The DNA here is from genome assembly GCF_947568905.1 of Ostrea edulis. NCBI lineage: Eukaryota > Metazoa > Mollusca > Bivalvia > Ostreida > Ostreidae > Ostrea > Ostrea edulis. The sequence continues at coordinate 73,752,836 of NC_079165.1, read as the reverse complement.
ATCTAAAAGCTGGATAAAGCCCTGTGTAAGTGTTAATTATATATTTCTTGCATTTTGATTCTTATATTATAAAACTTTATCCTGCTGGACTGTATTACACAGGAAATATTTTTTTTTAAAAATTTGGGACATCTAAATACATTGAATTCCTGAAAAAATCAATTTTTCAAAAAGAAATTTCATATAGACAGAATACATCATATTAACAGATGTAATTGACAGTAGATGTTTTAAGTTTATCAGTTAGTTTCCTTATAGATTTGACATTGTACCATCAGCTTACCTGACTACTATAAGGAGAAGGCTGTTGATTTGCATAGATGTGTTGATTGGTGGTTACAAAGTTATTATGACCAGCATCGCGACCAATCATAAAAATCCCAGAATCCTGCTGGTCATCTGATGAAAAGCTGACCTTCTTCACTTCCTGAGATGTAAGATTATTATTGTCTGTCAGATAAGTTTTATGAGAGTTTTCTCTTGTCAGGCAAGATTTTTTAGAGTTATATTGCACAGAGTTGGGAATTTGAAATTCATGCTGGTCATTTGACTCCACATAGGAAAGTCTTTTACGTTTGTTGTTATCCACCCTCTTGATTAGGAAAATGGTCACTAATATGGCTAATGAAAGCACAATTGTCACACAAGCAATAGTGATTGCTATTAACACATTCTGTCCAATTTTCTGCTCTGCCACTGACGGAATGGCATGATATTCTACAAATAGCCTCACTTCTACCCCTGTCGTCAGTGGCACAGCCCCATGATCTGACACATCGATAAACAGAGAAAACTCCTTGATATCGAAACTTTCAATCTTCCTGGATAAATAAATTTCTCCAGTTTTTGAATCAATGTAGAACAGGTTGTCATCATCCCTCTTCACGATGCTGAATTTCAAAGCACCATTTTCCCCTTCATCGTTGTCGTAAGCCTCCACCCGTGTAACAATAGAATTGGGTACAGTGGTGTGCGGAATTTTGATAGACTCGTTTCCTCTTAGAGGAAACTTGACTTGAGGGTACTCGTCATTTTCATCCAAGACTTTGACAGTGACTGAACAGGAGCTGTTCTTGGGTGAAACACCTCTGTCCATTGCCATGATAGTGAGAAGATAGGAGGACCTCGCTTCACGGTCCAGCCTTCTGTTTGTTTTGATTTCTCCTGTAGATGGGTTAATAGAAAAGGGTATGCTCTGGTAGGAGAAGGGTATAGTGTACACAATTGCTGCATTGGACCCAATGTCTTTATCAGTTGCCGTCACAGTACCCAAAACAATGTCAGCATCCCTATTCTCCATCACCTGGAATTCGTACCTACTTTGGTTAAACGTTGGGTACTCATCGTTGTCATCCTCAATGTTCAGTTTCACAGTGGCTGTGGCAGTCAGAGGAACCGGTGATCCATTATCAGACGCATACACCTTAAATATAATGAAGCTCTGAACCTCTCTGTCAAACTGCGTCTTGGCTCGGATGATCCCAGTGCTGCCATCAACTTCAAATTGAGTGCGGAATTTCGACTCAATGGAGTAGCGCACTTCAGCATTGCTTCCTTGATCACTGTCGGAGGCAGTCACCTTGGTAATCATCTGACCCGGGTCTTTATTTTCAGTTATAGTTGCATTGTACTGCTCTCTGTCAAACTTAGGTTCATTGTCATTCATGTCCAGAACCTGCACAATAAAGCTTTCAGATTTGTTCTGTTTTGGAACACCATCATCTTCACAGTTGACCTTGACTATATACTCAATGTTCTCCTCCCGGTCCAGTTCATTTGACACAATGACTTTATACTCCGTGTTGGAGAGATTGTGGAGTTGAAATTTGCTATGGTTGACTGTACAGGTCACCTGTCCATTCCTTCCTGTGTCTCTATCAACAACAGCCACATAGGCGATGACAGTTCCTTTGTTTGAACTCTCCTTGACTTTGCCATCAGAAAGGAGGTTGATGTTAATTTCTGGTGCATGGTTGTTGACATCAACCACATGGATGTTGATGAAGGCTTGGCTACTAAGGGGTGGGGATCCATGATCAAATGCAGATACTACAATCCTGTGAGGTTCACCCGAAGTGAAGGTCAATTGTTGAATGACCTTGACCTCTCCTGAACTGTTGTTTATTGAAAATAACTTCTGGCTTTCTCCATTTGGGTTTGTTGAAAACTGGTAATGCACAACACCATTTTGTCCTTCATCATCATCTGATGCAGATACCTTCATAATGTTGGTTCCCACAGCAATGTCCTCCTGTATGGTAACATTGTATTGAGAATAACTAAACCGAGGCTTGTTATCGTTTATGTCTGTTACAGTAATAGCAATTGTCATGGTGCTCGACCTTTGTGGAAGGCCACCATCTTTTGCCACTAAGTACACTCGATAAGACCTCAATTTTTCTCTGTCCAGTTTCTTATTTAATACCAAGTTCACTTCAAGTGTTTCATCAATTTTGCGACTGAGTATCAATCCAAATGTGTCGCTGGATGGATCCAAAATATACGTTTTTAACGAGTTGTTTTCTCCCATGTCTCTGTCTACAGCACTGGAAAGTGGAAATGTAGAATTTATGGCAGCATCTTCTGAAATTGACAACGAGGTAGAGTTTATGGGGAATAATGGTGAGTTATCGTTTCTGTCCATGATGGAGACATTTACATTGATGGTCCTAAAAAAAGTTCCACTGTTAGCACCAATCCTCAATGGAAGAACACATATTTTCATAAAGGGACACACAGTTTCTCTGTCAAGTTTTGATTCCGTTTTCAAATCTCCCGTATTTTCATCAATTTGGAAAAGATCCATGTAGGCTGAATCAGTACCCACACTGAGAAAGCTGTATTTGACATTGGCAAGAATAGATGGATCAATGGTGGAAGTCAGGTTGCTGTCTTGAGCCACATTGCCAAGAAATACAGGAGGCAAGATTTCTTCCACAACTGTGTATGCAACACTCTGACACTGGCAACCCAAGATTCTCCAAACCACAAGAATCAAACAGGGCAAGATGGAGGCCATAATTGATTTCTGTTGTTGAAATTGGTGAATTAATGGTGTTAATCAATTATTAACAAAGTCAAACACAGTCATGTCATGTTGCCATTCTGCTGTCTTCACTAAATGACAGGCCACCAAGACATCCCGACATATATAGTGTTTTAATTCTTCGGCTGGGACTGATGTTGCATCACAGAATAAACATGGAAGGAAAATCCCTTTTATAAATTGTCCATGATTCCGTGCGGCTAATTTTTGGTAATCCAATTGTTATCTTGGCGAATTAAAGGCAAAATGGATTGTTTCCAATGCTTAGCTTTGAGAATTTACGTCCTGCAAAATAAGAAAAGAAATTGAATGAAAATATTGACATTTTTGGTAGGACTTGTGACATAAGGTTGGATGGATAGAAACAGGTAATCACAGGTTAATTGTGGCACACCTGGGGGGAAATCACTATCTACCTGCCTCATCTCTCTACTTCACTCAATCGAGCAATGTTTTAATATTTGGTTGTTTTTTTTTCCACATCCAAGAAACTTTCAATTAATGCATTCTGAATACATATATAGATATTGAAGATATCGAGTAAGATTTCCACTCATCTGTGTATTAAATCAAAATATCTTGTTGGCTGACTTTTACTATGGTACTACAAAGTAACTCTTTTAAGATTTCTACCTACTGATAAACAAACTTCCTGAGTCATTATTGAAACATCCTTTTATGAATCAAGTATCATATTTAAGTCTTGTTGCCTTATTTTTGTTTTTACATTATTGAAAGAATTAATCTTTACAAACACCCTTTGGGCTAAAAAATGAACTTGAAAGAAAGAAAGAAAAGAGCTTTGGTTTATAATGGGAATACCTAAAGGGACATTTACATATAAGGCCATTAAATTTTTTTGAACATTATTTTACAGCTCTTGCTCTCTCTCTGAACTTGATTGAATATTTTGAAACACTGACAATTTGTTGAATATAAATTAAGACAATACATGTATTATCAATAAACCGTCAAAATATATACAACTTCATGATAAAATTAAACAAATTCTGACATGTTGGATGAAATTACCGTATGCAAATCACATTTTTACACCCCAATTCATATTTATTTTACATCAATTAATCCACAAGGATGGGAAAATATTAAATTAATTTTTCGATTTTAAAACATATAAATAATTATTTTATACATGCATGTACAGAAATTCTGCTATGATAATATTTATTTTTTCATCTGATGTATATTATTTTAAAAAATCAAAGAGGTTTTTTTAATTGAAAGGAAAAGATTCTTAAATTTTAAATAAGTTAATCAATACTAGAATATCCTAAAATAATGCATTGTGAATCACTAAAATTAAAGAATTCCAAAATATTTTAAGTAATATCATAAACATGCAAACATGACAATTTTCTAAAGGATTTCAATTTACTAAAAACTCATTCATTTATTCATACCTGTTTGAAATTGCAAGTGAAAAAGATATAGCTCCCACAACAGAAACATGTGTGAGTAATTAAGTCCCAAGTTTACATGGTGAAGACACTGCCTTGGATGGTTCAGGAATATAGCTGGTGTATAATGATACCTGTCTACTACTGATCTTCCACACACACAAGTCACACTTTAACTCATTCAACAATACCACCTCTCAACCAATCAAAACGCTTTATCCAACTGCCCCTCAGCCATGCTCTTATCTTATCATGTCAATGTACCCCTTTGCTAATTTTTAAGAATCTTGAGTAAAGATTTGTATGTTTTTTGTTTATTGTTGTTTTTTGATGTCTTGATAGCCTACCAGTTTGTTGTTTTTTAAATCGAGTAGGTGACACTGACATTTTGGATAGACATAATTACATATGTTACTCAACCCCCATCTTCCCTGTCAACATAGTGGCATTTTACAAGGACGTGTAAAGTTGACATTTGGATTAAATAAATAAAATGAAATTTACACTTCATTTAAAGGTTTTTTATATCAATGTAATGATAGAAATGGAATTCAATCAGCATGTTTTATCTATCTTCTGCATCAGGAAATGACAAGTTTATGACCTTGAATTACATCACCTAATTATTTTTTTTTATTTTATTTTAGTTTTCATGGTAAAATATTATACATTAAAAAAATTTCAAAAAATTTCCAACTTGAAAATTATGAAGAAAACCATTTCACGTGTTAATTCACAACCGACTAAATATGAAATCAATTAAAGTAAATATTAGAAAAAGGAGTTCGGAATATTATGATTTTCAGTGAATGAAATCTTTACATCAATGAATATATTACATACTACATGTGTAGTGATCTCTGAAATCACAGAGAAACAGATGATAATGTATGTTTCTGATCAACTGATGCTTCCATTCATACTACTGACCATAAATCAAAATTTTACAAATGATATTATGATGTAAATGGCAAAATTTACATTTACAAGATGAATTCATTTCCTAGTATGGTATTGTTAACATCAAATGACAGGAACGTTTGCTGTACAAATAGGAGGCATGGTATAATTTTTTAGAGAGAAAAAATTAATATTTAAAAACGTATTTACAAATCAAGGTGTTATTACAAGTTACAAAGATGTTGGTGTCTGGCAACGTGGTTATAGGACTGGTCCTTAACATGACAGAAAAGTAATTTGTGATTTAATGAAAAATAATGATAGATTAACAAAAGAATCAAGCTTTTCACAATATGTGGAAGAAAGTCTATAATATTTGAAAGATTTTTTGCTGTAATATAGATACCACGACTTCTGTCTGATTTTTTAAAACCCAAAACCTCATTAACATCCAAGATCCATCCTCCACAAATAAAACGGCCTACTTTGAAATTTGATCAAACATTGATCTTTTCTGAATCATTTAATGCTCACAGGGACACACATTTTTCTGTAGCAATATTTGGCCCAGGTCAACTTGGATCCTGGTAGATTTTCTTTGACAATGACACTTTCTTCTTCAGCCCTGTTTACTCAGTACTGTTAATTACACACTGCACAAGTTTACATCTAAGACAGGCCAGAATGGCAGTCACACTCCCACTTTGTAGCCTGTGTGTCCAACCTGAGATGTTTGTCCAGTGATTTATTTAAATATTAAGTCTGTAATGCCATTTAATTGGAGAATATTAGACAATATGTATGTTCCATTCACTTCCTTTGTCCTCACAATTAGCTCCCTCTGTGTTTTGCTGTTTTACCAATTATTGTTTGTGATAATTACACACCTGGGCAGGTGAGAGGTTTACTTATGATCAACCTGTCTTCTTATAGGGAAACCTTTGATGTCCCACAGTCATACAATCATCCATATGGTCTCAAAGTCTTATTTTATTTTCACTGCTGATGGGTAATTAAACACCACATATATTATATGAATTAATTGATCCAATAAAAGGTTAATCCCATACAATCAATCAAAATGATTGCAGGATAATAATGTTACATAGATAACTTTATATCACATTATGCATTCACATATATACTAATGATAATTTCAAAATCAGTGTAATTTTCTATTTGATGCAAAGAATGTACAAGTGTTAGAATCCATTTTGCTGAAATATACATTCTTTTTAAAAATAATGAATAATTACAATATGAAAATTGACATTTTGAAATCAGGTATTAAAAATTTATACATCTGAAATGGACTTTTTATTACATCTGTCAATAAATGTGACTATCTTTTGTTACAGTGAATTAGGAGCCACGCTGTGCCCTTGACTGACTAATTAACTCTACATTAGCATGGTGGGGCGCAGCACTGGCCATCCTCATGGACTCCAGGTAAATCTAATCATCTGTGTGCCAGGTAAAGTTCCAAATCCTTGATACCCTGACCATTATCATGGTCATGTCAATACCCAGAAGATACAGCTCATAGATACCATTATACCACAAATCTACCCCAAACTTGGCAGAGGGATTAGTGCTCTACTCTAGAATCATTCAATCCCTTCTCGACTGAAATGTCATTAAATGATAAAATCTTGATTTTCTGGGTGAAAGGGTTGATGAAAAATAATTGAAACCTTGAACAAAATGAAAAAAAGGATTATCAGTGGTATAAAATATTCGGATTTGCAATGAAAAAAGTTTTAAAATACAATTTTAATACTTTTCACCAGAACACGAAATATCTAAGACCTTTGAATAAGTTGAACATGACTGAAAATAGCAAAATTCTTTTTTAAAAATCTGCATTAAAAACCCATCATGCACAGAGAATCTTATATAAATGCCAATGGTTTGAATATCAAATCATAGCCCGGGTGAAATTCTTGTTATCTGCTATGACAGTCATTTATTATATTCCTAATATCAGTTCCACCTGATTCCCGTGATATGTGTAAATACATCCTATTACTAGCATTACCTAAAGTCAATACAAAAGTCTCCACTGCTAGAATAATTCCTGAATCTCGGCCTGGTAATCTTCGGATTCTTATAGATGTTCAGTATCACAAACACAAACGATCAATTTCAACTTATCTCATTAACTGATATGATATCCAGCATTTGGGCTTTTAAGAAGAAAAACACCTATTCAAACCCTGTATCTTAATCTGTTTGTCCACATATCATAAATGCACTCTCAGATCTTGGAGCCTGTCACCAAATGTAAGCAATGATGATTGGGTCTGTTTTAGGGGATTACGAAGAACAGATTACTGTATTTGCAAAGGTGTTTTGATCAAGGGAATAATCATAATCTTACTTTTGAAAGGGCCAGGTTTAATCCATGTTTGTAATCCAACGACAAGGGGTTTAAAACAAAATGTTCAAATTGTGCTCCATTTTAATCCAGTTTAGAGTTGAATGGCACAGGTTTCCTGATTGAGATCACCTCAAATTCAGTACTAGTATTGTCATCAATAAAAAATACAAGGAAAATGACAGATTGGAGGGGGTTGAGTCATTGATCCACCTTAAGTATCTTAACAGACTGGGAGAATTACAGATGATTGAATAGTCAAAACTGTATATTATTTACTGAAGAGTATACAAATATGTATAAAAAATGCAAAACATAAAAACTTCTTGTATGCATTAATAAAGCGACATTCATATCAGAGAGAAAATAGCATTTACCATGAATTGCCATTCCCTGAAATGAAATGAAATGTTCATAATCATAAGTTAATGATCTGTGTATTTCAAATATTTTCATAAGGAAAATGTTGTCTTTTTATCTGTTATTAAATGGAACACTTTATGAAATTTGCACACTTAACATTGCGATATCATTAAGATGGCAATCGTGATAGCTGCAGTGATTAAATTGTCAACCATTTCGAAAACTGTGATTGACATTATTTAATTTTGGATAAGGATCTTATATTTCTTTACAGAGATAAAAATCCGACTCACAGTTCCAATCACTGGTGAACATTCAAATTGAAATGTAGTACACAAGAATCCGTGCAAACTATATAAGGAAACTATGCACAGTAATTTAAAGTAACAGATTATTAAGAAATATTAAAGGGATCCCTAGTCTACATTTTGTCAGGGTCTCAGCTTTTTATTTCTTTATTTCCACTTTTTGACAGTTGGAATGTGGACACAAGTGTCAAATTGTGTAAGCCTTTTTTCATCAATATTTCATTCATAATGACCTATAAAACTATGACCAATTCATTGGATTGCATGACCAACAAACATTAAAACCTAACTTTTTGACACGACTACTTTCACCTTTATTTATTGGTGTTCAATTCATGCAAACAGTAAACTACCTTCACAACACAGGCAGAAAAATTGAGATCGGTGAAGTTGATGGCAATTTTTGGCTTATCCTGCCATTACCGTGTGGATTTCTCCTGTATCTAGTAGAGGCTTTTTATTGCACTTCTTGTCAATAGTTGATGGAAAATTTCCCTTTGCTCCATTTACAATGTCAAGACCTGTCTTTCTGATGTATTTTCCTCTCAGACCAGTAACAATAGGAACTGCAATTTTGTCTCAAATTAATTTTTGTTTATCCCTACATGGAATTCAAGTTACACTCATAAATATGGGTTCATGTTTCTAAAATTCAACCAAAACATGCGACAATTCTCACAACTATAGTTTATACTCCACGTTATCACACCTCAGATCCAATACCTGTAATTGTCTACTTAAAAGAAAAATAAAACCAATGGCTTTTTGATGTAGGTCTAGTCAGATCTATGGCAAACCATGTTTTGACTCCCATACCTGACAGAAAAAAAAAATGATAGCTGTACCTTAATCTGACAAAAACTAGTAAAGTCAACACAAATCAATTTCAGACTTTCACCCAGGTATGAAAAGACATGTCAATTTGGTGTATTTGGTGATGGATCAAACTCTCTTATAAGTTTGCTCGGTCAGCTTGAAATATTTCTAATTTCCAGAAAATTATGAGAAGTGTTGAAGCATAAAAAGCTGTATAGAACGTTTTCCATGTCCAAGAAAAATGTGTTTCCTTCATAATGATTTGCTTGGTTAGCTCAATTTATCATCATGCTGGTCTAATATTAAGAGCTATTAGAAAGCAGTGGGTTGACTGGAATTTATAAAATACCATGGTATTATCCCTGACAAATAAGAAAAATTGGGGAAAAATTCACACTTCTTTGAAAATGCAAACCAGCTCTCATACATCTGTTGAATGTCTTTAAGCAACATTGACGTGCTCCTTCATCTTGAAAACTGAACTTAACATTTTACGCTTAACAAAATTTTTGTAAAAATTACGATTACTTAATTTGAAGTTGTCAACTACAAACACCTTGCAACACCTTACGTGATCAAAACTCAACCTTTTCTGTTCTAGCCTCCAGAAAGACATTATATATATACCTGTACGAGCAGTATACGGCAGAACAAGAATTATAACAAAGAGATTGTTACACTGGCACCGTTATCTTTCATCAAGTTCAAAAACAAAAATTGTGTATATCAATGTCTTGTTAACATACGAAAGAAAACATAAACGTCACATCATCATTTTATGGAAAATATCTTTACATCATGCAAGTTTTTTTTTTACACCTGATGATTTATGATGATAAATACAACAAAGTCAAAATTGGAGACAGAAAAAATAAAAGGGAACGGGAAAAAAAGAATTTCCACAAAAAACTGGTATCTGTAGAACAGAGGGAGGAGTGGACGTAGAACAAAGAAGGCTGAAAACCAGATTTAGAATCTCCATAATGACTAGATATTCTTTGTTAGTGCATGGTAGAGAAAGGGAACATTTACTCTGAGGCCTTGCTGCATTGCAAATGAAAAACTTTAAAAACAAAGCTGAAGAAATTTCTACTACAAAACTGCTCTGGTTAAATTTGTATTTTTTCTTTAAACGCTGCAGAAAACAATGGAAAATCAACTGTTTCTTAAAACGTAAACATCTGCAAGATTAGATGTCAGATCTGGATAGGTTTAAGATTCTTTCAGGCATGTGACCCATTAGATTAAGATAAAGACTTTAAACTCTAGGGACTAATTTAATGTTCAATATTCCAGTATTAGCAGTCTGGGATACTAGGGAACATTTGAGCAATTCCTCGAAGATCCTTCTTCCCTCCTTTGGTGAAGAACTGTGTTCTACAACCCGGTTCATTCCAATTCTTTATATCGGTAGCCCCCAAATGGCTACCATATACTCCGGCCATCCAAGACACAAATTTTTCAATCATCAGGCAACTCACTGCATTTAATATCTTGAACAGCCAATGCTACTCCAGTACGACATGAGGTTAGAAATTGATTATTTGATTCTGTCACCTTTTTATCAAAATAAATGATAGCTGGATTAAGATTTAACATGATCTGGGGAAAAAATATGCCACTTTATGAGGGGAATTGTTCAATATTTGTCCCACTGTGAAGTGAAAATCTCCCCTTGAATGTGTAGACCACTGTGATCGTGTTAAGTCTTCTAGCTAAAACCTCTAACTTTATCATGGAACACAAATCGTGTACATATACTTGAAATTTAATTCCATTTTTTAACATCCTCAATATTTTTGAGTGGTTAATAATTGGAAATTTATCAAATTCTTACTCAAAGAATAATGTAGTGGGGATGGAGGGGATCCACCAGAGATAAAAAAAGGAAAAGTTGACATTAAAACTAAGAAAATCCTTCATTCTTGATACACAAGGAAAATATTTCATGAGGAAATATGGGAGTGTGAATAACCATCAGTACCTCAAGGCCTCAAATTAACAGGAAGTCAATTACACATCATCTGTCAATGGTACAAGTCATATTTCTATACAATTCTTAACAATAACTATCTGCAAGTTTCATCAAGAAGACCAACCAGTTTTAAAATAGTAAACATGGATGATTGGAAGAATTTGGCACTGACAAGCTAAGACCATCAGAATGTGGGACAGCACAGGAAGAAAAGGATTGTGGCTGGCTGGGGGATATTTTCCTACACATCAGACAGGTATTCGGAGATGTTTGTCTACCCTACACTTCAACAAACACTGATTGGACTTGGATAACAGTTTGGGACTGTGGGGCTTTGGACTCACCTGATACACAGTGTCTCTCCATCATCAGAGCCCAATCATGTCAGGACATTCTAACTTTCATCATTTTATTACATAAGCTTTTTATCAGGGGGTAGATAGAAAGGTACCCATCCATTAAAAAATACTTTGTGGTTTGGTCTTACTCAATCTGTGTTGTTATAAGACTGTAATGTTATCAGTGTGACACATTAGGGCTGATTGTAAGAGAAACAGAAACTGATGGGTGATAATGCATTTGGTAATCTTAACTAACAGTAAATATCTTTATAGAGAAAAAATTATTCACTCATCTGGTAAATAAAGAATATAAATATCTTGCTGAATAATTTCAGTAAATTTTATACTGTATTTTTAAAATAATGGTTTGGTAAAATTTTAAAGATTATAACAAACTTTTAAAAATACATACTACAAATATTTAGAATTTTTTAAACATTACATTTTACAAGTATCAAATACATATATGTCCAATGTCTTTTAAATAACTGTAAATTGAGATTCTAACAATTTTCTTGTAAGGGTCAGTGTGAAAAGGAAAAATATTTCTCTTGATTTTGTGAACGGTCAGAAACATTAAGATTTCTATTTCTTACATTAACAGATTGTTAAATATCCATAAATTTTCTCCAGAAGAAGAAAACCGACATGAAATCAAAGTTAGTTCAATTACTATTTATTAAAAATGTTTTGCCACTGGAGCTGATTTTTACAGATAGATGTAAATGGAAGACTGACATAAAAGGCTGAGGTGACCCAAACCACAGAAAGTACTTAGGAGTCAAATGACTTCAAACAAAATGCCCCCATGATCTTGAGAAAAATCTTTCTCACCAATTCAAAAGACCTGTTTATCATTGTCCTTTTGTTCTGTATCTTTAAGAAAGATCAAACTAGCAGAGGTAGAAATCTGTCCAGCATATTTTACGAAATAGACTTACCTGTTACCTCAGATGCTCAGGTGTCACTTTGCACATTTGAGCGAATTCAGAATCCAGATCATGGGGAAAATACTACAAAAACATAAAAAACAACTCTGTCACAGAAAATAAAGTAACAAGAGTGCTGCTAATTGGACTGAAAAAGGAAAGTTGTAGATAAACAAAGATTTGCACCTGTACATAACAATACTCACTGATCCATTGATTGACACATAAAACCTACTGAGGTAGCCAATGATATGGGACAATCCCATTGACTCCACAGAGCTATTCACCCCACCGCTTAAAGGAGAGAAAAATATGTTGTGTTTTACTTTCTCTAAGCTTACTTTATGACATCAAAATATATGGTATACTGGTCCTTGTATTTTCTTTTTAATTTGTCTAGTAACAATCTTGTGCCTCTGTGTATGTTCAATATTTTGTAAATAGAAGCTTTGAATGAAATCATAATGGAACCGACAGGAAATTGGGGGGTTTGTCCGTCTTTTCTGATCCGGTCTGTTTACCTAGCACTTGTGTCAGACTTCCTTTGGAAACGAAAAATGTTACATAGAGCTAGATCATCAACTGTCGTCATCTCCCATGATGACCTTTATTTGGTCTTCACATTGATCAACAATGCTCATAAAGTAAAATTCCAATGATATTCTAGAGACGCCTTGTAAAAATAAATAATTCTGCTTACAAGTATTTAATAAAACTTTCATCTAAATGACAGAATTTGAACTGTTCCCTTGATCACAGCATGAAATTTGGTTCCCTTCTTTAATTTTGCATTTCTTTTTATGATTTTGAAGGACATGTGAAACTCATTTGATATGATGATTCATTTGTGGACAGGTCAGTTTTTATCAAAACATGAATTTACACATTCAGAGGTACATTGATGGGCAGAGAAGTTAATGGAGTTATTTGATGACTGCTTTCCAACTAATGAACTTTAAATGACTCTATATCTCTATTTGCATTGGTTCATCATCAACAAAAGTCGGGTATTTTTTCATTTTCACCTGAGTAATGACTTCTATAAATTACAATCTCACTTATCACAGATTTATCAAAGATTTTTATCTTGATGTTTGTCAGTGAAATATGTACCCTATCTCATGACATACAATAAAAGAAAAAACACACCATTAAGAGAAAGGCCTATAAAAAATGTGCAATTAGCTTCCATCTTAATTTGATATTTCATAAGTCAATAAATATAAAAATATAATTGCTTCTATTACAGACTTGTTGCCTTAACATTTTGATCAAAAATAAAAAACATTCACAGAGGTCAATTCCGTCACTTATTGGAATAGGAAACATTTACGCACACCTTGAGATTTTACAGGTTGCCTAAATGTACTTGATCTCTTTTTTTCATCACTTCCAATGAACACTAGTGACCCACACATACCCTTGGTATTCACAAAATCCCATCTGGGGTTTGCTATTGCAAAAAATCATTTGGGCAGAAAATATATTTAAAACAAATTCCTAAGTAACTTTTGGACCTGCTTCTCCTTATGGGAGATTGATGCAGACATTGGGGACGTGACTGGGGTAACAGGGTTTGCGTCTAACGATGATCGATACCGCAGCTGTCAACGACAATTGTCAACAGTTTGCATGATTAGCTTCCGCGTCAGATCATTTGTCAGTGATTAGCGACGAGTGATTTCCCCCACAAGATCCTCACATTCACATTCCCTTCATTTGAATAAAAAAATCAAAATGTAGCATTTCTAATGCGTACAGAATTATAAAAGGCAACAATCACTGAAGTTTTGGACAACCTGATATTGCAACCATAAATTACACCTGCCCTTTCATAATAAATTAGCTGTAAAAATGAAAGATTTTGCAGGAAAAAGAATGTTTCAGGACATGCATCTAATGTTCTATAAAAAATAAATTCCTTCTTTTTTTTTATAAATTAGTTTTTGAACATATGCATGTTGCAAACATTTCCTACTTTCAATATTAATTAGATACTGTATGCAACCAAATGATTGTTAGACATTTGTTGATTTGTACATTACAATACACTACAATCCATTCTTTTGGTTGCAATGCCACAATAACACTATAAGCTCAACAAATTAGCATGATCTAAATGACTATGAAATTTGGCACTGTACCTAAGGTATTGACTGCCTGACAAGGCGATGTATTGGGCGATGTATTGGGAAGGGTTTGAATCACCATCTTTGTGGTTTGGTATATCCGTGGCATACTTAACAGGCTAACATATCAAACCAGCGGGAACTATAAGATCATCTTAATCAGCCAGAAAACCAATCAGATTATGTGTTCAAATACTTATGCTCACACAATGATATGGCAAATCCATTAACAAAACATTAAATAATGTATTCCAAGTACCCCGTCATTGCCAAGTATTGACACGGCAAATGAAAGGACTTTTTCTCAACTGTATGCAAATAAATCTTTGTCCAGTTTAAGCACTTGCATTATAAAAACTTTTCCACAATGTAATTCAAATCTACATGAAATATCCTATAATTCAAGATGAGGGATTATCTCAGTCAATTTTTTTTTCTAAAAAAAATTCAACAGTTTTAATCAGATTTTAGATTAAATCTGTTTATGTGAAATGAGATTTAAATCTCTTCAGTTTTGCAACAAAAGATTTCCCCTTACTCACAGTTTCATGTGTTTATCAAATGAAGAAAAGAAAAAGTGTTTTTGGTTCTTTGTTGAGTGTTGATTTAAAATGCAAGATATCATAGAGTAATTTCTGCCAGCGCCATGACAAGTTGACCCCCAAATAGCAATTTATCACGAGTGACCTTTTAAGTGTAATTAAAAGTTCTTTGTCTAGAAGGGTTAATTGCAAAATCATCTGGTACTGAATATCCATGGACAAATACCCCCCCCCCCCCCCCCCCCAATACCGTGCACAATGTAGACTTCGATCACTGCTATAAATATATCTATTACCAAAAAGAAATTTTCTAGATCCACTGCATTATGCCTACCAGCATCAATAACATACATCCTTCAGTTCTATCTCTGTAACATACTAATATTATTCTGCATGTATCTATACCTCGACAACACACATTTAACACACAATCTATAGACCAGCAACCTTTGGTCCCTGAGAGAGGCCATTGTCACCTATTGATGCTATCAGATCGGAACAGTTACCAGGGGGAACTACCAACATATGCTCATTGTCTACCCAACCAATCCTATTTATACCCACTCAACACTGCCTCTGCAACTTAGTTTTGGTGAAATTCTAATAAAAGAAACTTGATTTATATATATTATTCTCATTTGTGCATTTGGACCATGAGACTGTACAAGTCCTCGTTTAAACTAAAATGCATTAGTTTAATTCTATGGCTCTAAATCAATCACCTAATCAATATCAGTAATTTTACTGCAATTTCTGACAAATATCATGAAATAGCTACAATTTCCTTTTACATATATATGTAAAATATGGAAATGAAATTATCTAAAAGCTGATGTTTAATTATTTTTAGCATTATGACTACTTTCCACGCTATAATCGATTATTTCAATCAATGTTTGAAACCCCCCAAAACCTCATACTATAACATACAGACTAATTATCCTTCATTTTAAAAGCAGTAAATTTGAATGACTTAAAATTTTTCATACCTGGCATGTATGAGAGTGATATCCATGAAGTGATTGGCCGTGGAAAAAAGTCGTCCAGAGGGCAGAGCCGTTTACCTACCTGGTCACTCTAAGTTAAATTGGTTTAAATTGTCTCTTCTCGATTCCCCAGAAACCGCTTTGTTTACAATTGTCTGACTAATCAAAGGGACCTTTGGGGACCTGCAATACCCGGTCAACAAACACCAAGGAAGGGGAGACAAATCATGCATGTAAGAACTTCTCAATAACTGTATAAATGAAAATATCAATCTGGCAAATAGAATAGAAAGTTCCCTGACACTTTTATTGTTAATCACAAAATACATAACAGGAAAAGAGTGTATCAATTATATAGTGTCAACAGTGTTGATAGGATTTCTGGTGATTAAACCATTTCTATTGAGAACGACCTGCTACTAGTGAAATGTTTCTATATACGTTTAATTATGCGCTACTGTTGAAGAAGACGGGACAAAATAGAAAGTAAACAAGGCTGTCTCCTGCTGATATGGACTGCACTCTGCCATTGCTAACTAAATGTGGACAACCAAATCCTGACAACAGTGTGAACAAAGTCAAGATTTCCTGTCAAATCTCACAGATTTTTAATACATCTTCAAAAATCAGGGACCAAACAATTAGGTCTGACCAAACTGTAATTACATAAATTCTAACACCATTTTAATTGATACCAAGTGATTTATAGATTTTCCTAACCAGTGAGAGCTTAAGGCCTCTCCTGCAAGAATAATGAATGGAGGATTTTGAGTGTATAATTTGTTTGGGCTTTCTGACATGTACCAGATCAAAGTACAGAATAGAAATCCCCTACAAAATAAATAGTTTTGTTGCATGCTAATCTCTTTCTCCAAAGTCAAAATCTTGGCAAATACCAGTTTTTTGAAATCAATAATCCCAACCAAACAAAACTGCTGTAAGCCCCTCCTTGCCTAACCATTCCCGATACATTGAAATCTGATAAAACTACAGATTTCTTTCCACATAGCTGTAGACATAAGTTAGAATCTCTAAAGTAACTGTGTCCATTAAATGCATATAAGCTAGAATACTTAAATCTACTTTAAGCTTCTGGATATGTATACCAATAGTCTTCCTAATCATTCAATTCTATGATTCATCAATGTTTTTGTTAAACAAGAGGCCCACAGGCGTTATCGGCCACCTGAGTACTAGTGAAAAAGTATCACTACTCCCAAAAGTTTTGAAATCCAGAAAAAAATTCCTGTTCTGAATATCTAAGCTAAATTTTAATGTTCAGCAACAGTAATGAGTATAAAACAAGATGTGTTCTTACAACTTCACTGCCCTCAAAAGTGCATACACTGATGAAAGACTTTACATAATATAATAGGTGTAATAATATTAAAACGTTAAAAAATATTACTAATTTGGACCCATCCTAGAGTCAAAATCCTGGGTTGTGAAATTCACCATTTTTTGTACAGCCTTTTCTGCTATTCCTAATTATGCATTTAGATTTTATACAGAATCAGCAAACTTACATATAAATACTATATACTAAGTTTGGCCCCACCCTTGGGTCAGAACCCCTACTCCGGGGATCATCAAATTTACAATTTTGGTAAAGGACTACCTACTCTTTCTAAATATCTATTTAGTTTCAATCTAGTATCAATAACACTAAAGAAGATGTTATTTAAATGTTTTACACATAAACACCACATAGTAAGTTTGTCCCCCCAACCTGGGGTCAGAACCCCTACCCTAGGTATAATAATGAAATTTACATATTTGGTAGAGGCCTTCATGCTCTACATCACTATGCATTTAGTTTTTCTTACACATGTGCAGTTCTTGTAAAGAAGATTTTTGAAAATTGGTCAATTTTGGGAACTTTTGCACTGCCCCTAGGACCCCAGGGGTGCTGGAGTCCTCAAATTTATGTCCCCTTTGTCCCAAAGATGCTTCATACCAAATTTGAAAAGAATTGGGATGTAGTTATCAAGAAGAAGTTAAAAATGTTCAATTGTTAACACATGGGGATGGACGACAACCAATTGTAATAGGTTACCTGAGTAAGCTTAAGTGACCTAAAACCAGATGTAGATCATAAAACACAAGAAACTGCAATATCACCAGTATTATGTACAACAGTATAGCAGAGGCAAGAGAGCTGGATCGAGACTATCTGCAAATTTAGCAATGGCTAGCTAACAAAGGTATGCAAAACTCTCTACCTGCAATATGCAAAATCTGCAACACCATATAAAAGTCTGAAGAGAACCACAAAACATTTCAAGATATTATAGTATATATCATGGTTGTTTTTTTTTTTTTTACCTGAAGTGACATATATTCAGGAAGAATCTAAACTAATTGACAAAAAGACTAGGCTCATTAATTTTATGATAGATCTTAGCAATATATAATTGTGATAAACTGAAAAAATTAGATAATGATAAACTTTCTCTTTTTCTTTTACCTGTTTTCTTTTTCAAAAACATTGAAATAAGTTGTAATTTTTTTTCATAACCCACATGGATCGAGTGTGGTCAAACTAGCAATAACTACTAAAACGTATGTGCGTCCTTCTCTCCATGGTCCATAAATTCATAATGAAAATAGATAAAATTCAGATGGAGTACTCACAGGGGATAACCGGAAAATAATAAATCAAATGGCTAATGACAAAAATTACCTTTGGGCAAAGACTGTAACGAAAAGAAATGGGGGCCAAAAATTGTTATAAGCCATGTCATACTTGCAACAGTGCTTACTCTTTGTAACTGTATGTACAAGGTTCATTGGTTACTTATGGAAGTGATTATATCAGAGGAAATGGAATAATATTTTCTTTTCATTTACAGGAGTAGTCTGTGTTTTTGTGGGGAGATTTCAGCTGTAGGCTATAGATGTAACAGACGGAGCCTGATAGGAGGCAACTGGACAAGCTATCCACCGCAATATAAAGGCTCAATAAACACAATTATAAAAATATATAAATGACAATTTTTGTAGAAATGTCTAATATCATATCATGGGGATCTTAGAACAGCCAAACTTCCAACTACTATACATGTCCACATCAATCTGATGGAATCCCTCTTAAAACACAACTCCTCACCTTGGAGGGGAAAAATACCTAATTTGCTGTCACTTCAAATTCAAAGGTTCTAAATTTGAGAAATGTTTTATCTGAAATCTAAACTGTCTAATTCCAAATAAATTTATATGATATTTCTTTGCTACACAGCACATACTTTGTATATAAAGTACACGATAAAGTCACCAGATTTCCATTTCTTGTCCCTGGGCTCCAGAACAACCATGTCAGACACTAAACTTATGGTCTGTCATAAAATTTGATCTCATTCACCACACCTTTCATTGGGTGACTTTGTTAAATTTAATTGGACAAGTTTGTGTATTGAAAAAGAGAGTTAATTATACCAACATAAAGAAGTCGGAGAATATTTACTGACCAACTTCAAATTCCTCATCAAAATGTACACAATTCACTGGGGACATTTGTCTGTTTGATGGTACATGTTTCCCTACCACCAAGAAAACAAGATAGGTAGACCTTTACAAAATTGAGACCGTTTATCTCATAAACTTGTGGGCCAATCTATTGTTAAAGTAGACCTGAAGATTGAAATCAATGAACTTGTATGGAAAAGAATTAAGATCCTTAAATATAAACAGTTCACATCAAAAGAATTATGTACATGTTTTCTGCCGATTGCAATTACAGGAGCTTGGAGAAAATCTGTGTAAAAATACTTTGTGATCATTAAAAGTCACCCGACTTATTTCAGACAATTAAACTACCAAATACTTAGAGCAAATCAATGCAAGTTTTGTTGATATTTAGATTTAAAACTGTGATTAGTGGTGGAAAAGATGAAAATCTGCTTTATTTTAAACAAGTGAAATATTTAATCTAAGTCAATCTGATTGAGACTCCATCACAAACAAATGACATGTTCAGAGATTCACAACTGAATGAATTTGAACATGACTCACAATCTAAAATATGTGACTGATTGAGCCATCCACAGAAAAATGAAAATTACTAGCTCTGTGTCACTGGACATGTACACCCAGTAATTTATTCCTGCTCAACAAAGAACTAAAAAATGACAGTACCATTAATTCTAAATAATATTAATCTTCAAGTTTCATATTGATATTGTATGCAAATATCTTCAAATTATCAATATTATTCTATTATTAGATATATTTACATTCATTATTGTATTAACTTTACAAATTTCCAGTAAATAAACTGAAACAAAAATTTCTCACCCAACAACAAGAAATATTATCTTATTCCAACCTTAAAACATTCTTAAAAATTCCAAACATCAGGTGAAGAATCAGAGCAAAAGAAGTATAGTAGGTACCAGTGATGTGAATTCAAAACTTATGGCACTTGTCCTTGCAGTTCGCCTATATGCCTCATACTTAGAAATAAATAATAAAACCTACACAATCCTCTATACATTAACTGATAAACATCAATTTTTTATACACAAATCCTGCTCAATACTCTGTATAAGCTTGCATGATGGAAGGAAAAAGGGATATTAGATAGATAAAATCTTACACAAATCACCAATAGAAAAAGTGAACACAAATTGAGCAATTTAACCCAAAACTTATGCTTTTGCTGAAGTGTCAAACCATTGCCTTCTTACACACACAAACTTGAAGCATGAAATGACCTCCATGAATGAACAAAACTTTTTCTGTCATAACTGATCAACTAATCAGATAACTTTCTTTTCTCCCCTCAATGAATTTTGACGCAAGATGTCAGAAAATGACTTTTACCTGTAACTAAAATTGAGGCTTACACTCTGGACCTATTTGGTGGTTCTCACCGACAGAGTTAAAATGCTGGGTGAAGCCCTTTTTAAAAAAATAAAAAATAACAAAACCAAAAGATCTATTTTGGCATGATTATGAAACAAACATCTGTAGCATTATCTACAACCAAAATAAAAAATTGTAACTGTGCTACAACAGACCTAGCATCCCTTTCTCTTTCAGGCTCTCTCATGGTGTCATATCAAATAGGCGCATTCATCAAAATATACACATGCATGATCAATGAATCACAATCTTTATAAAGCTCTACTTAATAATACCATACACAGTCAACAGAGTTCAAAATACCACATCGAAGATCAAGGCCCACTTTACTATAAGATACAATATACAATTCATATCAATGGATTTGTTTAAATAAATTGCAACATGTTAATAACTATTTGAAACCTAAATCATGAATTGATATCACTAACGCGTACTTACTTTGAATTTTCCATCAATAGTAACTTCAGTATTCTATCCTTCCAATGCTCACCATTAAATGATGTTTCGTATTGTTTTCCAGTTCTAAACTGAGTCCTCTCACTTCCAACTTCCGCTACAATAATATTTATTCTATTAATCACCTATTTCTAAATGAATGTCTTTGAAACATGAACTACAGGCATTTAATTCTTTAATGGAGCCTGGTTAACTAAATCAATCTAATGTATACAAATGTATCTCTAAAATGAATCAAATCACCACAAAAACGTACAGTGACGCGCCGTAACAATGAATGTGGAACGACTGTTGCAGATCTAATGTCAGTTGAAATAAATCTGATATCATTAGGCATATCTAACCTATTCCATATGCCATCTTACCCACACAGAAATTGTTTACACAAGACTGTTGTAAATAATTGACAAAATTAGCCACTGAGTTTGGGAGGACTAGCTAGCTCTGAAATTTAATATATAATAATTTGATTATAGTATCATAAGATTTGGACAATGTATTATCAATATGTATCATAGAAAAACTCTGACATAAATATTCTCAACAAGTGATCACTTTCAATAGGACTTGAAAATTAAATATGCTTGTTTTAAATACATGTACCTAAGCTAACATTGAAATATTTGAGCATTTTTCTGATGGATACAAATTTTTGAATCTGATATTACAAATAATATTCCTGGAAAATTAATTGTAAATACATGTGATGTCAAGCAGCAGATATTTTCTAGATTTTCATTCCAATACAGTATGTATACATATACTTCAGTAGGTGTGTTTTCCAACCAAAAATTAAAGATAGTTTACAACCACATAATGAATCAGTCCTGTTTATCACAATGAACCCCACTGAGCATTGTTGTCAAGGGTTCAAAGTGTATCTCAATCAATCTCCTCATTAAATGAATTAAACGGAGTGGACTGGTTGACTCATTAATGACTGCTCGTTAGTGTGATCATGGGGAAGAGACAAGGCAAGATATCTATCTCATACATCCCTCCCAATGTTTAAAAACAGATCTGTGATAAATCTGATAACACCTGAAGAGTTGCTTCAGAGCAATTAAATGCTCCATTGTGCTTCAAAACATACCCGTGCAAAAAAAATGACGGAAGCTTTGTGCTCCGTGTATTTGTGTGTGGACTCTCAGAGTTACGGAGTTAGACATAAATTATGATATAAAAAGATATCATCTTTAGATTATTCTAGGATAAGGATATTGGAATGATAAACAGTGACAGAGTCAATAGTATCACACTTCGAATCACACTTTATCTGACAATTTGTGAGAAGTTTGTCAGAATGCAATTTTAATTCAACAAACTTTGGTACCATGTCTGATTTGGTTACATTTATAAACATCAAAGAGGTCAGACAAGCTATCGGCTTGTATTGTTATCGGCAGTGATCCCTGGATTATAAGACCTCTTATCTAAATTGCAAATTAAAAGAAACTTTAAAGATACATGTAGTATTTAAATAATTTTCCTTCATAATGATGTCATTACAACAGGTAGTTTTCAATTTTTTAGGGATAAAATATTTCAGATAATTCTGCATCTTATTTTGAGAGAGAGGGGTTGATGAGATTCAGTTTTGTCCTTGGTTTCACGAGTACATTTATGTTTATATATTTTATTTATTTATTTATTCACCAATCAAGGGCCCTCAGAGGGCATATACAAATTAACAATTAAACATTATAACTACATGATACAATTTACACATGTGTACCATATACACGTTAAGGGTTTCTACATTGACATAGGTATTGAATTCTCATCACAATACTGATTGGAAATGTACTGTACAATAAATGTGCTATATGGGAAGTAAAGTAAAACAATATTATAAAATGTTGTCACAAGCACAGAGGGTACCAAGGGACGGTGCCTGAGCCAAGTCTATCAGACTGGCAGTCTTGTACCCTAAGTGTTTAAGACAGCTTATTTATAGTATACACAAAAATAATATATGATCAGAGTTTTCTTAAAGTGACCCTTTAAAAGGAGAAAATTCAAAGAATTATTTGAAATTCTAAATATCTTGTTTTCATGTGACAAAAACCAGAAATTTACATAGAACATCATGAAGAAGATGATATTGAAATATCTCTACCAATGACACATCTTTGAAAGAATAAGTATAGCAACAATATAAATCTTGTTCAGGAAACTGTTCTATGATATGTTCATAGAAAAGGAAAACTGATTTAAAAATATGCATTTTTTCATCAAAAATTTCAAAATCAAGAGAAAGTCAAACATTTGCAACATTACATTGGAAAATTACCATTAATATCTTATTAAAAAAAACAAAAACAAGAATACTTTGTAACATTAGAAGGTTATACATCCTTCATTAAAATAGAGACTCAGTATTTTCCTTCCAAAAATTGAAAGTCATTGTATCAGACCATTAAAATGTTCTTCGCTTCAGCAGTGATACAAAATATCTTTGTAAAATACTCTTTCCTCTTCATAACAATTCTTTATTCACTGAATTTCTTTAAAAAAGGATTTACCAAACACATAGATCTAGCAATACATATATTAAAGTCTAGCAATATACCTATACATGATCCTTCTGTGTCATAAAAACAAGTAAATACTATGAATATTAAGCAGTTGCATTCACTAGCTTCATGAAGGAAACACAATTTGCTTGTCAATGACTGACATCTTAATGCTACATTAATTGCTTTATTGAGTTATAACTTTCAAAATTAACGACATCAAAAGCAAGTTTGCTCAGTATTGCTACATTGATAACATCAGCTCATAAAAAGCATTATTCATCATTGAAAGAAATTATGCCACCTTTTGGCAAAGTAACAACTTAGCTCAATTTGTCTTGCTTCAGTTATATTATATGTAAAAAGATTATAGAAATAACATTAACAAAATTACAGAACAGCAGGTGTTTTACACAAATTTTAACTTTGATCATCTGCAAAACCTACTACAAACCTAGGTATGCTGTTCATGTATAATATATATTATAATATTTTCCAAATGGTAAAAGTTTATTTTTCTAAATTGCATCTATTCAGATTATATGAAGGAATTTTCCACGATATATTTCTCAATGTGATATTAATTTGCTTCCCTTGATCATATCAAGTCTTTATAGTTGAAATTTCTTAATCATATTGGAATGATTTATTCTGATCAGATGTTAATGAAACTGCAGTTATCTGCAACCAAGTGCAATGGGTATGCATTTAAAATATTTGAAAAATCATCTATCATATACTTACCACAGAAAGAAATTATATACTAAGCACATAGGGCAAAAGGTGAATGGGTCACAGTTCCCCCAGGAGTCCAATGACAGGTGAGAAATAGGGTCACTTTAAAAGTGTCATAAAAGTCCCCAAAGATAGTGAGGAAGAGTCCCACCTGAATAAGCAGCAGACATCATTAGCACCTACACCATATTCCACTGGAAGAATGACCAATGTGTTCAGATCCCTATATGTGGACTAGGAACAAAGAGAGAACAATGTAGTCCTCTGACGACGAGTTCAACACAGCAGGATTCATGCACATCACCAAAATTAAGTATTATTTTATTTAGCAAATAATTTTTAAAAAATAGTTTTTTCAAATAAATACAATAATCTAGGACCAATTTCTCCAATATATTGCCAACACATATCCTAATTTTTTCACAGTTTTCACTTCAATGGAGAACTGTTCTTGGAGACCAAATCACACACCAAAGAAAATGCTGGCTCATTATCCGAGAGCATTTGCAACTTCATCCTTAAAAGTGATAATCACCACATTAAATTCATGCCAAGTTTCCTACCATACTAACACGTACTCATTTCACTCACCATATTCCATGGATAATGAGACGGGGAGCTGCTAACTTTGGTTCTGATTGACAGAACAACTTTATTGGAATTATTAACCATATATATAGCAGCTCTGAAATATGCACATTACCCATAAAGCTCCAAATCAATGGCATAGGGTCACCTCGTCCTTCCAGCCGATGATAACTGTTATGATACCTGATAGGATTTAAGTGCTCACTATTTCATGGCAATTGGATATTATCATCAACGGTGCATCACTGTGATAGACTGAAAATACCAGGAAATATTAGACTTTTGACGAGTGTGATAAAATGGAATGACTACAGAGGGCTGATATAAACATTCCTCCGCTTCATGTCTTAATCATAGTGTTTTATTTTAATAATTTTACAGACATATATATGAACTCCCATGGTTTGTGGTTTGATATGATTTCATATTCAACGAGTTGTGTGTTTTCTATCCTCGAGCCTTGGTGAGGGGATATTAAACACACATCATCGACGAGTTGGATAAAAATCATATCAAATCACAAATCATGGGAGATTCTTTTTTATCACGTTATCCCCCCCCCCCCTTCTCCAAAGGGACCTCCGTGGCCGAGTGGTTAGAGCACCTTTGGTTAGTGCGGGTTTGAATCCCGCTCGAGCCGGTAAGTGCGAAACTTTCCCAGTTTACTTGCGGAATGTTTCTTCTCAGGTACATTGTATCTGGGTTCTCTCTTCCACCAATAAAAACTGGGCGCCACCAGATAACTGAACAAGAGGCCCACAGGCCTTATCGGTCACCTGAATACTAGTGAAAAAGTATCACTACTTCCATGGGCTATGAAATCTAGAAAAAACTTCCTGTTCTGAATATCTACACTCAATTCTAATGTTCAGCAACAGTAGAAAACAAGATGTGTTCTTAAAACTTCATTGCCCTCAAAAGTGCATACACTGATGAAAGGCTTTAAATAATAGGTGTATCAATATTATAACATCAAAATATATGACTAATTTGGACTCATCCTAAAGTCATAACCCTGGGTTATGAAATTCACCATTTTTTGTACATCCTTTTCTGCTATTTCTAAGTATGCACTTAGATTTTATACAGTATCAGCAAACTTACACATAAAGACTATATATACTAAGTTTGGCCCCACCCTGGGGTCAAAACCCTTACTCTGGAGAAAATCAAATTTACAATTTTGGTAAAAGACTAGCTGCTCTATCCATTTAGTTTCAATTTAGTATCAAAAGCACTAAAGAAAATGTTATTTAAGTGTTTTACACATAAACACTGTATAACAAGTTTGGCCCCACCCTGGGATCAGAACCCCTACCCTGGGGATCATAAAATTTACAATTTGGGTAGAGGCTTTCCTGCTCTACATAACTATGCATTTAGTTTTTCTTAAATGTGTGTGGTCATTGAGAAGAAGATTTTTGAAAATTTGTCATTTTGGGGCAGTTTTTGCTCTGCCCCTAAGGCCCCAGGGGTGCAGGAATCCTGAAATTTACGATTTATGTTCCCTTTCCAAATATGTTTCATACCAAATATGAAAAGAATTGGAATGATAGTTATCAAGAAGTTAAAAATGTTTATTGTTCACACATTTCATAACTGACCATTATGGCCCCACCCTGATACCAAAACCCCTACCCCTGGGATCATCAAATTTACAATTTTGGTAAAGGACTACCTGTTCTTTCTAAATATCTATTTACTTTCAATTTAGTATCAATAGCACTAAAGAAGATGTTATTTAAGTACATGTTTTACACATAAACACTATATAACAAGTTTGGCCCCGCTCTGGGGTCAGAATCCCTACCCCAGGGATCATGAAATTTACAATTTTGGTAGAGGCCTTCCTGCTCTACATTACTATGCATTTAGTTTTTCTTATCTATGTGTGTGGTTCTTAAGAAGAAGATTTTTGAATATTTGTCATTTTGGGGCAGTTTTTACCCCGCCCCTAAGGCCCCAGGGGTGCAGGAATCCTGAAATTTATGATTTATGTTCCCCTTGTTCTAAATATGTTTCATACCAAATTTGAAAAGAATTGGAATTATAGTTATCAAGAAGAAATTAAAAATGTCTATTGTTCACACATTTAATAACTGACCATTTTGGCCCCACCCTGATACTAAAACCCCTACCCCTGGAATAATAAAATTTACAATTTTGGTAAAGGACTACCTGTTCTTCCTAAATATCTGTTTACTTTCAATTTGGTATCAATAGCATTTTAAAAAGAAGATGTAATTTAAGTGTTTTCCACATAAACACTACATAACAAGTTTGGCCCTGCCCTGGGGTCAGAACCCCTACCCCGGGGATCATGAAATTTACAATTTTGGTAGAGGCCTTCCTGCTCTACAGCACTATGCATTTAGCTTTTCTTACATATGTGTGGTTCTTGAGAAGAAGATTTTTGAAAATTGGTCAATTTTGGGCAGTTTTTGCCCCACCCCTAAGGCCCCAGGAGTCCTGAAATTTACAATTTATGTACCCCTTGTCCCAATGATGCTTCATACCAAAGAACAAGGTACGATTGTATACATGAAAAGGCCCAAAAAATTTCTCTCTATAAAATGTGTCTGGAATTAACCTTAATCAGCGTTTTAAGAAAGTAAAATATATGCCAGGTATACTATGTCAACAAAATCATTATGGTATTCCTAATTGGATGGCATTATGACATCATGAATAAGACATTTCCCTCCTTTTTTTCAAAATAAGCCTGAAAACTGCCAAATGTCATACATATTATTGCTCAGGAAAAGATGTGCGCATTTGTCGAGCAAAATGAAAATGATATATATTGTGTATTATTTTAAGATGAAAAACATACTTGAATATGAATTTGCTCGACACAGGCGCTGTATGTTTTCTGAAAGGAAAACCCCTGAATTTGTGGCTATTTTCATTGAAAATGGCATTTCTGCAATTTTATGCCAACTTCTAGCTCTCGTCATATGACACAAATCATTTTGTTGATCAAACTGAGCGGATTTTGGGTTTGCTAATCTATTCCTTATTTCAATGTCAGGGTTTAAGCTCCAAGTGAAATCATCGATATTTTGGGCCAAATGACTTTAGAAACTGTACCTACTCCTTTGAAAAGAATTGGACTGGTAGTTATTAAGAAGAAGTTAAAAATGTTCAATTGTTAACGCACGACGGACGAAAACCAATTGCAATAGGTCACCTGAGTTTACTCAGGTGACCTAAAAATTGTTGAGTGTGGTGGAAAACAGCAAACAATCAATCAAACACACACACACCCTCTCTCGGTTATTCATTTGCGTTGCTGTATTGTTGGGAATTTTGCTTCCTGACATTTTGTAAACAAACTATGTAAAATTTAATATTAATTAAACTTTTTTAAATGGTAGCTTTAGTCTGTGTGTTTGTATTCTTGATTTCTCTATGATTAATACTTTATGCATTAAATAAAAAATGCTATATGTTGTTACAAGCATCGAGGAATTTTATTTGTATTGATTTTGCAATACATGTACAACTTCCCCGAAGTCAGTTCAGTTCACACAATACTCTGTATAATATTTGAAAATCATTAAAATTTAAAACACCTGTGTGTTTAAACATGTTTTCTTTTATTACAAAAGAACAATGATTACATATAATATGTCTTTACCTAATTAAGACTCTGTCTTTTGTTTATTTTCTTTGATAAAAAAACACCATTTGCAAGCATAACAAATAATAAAACGTAGGGGCTAATTTTAATTAGACTATCATTTTCCTAAAAATATATAATTCAAAGTAAAATTTCATCTTTGAAAAAATGCCAGTGTTTTTGCAGAAACCATCAATAATTTTTCAATAAAAGCAAAACTCTTCCAACACATCAAAACAAAATTGTTCCAGTACTCTAAAATCAAAAGATAAACTACCACCATATGGATGAGTCGTGTAGAAAATGAAGTTCTATATAGATACTATCAGGAAGACACGGGGTCCAGGACAAGCTAATGACACACCAAATGCGAGTTCAATGCTTCCATTTAACTGGTACAATCTCTAACCATCGCATGGTGTCTCCAGTTAATTCCATCAGGGGTTCAGAAAGTGACCTTTTAAAACAACATTCATATCCTCTTCCATATTACTAATGCATTGTTTATAACAGTCAATCTATATTTATGTGCACTGTATATTCTCTGAAAAATGTAATCTGCTTATAAAATCAGCTAGAGTTGTCCTTGGTGGCAATTGGCAACTTTTTGACACAAAGATATTGTTCATATCTGGTGGTACCGATCCCGTTCATTTTCATAGTTTTTCTATCAGATTTACATTTTGTGACACATTCTAACACTACATGTATCATACATGTAGTGTTAGAATGTGTTCAGATTGCATTAGTTATAGAATTATCATACAGAAGCACATTCTACAACAATGAAGCCTTTGACTTTGTTGTACAAAAAAAAAAAAATGAAGAAACAACAAATTTTGTCATCAAAT
This sequence comes from Ostrea edulis, assembly GCF_947568905.1. Lineage (NCBI taxonomy): Eukaryota > Metazoa > Mollusca > Bivalvia > Ostreida > Ostreidae > Ostrea > Ostrea edulis. Next base: position 73,723,072 of record NC_079165.1, on the reverse strand, counting down.
GCTTTTCTTTCTTTCTTTCTTTTTTGTTGTTGTTGAAAATCTCACTAAAATTTATTCAATATTTCTGACTGAGACAATATGTTGACCATTAACAAACATACTCAACTTCGCTGAATAAACATCATTACTCAAAGGGCGGGACCTAACCTCTGCATGGCTCCGATGCCATCACTTAATTACATAGGTTGAGATTTCTGCATTTGCCCTAAATGAAATTTTTTGAATGATTCTTTTTGTTGCTTTTTTTTTTTAAGGAGATTGATGTTTTAAAAGTTGCCATTCAATTTCTACCTTTTAAAACCTGAAATAAATAATCCTGATATTCCAAAGTTGTAAACCCCTTGCTTTTGAAAAACTTTGTAAAGAATAACCTTCCAAAAAATGTCAAAACATTACATGCACTGCAAAGTCTACCTATGCAGCATGAATTCCACTGTATTATAAATTCTACTGTCATAGGATTTGAAAAAGTTGGAAGGAGACGACATAACTCTCTTTTGAAATGAGATATAATGCCCCATACATGTGATAAACCATTTACAGTTTTTGATCATCTGACAAATAAAATCAAACTGCAAAGCAATTAAAATAAACTCAACTGTGCACCTGCATGTGTGGGGTCAGACCATCACCCAGCAATTAGTGAAATTTAGGGGGTGTTTCCCTTAAACCCTCATCAAACTGTAAAACTCTTCAATCGCTCTGGCAAAGTTCGATTGTTTACAGACAAAGTAACATAAAACACAGAACCAGACTGTTACTAGTCATGCCCTATAATGACTATAAGGATCGGATAGTGTGAGGTCCTAACATCTTCAGGAAAGCAAACATTATTAACAAAACAGGGAAGAAATGTTCATCAACGATTAACTTTACATCACAAAAAACTCTTTTAAATGTTAATATCACATCACTGTGAAACATCTCTCATTAAATGTAACTTAATCACATGCAAAAAACTATTCATTATTTTAAGGGCTTTTGAGCATGTAACATTAACACCCCGGGGTCTGTAATTATGTGTTTGAATTACTGGTTTTGTCACTTGTGAACATGGTTTTCTTTGCAATCAGGACTTCAAAGATTACCAAGAATTCTTATTTTCTACCACTTACTTAAAAAGGCAACATCTTTAAAACGTTTAACCATAGAAGTGTCCCATGATCTGAAGTTGCCAAACCTGGAAAGGACTTTCACAAGTCTGCAACATTTTCTGCTTTGATATTTTGTTCATATGGCATATATAGGCACAGTAATGGGTACACTGGTTCACCAAAATTAACAAAACTGATCACTGTTTATACATTTAACAAATTATATTTTTGAAAATACATGATGGTATGAACTGCAACACTTCATGTCCGCATACTTCATGAAGTGTGTTAGAGCTTCATAAAAGTATGCCAACACGAATCCTTGTAGTTCAAACCTTCTGTCAAAAATCATATTTTTACTTTCATTTCTGTCAGAATTTTCAGCCGTTAGAATAGAAGTACGTACCATATTATCAAGATTTATATGCACAATGTCCACAACTGCAGCGCATTCATGAGGAAATGGCTATCATAACAATTGCTTAAAATATAAAAGGAAAAAAAATTGGAAATGTAAACATTAATAAATACACACATATGTCCAGCCGAGTTACAAACATTAAATTATCATATAAGTTGTCATATATTTTTTACTGCAAACACTTTTGTCTGATAATTTTCAAATATAGCAGATTTATAAACATATACAAATATATTTATTGTAATTTAGTAAAATAATGTTTTTTGAAAACTGTCCCCCCACCCCCATAAAATAAATTCAGGAAAATGAATCACTTGTAAATTACAAGGTCTGAGTGGATAATGATGACAATTATTGACAATTAAAAAACCACCGTCCATCTGTCAGTTCTAAACCAATTCCGGATTTCATCTGCCGGTGGATGCATCTCGTCTCCACTTGATACCATCAACTCCACATAACTATCTTCTGGGTGCTCATCACATGTCCTGCAATAAAATTAAACTACTGACGTTTAGTAGATTAGGACGATCTGTCCTTTCTACAATAACAAAGAAGTCTGTGAGGACCTTTAAGTGACAGTCATAAAACCACTACATAAAAATCTCACTCTCATCCGTTATCGAACATAAAATGAAAAATTTTAATTTTTTTTAACCAACTTCATTTAATCTGATTTCTTCAACCTTGAATACCAGCAACCTGTATTTTCTAAATATCTTGGATTTAATCTCTCTGACTAACAAAAAAAACAACAAGCCATCCTAAAACTGAAATTCAACAAGATTCAAGTTTCATTCTTATGTGTATAAATATCAATGACTAAATCAGGTGAATGGGAGACAACTCTTATACAACCACTAAATTTCACCACGAGTCCCACAAGCACTAGATAACACCTGTCATTATGCATCTAGTAGTAGAAGTTTTTGTGGTATAAGTTTTTCATAACCTATAGTATTAGTTATTCATTGGCAAGAGTTACCCTTTGTTACATGAATCACCAAATAATGCTGCGGGTCTGAGTAGTACACCTCATGAGGAGCATTGAATGCAACAAAGCCTGTAAAAATGACAAGTCACACAAAAACAATTTCAACAAAGTTCACACTGACCTTGGAGGCATGACCTTGGATTAAGGTCATGACACATCTGCTTTTCCACAAAACTACGACTTTGTTCTTCTCAGGTACATACATGTACATGTATATAGACGTCATAACCCAAACAAAGTGTTATGGATACAAAAACGGACAGATGGGCAGATGACATAGCTTATTATATCCTATCAAAAGATGGGCATATAAATTTTTTTTCAATGTATGGCATTTTCAAAATAAATCATGCAAGTGTAGCTTGTACCATTAATAATAGTACAGCATACATATGTATATATACCTTGATCAACAAATAAAACAAATTACTACTTTCCCAGTCACTATTTCAACTCCTAATTCATCCTACCCAGCAACTATTAAAAAAATAATTATGCATCAATAGAGGTGACCAAATTCATTATTTTCTTAACCAGTGCTTGTGAACATGCACATAGCATATATCCTGGTGTCTCACTGATCGTGCTTGTTAAATGTTTTCTATTTTTTGTGGTAAATTTGTAATGTTACAAAAATTACATCAATCCCTCAACAGACACAATTTAGATATTTTTTCCTTTAAAATCATGAAAGAAAAAAAATGGTGTGCAACTTCGGTTTGCTTTGTGTTAGTTGACAGTGAAGAGTTCCACTGTATCGTGCCGTGCAAGTTCCCTTACAGCGAAGCTTGTGTAATGTGCCCTCTTGTGAGAGAATGATTTTCTTCACTCTGTTCCGTCGATGTGGCCTCATGTTATAACCCACACAAAGGTTACAATGTTCCAAAACGACATTACTGAAAGCTACTAGTGGACTCGACATACCTCCCTTCCATTGGTTAAAGCCATGAAATCAAAGGTTTCACAGTGTGCAAGATATTCCCCATAAAATATATGAATGGAAACTCCATACGATATTGTAATGGTCTTCATGGACAGGCATACATGTATATATATCATCGAAAATAGAATACTATAGTTGACTACAGATTTGCATGTACATGTATTTATTAGAAACTTCTACCAACAGAGTCCAAATGCATAAACAAAGTAACTATCATAAATACATGCATTATCCCCCAAACACATGTATTACCACAAATATATTGTATAGCAGGTTTATCGATAATAACATCAGAACTTTCACAGTTTGCCTAATCATTTTCATTCATCCCATGTTATCTATGATTTAATCATCCATAAATTCATCAACATGTTAATCACATATTTTGCTCCATTGATACGATTGGTTATTTTAACGGTTGGGTCATAGCTTCTAGACATGAATTCTGGCAATTGCTGTTCATGTAATTCTAAAGTGGACAGTAGCAGTACGCAGTTCATTCCCACAGTGATGATGTATCCAGTTCACATCTTAGACATGTGTAAGGACGAATTCTCAGGAAGTCATCTAGGAATTTATTTCACCGTGAAATACAATGTAAAACACACATAGGCAAGTTACCGGTCAACCCCAATCCACAAACTGTAATCCCCGAAGAACATCTGGTGGAGGGGGCAGAATGGAAGGAGGGGGATTTGGTATCTGAGCCACATGAGGAGGAATTTCATATACTGGTAAAAGGGGGGCCTCTTCCTCTTTGTCCTCTTCCTCTTTGTTATGAACTTGTTCATCCTTTTTATACCTTTTTGATAACCATTCTGACAGCTTCTTTTCTGGGTCACTCTCGTCCAACAAATCACTCTTCCTCTTTCCCTTGGCCTTTTGTTTTTCTTCCACTAGTTTCTCTAGCTCAGCCTTCCTGTTATCAGTCAGATGTGAGAATTTACAATTGTCCATGAAATTACATGTGCCTGTGTTAAGGAAGTTCTTGCAGGGTCTCTTGGAAAGCTCATCTTGAAGAACAATTTCTGGGTTTCTAAAAGTATCAAATTATCAAAATATGAAATAAAATCTATTTGTTATATGTATATCAGTCATTTTAAAGATAAAGGTTAGTACAGACCCAAGGCCCACAATGCTCACAGGCACCACACGATTTTATCCCAGAAACTTTACACCCTTTAATTTGTCTGCATTGAAAATGAGGCACTCAAAGATTGAAATTGGAATGTTGATAAAAACACAGGGTTTTGAGGCATAATGACCAGCATGAAGCACTCAAATGTGAGATTCCTCCGAACCTTTGTCCCAAATTTCATATATTGACATTGATGTTGCAACTTTCCTTACCTCTTGTAACGTAATTTAAAGTGCTAAACCTTCAAGGCTAGGTAGCACACAATGTCCGCTCTGACCTCTCCTACTCACATGTCAATTCTTAACAGCCCAGGAAATATATCCTTGAGGAAAAGTCTGCTCTCAAATTAATTGCTCTTTATTGTCAATTCTTTGATACCTTATTTATCTAACAAGATTGTATGGTTGATGAATTGTTAGAATATGATTTTTTTGTGTAACCTTTCTTTAAACTAAAAACAATTTGATTGTTTGTATCAATAGCTCTATTTCTGCCACCTTTATTGCAATTTCTATTTTCAAAACTGTTCAAAATGTATCTGTATGATTTACATAAAGGATATGTGGCACGATGATCACGTGATGGTTGCGAATTTATTATAAATTTAGAACCGGATGCAGCGTAGTTAAGCTTCCCGAGAAAAATCACAATACTGTACAGACACACTATACGACGTCATAATAAAAAAAGTATGTCACGACATTGTATTGCGGGGAAAATGTCATCATATTTTGTTGTAATTTGCTACCGCTGTCAAGTGTTTTGTGTAAATCTGTTAAATGAATTCTTGTCAAATGATAATTTTCATTTTATTTCATAGTGATTACAAGTCTCTTTTTCATATATATACATTGCATATATTATATATATGTATAGTATGCGCCACAATAATTTTGATAGTATAGCCTACAAGTCACCGAAATCGCTCCTACATGCACATGCAATTTGCATCTCTAGGCATTTACAAAAAGAAAGTCAACTGTCTGTAAACAATGACTCAGTGTAAGTGTAAGATGATGATCGTTTGTTGATATTTACTATAGTAGTGTGAAACTAGAACTGGGCACACATTTCTCCGAATCTTGCTTGGGAAACGTACAAACTATTCAGGTGCTTTTATAATCGATCCTTGTTTGCGAAAAATACTCCCCCCCCCCCATGACGTTAATCGTTACTTTTGGTCAAATATTAACGTCCATACTAGGAATGTTTAATTTTTGCAAGCATTTTCATGTAAATATAAGTACGCTTTATCTCTGAAACTATTTCATATTCCAAATTATTTTTACTAACTTTACGAAACACTGCTGCGGAAATGGTAACTAATTTAAAAAATATGACACACGTCGGAATTTATGCGAGAAGCAGACATGTGAAAAAGAAAAAGGTGCAAAGTCACAACATGTGCGATACATAAATACCTTGAAAAATAGCATGGAGACGATCGAGTCAAGCGACACTAGCAACCATGGCCGTGGAAATGCTGTTGATCTAGTAAAGGAAGTAGTACTTAGCTCATATTGACGTTAACTAGACATAACCCGTGGTTTGAAAGAAAGAAGACGTATTGTTCAGAGCTAGACTAGACGTTTTGTTTGAAGCCATGTTTAATATATACATGTACATGTATATTTAAAAAAAAAAATTTAACTCAGTTTTTGTTCCATAATTATGAAAATTCTAAATATTTCAATAGGTTCAAAACAAATATAGTTTCTAACAATGTATTTCAAAACAGGCACGAAGAATTAGGCTGCCCCCCCCCCCCCCCCCCCCCAGCTTTGACAATGAGCTTTTATTTTTATTTTGTAGTGCAAATAAATTGAGACTGTCCCATCCCCCATTACTTTTAACAGGAGTTGTACATGAAAAGAATATAAGCTTGAAAGTTATTAATAACAAATATTTCGCCAAGCCTAACCCCAAGTGAACATATCAATGTATAAATTCAAGGACGTCTACCTCAAAATCAAGATTAGCTTCACCCCCTTCATATTTCTACAGGAAGTTGGGTATATGAATAGCTTTTAATTGCAGTGTTTGCAAAAAAATTCATTGACAAGTTTTTGAGCAGTGCTTCATTTAGTATCTGGACTACCCTGTTTTTGAGTACCAATTTCCACCCCAAATCCTTAAATTTTCCCAATTTCTTATTATATGGTTATGTTTAAGCATTTTATTATTATGTATTTTATATTTTACATATATTCTAAAATTATTGTAAAAATATAGATAAAAATTCCATCAAATTATTTTTTTGAATTGAAAATCGGAATAATCTTGTAAATTCACAATTTTCGAAAAGGGGGGTAATTCACAGCTTATTATCTCCCTTGTATACCTAGAAAGTGGCCATGAAATTTATACACATTGTATAGGACATCCCGATGGTGCTTCATGAAAAAAAGAAAAAATATTCATTGACGAGTTATTTTTGGCCACATCGTCCCGCATGTCCTTAAGTAAAAATTTCACTTGTCTCAAAATCAGGTTTTCTGACGACAAAAATGTGTTGCTGCAATATTGCCGCAATATAGCAGCAATATTGCCGCAAATATTTTACTTTGATAAGGGAATGGATCTGATAATTGTCCCGATACACCAACTCTTGCTATATTTTCTAAGTTTGTTCAAATGTACTCGGATATGTACCTACTGATGATTTAATATATCTCAAAAGTTTACTTCTCTTTCTATATGAAAGGTAGATTTCCTCACATTTCACAGTCACGTTGTAAGTATCTGTGTGATTTACAAAAGAAAAGGATTGTAGCATGCTGTTAGTGGATTATTCACATACACAGTGGTCCATATTACTACATGTGATCATTCCTGATAGTTATATTTTCACTATATGCAATCTATATATAACTATGTCAATTAAGCAGAAGTGATTGAAACACAGACTCTTGCTGCTTTTTGTATATAATTCACAAATACTGTGTATTTTGATATTACATGTACTCGTTTTGTCATATAGAGACTAAAAGTTAACATGAGGCCCACAGGCCTTATCAGTTACCTGAGTATTAATGAAAAGTATCACTAGCCCAAAGGGCTTCAAAATTTATAATAATTTTCCTGTTCTGCATATCTAAGCTACTCAAATTCTAAATTTAATATTCAGCAGCATTGCAGTATAAAGCAAGATTTGTTATTTTAAAAAAACACAAACACCCCCAAAAGTTTTGATACCGATGAAAAACTTTACAATTACTTACGGGTACATTAACAATATATCACTATCATGGACCAACCCTAAAACTGTGAATTTCACAACCCCAGGGTTTCAAGTCTAAGAGTCAACTTCCCTATAGAGTTGTGAAATACACAATTTTGGTAAATCCCTCTCTGCTTTTCCTATATATGCATTTACTTTTTATAAAATATCAACAGCATAAAAGAAGTCTTTTTTATAAAAGATGTTATTTAAATGTTTTACATAGAAACACTGCATGTAAAGTTTGGCCCCACCCTGGAGTCAGAACCTTTACCCTGAGGATCATGAAATTTACAATTTTGGTAGAGGCCTTCCTGCTCTACATAACTATACATTTAGTTTTTCTTACAGATGTGTGGTTGTGGAGATGAAGATTTCAGCAAATTGGTCAATGTTTGACAGTTTTTACCCCACCCCTAAGGCCCCAGGGGGTGCAGGAGTCCTGAAATTTACAACTTATGTCCCCCTTGTCCCAAAGATGCTTTAAACCAAATTTGTAAAGAATATTGGAGATGGTAAATATTTTATCAAGAAGATAAAAATGTTCAATTGTTAAGGCACAATGGACAACAAAAAACGACAGATGCAAACCGATAGCAACAGGTCACTCAGGTGACAGGTAAAATATTTAGGAAAATTAGCTGTACATTTAAAACCTGTAATGTTATTAAGACTCATGTTCATTGACTGAAACTGCATTGTTGTTACATGTATATTACATGACTGTACTAAAAGTAATACCTATCCATCCATCCATGTCTTGATTTTGTCATGCCTCCTACGTATGTTTCTATCTGACATGTTTTTTGAAGATTTCATCCGTAGATTTAAAAAATATTATAACAAATAATGTTTTCAATTTTCATTAAAAAAAATTTCTAAAAAATTTAAATGTTTATATCTGAGTTTTTAAGGTACCTTTTATTAGATTAGATTTTAATGTAATGCATCAAATCACAGCGAAAGTTGGACTCTACAATCTCTTATGCAAAAAAAACACCTTTTTTTATCATTACAGGAAAAATCTAAAAAAAAAAATTCACATGAAATATTCGAGAGCTTGTATCACTTTTTCAATGGTGAAATCATACTTCATAAGAGATGTTTTAACGAGCCGTTAAACAAAATTTTGGTGTAATGAGCTACCTTAAAACACTTAACGATTCACGCAGTCACTCAAGCACATGTGCCTTACATTCAAAGAAAAACTAGTTTGCCACAAATTAAGTGCTTCAGCCTTAGGTCTCGATATACTCTATATATTACATTTATTGTGTATTCATACTTTTGAATGTTGATCTTTATATCTTTGTTGGTCATAAAAAGTTATCCATATCAAAGTTTACTTGTGTACATGCACAAGTAATGAGGTCATTCAAGTCATGCAATAGATCCCCACCCACCCTACCTCCCTTTGCAATGCATGTATTTGATATCACTTGTTAATGACATAGAGTTTTTTCTAATGTAGAATGTTAAGTGAGTGAAGATAAAAAAAAAATATGCATACATTTTAAATATTACAATATAGTTTTTAGTATGTTGCACTCGCCCAGGCGAGCTGTTCCTATAACAGGTGTTTTAGTACATAAACAATTTATGTCCACAGGGTTTTGACACAATGTGAGCAAACTGGTATATATAGCAGGCCTAAATAGTGTGCACCAGTTCGCTTAGATTGTGTCAAAATCCTGTGTTTATCATCACTTTATGTTCGTTTGAAATGGCGAATTTAGAACACTAAACCTGTGGGAACATAATTTGGGGAAACGAGGGGGTTAAATTTGGTCTTTCCTATAGGAGGATACGAAAAACCGAATATAAACACCTGTGGTTTGCCGATATTTATTGACTTGTTCACCTCAATGATGATAATGTTTACATGTGTACATCATTAAACTTTTTATAATACTTTCTAAATTGATTGTAATCTAATACCTGAAAGAATCATAGTGAGCTTTTTTATTCCGTTGATGCTGAACCCCCTTCAAATGATTTTTACGATGAACTGGGTTATCAGCGAAAGATTTGTCGCAAAAATCACAGTGGTATCGCCTACCCATCGAGATTCATCAATCAGTCACTTGACTGGTTCTCAAGTCAAGAACCAATTCAGAACACGTTTGTTAACTCTTACATGAAATGTTTCAGTATCGGGGCCCGAGAAGGGTAGGCCTAATAAAAGTACATGTACAGAAAGTGTTATGTTGTCATAAAATAGGCTTATACTACCAAAAATATTTGTTATAGAATTTTGTAAAACTATTTGTAATTCCTTCTTTTAAAATTTTTATTAAAATATTACTAAAAATTTTGTTCAAAATATATCTGATATTTATCGTCGATACCACAAAATTTTCCTATGAAACCACCTTTATTTTAGCATTGTTACCCAATCTTCACATGAAAATTCAATACAAAAACGTATTTTTATTGCTGCATACCGATTTCCGTTGTTGTTTGATCTAATAAAAGAAAGTCCCATGAAAACACAGCAAAATCCTGTACTTTCAGTATACTTGATGCCTACAACATGTTGGGCATCCTATGACCTGAAAACTTTTTAAAATGCTGTGTTGATGTGGGATTTTCTATCATCTGATCACACAATACATGAAATGTATCGTTTTTGAAGGATATCAGATTTTGGCTAGGTTTAATGTTTCTCCATTGAATTTTCAAGTACAGATTTTTGAACAATGCAAAAATAAATTAAGGTGGTTTCATAGGGAAATTTTGTAGTAAATATAGTTTTAGCAACATCAAAACATTTACAAATATATCTAAAAAATTCTAAACCTAAAGTTTTAGGGGTAATCTCTGCATGATGGTAGAAATCGCACTCTGGTAGATATATTTATCATCGGTGACCCTTTATTTATTGTGAAAATGAACATTTGCTTAAAAAAAACAACAAAAATGTCCTATATTGTAAACCAATTTAGCTGCTGCAACATTTGAATATATTCCTTCCTTCTGTTAACACTTACCACATCCAATCGAAATTTACATATTGTCCACACAACAGTTGTTTAATCATATTGCAATATTTGTTCGTCATTGAATATCTGGAAATATGCCTGCCCAAGATCATTCCTTGGTCAAGTGAATGAAGCAAAGAACGAGGACATATTTAGAGTTTAAATAATCTACATCTATTCTTTTATGGCATAATAAAAGCCTGCAATACTCTCTATAAATTTTAACAAAACAATTAAGATATCAAAACATGTAATAAATGTATATATTATTCTTTTCATCCATTGGATTACAATAAATAAATGTTTTAACATTAACTCAATCTCCTTTCATACCATATCACTAATGAGGATTTAAACCTGTAAACAGGTAAACAAAATGTTTGTTAATAAAAGCTAGGAATAGAGAAACATAACAAGCTATATTGTCCTCATGTAAATGCCTTTATTTTTAGGTATTGTGATTTAATATCCATTTTACGTATATTACTTAAAACAATCAAATACTGGCCAATCATGTGGATAAAACAATACTTCATCTATAAACCTATGAATTACCAACTACCAAATTAAAGCAGTATGCAACAGCAGATTACTTAACAGAATGAAGATAATACCTATCCAAATTTGTAAATATTCAACAGTTTGAAGAAGACATTTAAAAACTCTATTTGAAAAAGTAAAGCTTGTTGGGAATCCATTGAAACACTGGATCAGCTAAGAGGGGGTGGACACTTAGAAGTACCCAGTACTTAATTCACAAATTGACTGTCTGACGTCCTTTTCAGCATCTATCATTTACATTATTATGTATCTAAAAATTCCTTGCTACATTAAACATTATACACTGTATGTTGAGTGAAAGCTAGCATATACATATTAAATAATTCAAAATTTAAACTTCAGTGAAATCCATCATCAATGTACTACTTCATCTAAATGACATATAATGAACAGGCATGGGGAACAACAAATGTAAAGATTTGAATTGAAAGACTGAAGAAACAAATGGTCCACAAAGGTTTAAAAACAGTCAACTGCAGTACAAATACTGTTATAAATATCATTTTAAGGTTAACTACTTTCTTTTGTAAAATAAGCTTTAAAATGTTTTTTGCCATTCTACATACCACGTGACGTCTACAATTCAACACTGAAAGGAAAGACACCAACATGTCATATATACCCAACATCTGCAAATAATCTTGTTGAAAAATTGATGATGCAATCAAACTGTAAAGTTTTTTTTCTTCTAAATCCGTCACTTTATTTAGTGTAGCGTATATTAATAAAAATATGTTCAAAATCTAGGGTTAGACAAAAATTACAAAAAACCATGTCCAAAAATCAAAAATATGTTCAAAATCAAGGGTCAGACAAAAATTACAACAAAAAAACACGTCCAACAATCAAAAAAGTTATATTTACAGCGAAATTTATAACAAGTATTCCTCTCTGGAAAAAATAAGAACCTCCAGCTTTTGAGCACAACCATGCAGGACACTCTAACTTTATAGGTACTGGTTCAATACTTATTTAATTTGTTCACACATATGATATACTATTCACTTAAATCCATCCCGTTTTTTAAGTCAAATCAAATTTTAAAAGGGTTTGGAAAAGACTACATAATGTGATACTCAAAATCTGCGAGATTTGACTTTTCTGTTCTATCCAGTGTATCGTCAATATCTATACCCCTAGAGATGTACTTCAGTTTTGTAATTCATGATACAAGTCGCAGAGACTTCAAACCAATTAAACTATTTATATTCATTAATTTGGTTGATATATCTTTCCAAACAGAACACTGATTTTTAAAAACGTCTATATCAATTTACCAGAAATTTGGGATGCAAATTTAATACTTTGACCAATAATTCAAAATTTCGATCTCTTATTGATTTTAAGGCATTAAGAGTGCATCTGATGTACAATTTTTAAAAAATTGACAATACCCCTAGTATGTTCTAATAAACTCTTATAAATTCTAGATGATGTTTTTCAAAATATTTGTGTGCAGAAAGGTCATTTTCTACTTCAAATCTACTTGCACTAAACTTTTTTTTTTACCTACATGTATATTGTTTAATAGAAGACATGAGTATGTATTTCCTGTAATAATTGATTTGTGTTGCTTATGTTTTGTTGACATCAACAGATATAATAATTTTAAGTGCAAGAAGGTCAAGTTTATCACACTGTAGCACTATGAACACAGTTTTTCTTTAATTTCATGATTTCCCCCACAATGTAGAAATTCGAAATATACTTCTCAAAGAATGAATATGACAATACTACAAAACCCAGGTGCAAACCTCTTTAGAACAGAACATTAATTCTGTCCTCAACATTAAACATACATCACATAAGCATCGAGACTGATTAAATAACTATATGTATTCTTTATGTGTCCTTCATGTATGGAGACTAACCAGCACCAAAACAATATGATGGATGAACTTAATAAAAATTCCTACTATGAGTAAATAAAAAAAAAAACAACAAAAAAAAACCCCAACAATAACAATGTGGAAATCTTCGACACTAAAACAGGAACAAATTTCTATTTCTCAGGCTGTTTTGAATCTGGTTCCACTCATATTTTGTCTTGATGTAGTGAATAGCTCCTCGTAAGAAAATCAGCATTCCTACAAGTAAAAATTCATTCGAAATTATTTTTGATTTACAACACACAACTACCAGGTCGTGCTAATTGCAATGGTGGTGGTTACAACGGACATTCCCCAAACATTTGTTTCAAAAGATCTGAAATACAGTAAAAAAAATTTTTTTACCTTATTTCCGTTATCTCTTGGAGAGCTACACAAATTACAGCTTTATCCAAACATGAGGCCCATGGGCCTAGAATCGCTCTTCTGATACATTGTAGAACAGGCAAAAATTCTCACTAACCAAGATTCATCAATTAACAAAGTTTGATGATGTTAAGTCAAATAGTACCTGAAAATTTAAATGTAACTGTCCAAAAGTAGGTCACGGTGACCTACTCTTGGTCGACACACTGAAGACTCAAGATGCATCAACTGACAAGTCAAAAAGTATTCAAATATAGCCGTCAAATTCCAAAAGAAGGCCACAGTGACCTACTTTTTGGTCGACACACTCCAAAGACTCAAGATGCATCAATTGACAAAGTTTGATGATCCTAGCTTTCATAGTGTCCAAAATATGCATCTAAAATTGAAAATGTGAAATTTGAATGTCTGCAAAATTCAAAAAGTAGGTCACTGTGACCTACTTTTTTTTTTTTTTTATAAATATGTTTCGAGGCCTCTAGACGCATCAACTTACAAGGTTTGATGAATCTAAACCTCTCGGTATCTGAAATAACAACCTAAAATGTATTCATAAATGATTAGCCATAAAATTCAAAAAGTAGGTCATGGTGACATTTCACATGAAGCACTTCAAGGTCCCATGATCCATCAACTCACAACTTTTGATGATCATAGGCTCAAAAGTGTCCAAGATATGCATCAAAATCCATTTAATAATAATTACCTGCGAAATTCAAAAAGTAAGTCACCATGACCTTCTTTTGAGACAACATGATATTAAGTCCTAAGATGCATCAACTGACAAAATTTGATGATCCTAGTCTTTATACTAAGCAAAATATCAAAGTTTTAACAAAACAAAATTTAAGGTCAACTTTGAAGTGACCCCGAGACCACACCCTTTGCCCCAGGATGATGACTTGAACAATTTTTTATCTATAACCTATCCTCATCCTTATGCATAAGTTTGGTGATAATTTGCCCAGTGGTTCTTGAGAAGAAAATTTTATGGCAACCAATACTTTTGTTTGCATTTTCCTAATTATCTCCTTTTGTTAAAGGGTCAAAACCCTAGTTTTAGTACAAGGATACCCTGTGACAAATTTGACAAAAATTGGCCAAGGGGTTCTTGAGATATAGCCCTTTTCCCAAAAAGTTTACGCACACCGCACGCCAGACATATGGCCATATGATTAGCTCTTTGAGCCTTCGGCTCAGAAGAGCTAACAAAAATCAATCCAACATGCATGTACTTCCTGGTCTGTAACTTTCACCAGGGCTGTCACTAGTTTTTGGGACAGGGTCCAGGATCCCTTTAGATGGGGAATTTATCAAAATATTTTGTTCAGATTTGGAATTTTTATATCAACATACAATCACCCAGATCCTTGTTTTCATTTAATAATCAGGTTTCCTTTTCTTTTCAGCACCACAAAGTAGAGCATCATCCACTCATAACTGGGAGTGTTTAAAAATCGATTCAAGAACAGAAATGTTATCTATCATAAAGACAGCAGTACATGGATCCAGATGAAATAAAAATCAACTATTAAAAGTATTTGTGGTAGAGAATCAATTATGTAATGTGTAATGTGTCCATAACAACTGTACAAAGTTTGGGGAATGTCAAGTTAGAGGTGTGAGAGGAGTTGTGCAACATGGCCAAAAATGCAAAATCAAACTTGATGCATTTTATATTGGCATTATATATGCATGCCATCACCCACCCACCATCACAAACATACTTGTGTTACTATATCTTCTTTAACTCGGATAATAAAGTAACAGCACTTTAACTGAATATTATCTGAATCACTGATTACAAGTGTGGTATAAATGTAATATTGCCAATCTTCATCCATTTTTTATTTATAAAATTAAATTTTCTGTTCGAACATTGTGTTACAAAACACAGAATTAGTTTGACATGAAGCTGTTCCTTACCACACAGAAGCAGTAGCCACCAGACCCAGGAGTCGCCATCCGCCCAATTACTGGCCCACTTATTGTGCTAAAGAGAAAAGGGATAAGTGGATTACATCTCATATAAAACTGATCATGCAGGCAATATAAAACACAGCTGCAAAACAAGAGCTCTCTAGGGAAAAATATTCTTCACTAATTCTTAATTATCACCACTTGAACAAGAGGCCCATGGGCCACATCACTCACCAGAATCACCTTGGCCTATATCTAAAACTTTTCCCTATATATTTGCATGTAAAACTTTGATCCCGTCCTACCCCTGGGAGCCATGATTTGAACAAACTTGAATCTGTACTATGTCAGAAAGCTTTCATGTAAATGTAAACTTTTCTGGCCCAGTAGTTCTTGAGAGGAAGATTTTTCCCTATATATTTGTATGTAAAACTTATGTATGTAAAAATCCCCTATTGTGGCCCCAACCTATCCCCAGGGGTCATGGTTTTAACAAACTTGAATTTGCACTGTGTCAGGAAGCTTTCAAGTAAATTTCAGCTCTTCTGGCCTAGCGGTTCTTTAAGGTAGCTCACTACACTAAAGCTTATACTCTTAATGACACTACATCACAAAATGGCGATTTAAATGTTTTGTGAAATTATTTGTATCGATCGATTTGTTTATCAAACATTGTAGCCCAGTGGTTAAAGCATTGGGCTGGTGAACAGTAGATCTCAAGTTCAAATCCACCAGTCTTTTGTGCATATGTGTTGAAATGATTTTTTTGAAAATCATGTTTTTATCCAAATTTGCATATTTTCTGCCCTTTTGGCATATCTACTTATTATACAGTAAAATATCTGTATTTCGAATATGGTTTATCTTGAATACCCCGCTTGAGTCGAAGTCGACCGCCGGTCCCGGCCGTTTTCCCTATATAAATGATTAAAAAAACTTCTGATATCTCGAACACGGTAATCTCGAATACTCCGCTTATGTCGAAGTATTTTCAAGGTCCCATACCCTAAATTCACCTGGTTTATCTCGAAGTGCAGTCAATTTTCCACTCTGCTTACCATACCTGGCATCGTTAAGTCACACATTCACACCCGCGGCTACATCAATTATAATTAATGACTGCTAATCCACATTCGTCTTTTTCGAGTAGACCCAGGTCGCAATAAATGGTTCAACAGCTTGGGTGATTAGTGAAGCCTTCCAACATAACGACTAAAATTCACCGCCAATTATGAACTAACACACCCGATTCCAGGGATGGTGTTTTGAATGACACGCTCTATCATTAACATGTGGGTTAGATAAACGCACAAAATTGTCAAAGTACGCTTGAAGGTAATGCTCTTAATAACGATAATGCATTTAATAATACACGCTTCATCATTAAAACTAGTACAGAGAAAACACGAAAATTTATTTAATAAACATCTGAAAGTTGTTTTTTTTTTAAATCCGTCTTTTTTGTTTCTTACGTGATAGGTTCTTTCATTACAACGCAATAACTACATCCCATTCGAGTCTGGACATGAGTAAACTTAAAGTAAGCATACAGGCACGATCATCTTAATTTTGAAACACATTGTGAATTCAATTGGATGTTTATATATATATATATATATATATATATATTAAAAAACGAAATGTTTGTCTTTGAAATTCCACAATATTAATTTATCAACTTGTATTAAACTATAAGAAACGGCAACAGGGTTTTTGTTTATAATGCAAATCCCATACTATGCATCAAATATCCTCCTCCTTCAAAAAAAATATCCAAGATCGATTTTGGATATCTCGAACCCCCGGATATCTCGAAGTTTTTTCAAGGTCCCTTGGACTTCGATAGAGATATTTTACTGTATATAATCAAATCTTTTATGATTAAATCAATTTGTACTGCTTTGAGAAACTATCTCTGGGTGTAGTGAGCCACCTTAAATGACCCTACCCTATTTTTTTAAGATTATCTCCCCTTTGAAAGGAGTATGGCCCTTCATTTGAACAAACTTGAAAGCCCTTCACTCACAGATACTTTTCACCAAGTTTGGTTGAAATTGGCCCTATGATTCTGGAGAGGAAGTAAACAAGAGGCTCGTGGGCCACATCACTCACCTCAGCCACCTTGGCCCATAGCTAAAGATTTTCCATATATACTTCAGTCCCTATTGTGGCCCCATCCTACCCCTGGGAGCCATGATTTTAACAAACTTGAATCTGAACTATGTCAGCAAGCTTTCATGTAAATCTCAGTTCTTCTGCCCAAGAAGATTTTTAAAGATTTTTCCAATTTATTTCCTTGTAAAACTTTGATTTTAACAAACTTGAATCTGCACTATGTCAGGAAGCTTTCCTAGTCTAGTGGTTCTTGAGAAGAAGATTTTAGATTTTCTCCCTATATATTTGTATGTAAAATTTTGATACCCTATTGTGGTCCTATCCTATCCCCAGGGGCCATGATTTGAACAAACTTGAATCAGCACTATGTCAGGAAGCTTCCGTGTAAATTTCAGCTCCTCTGGCCCAGTGGTTCTTGAGAAGAAGATTTTTAAATGACCTCAACCTGTTTTTGCATTTTTGTGATTATCTCCCCTTTGAAGGGGGTATGGACCTTCATTTGAACAAACTTGAAAGTCCTTCACCCAACGATACTTTGTACCAAGTTTGGTTAAAATTGGCCCAATGGTTCTGGAGAAGAAGATGAAAATGTGAAAAGTTTAGAACAACAATGACGCTGACGAGACAATGGGCAAATTTTCATCGGAAAAACTCACTTGAGCCTTCAGCTCAGGTGAGCTAAAACTGTAAAAAGTTTAGACGGACAACAGGTGATCAGAAAAGCTTACTTGCGCTTACAGTTCAGGTGAGCTCAAAAGGGTGTGGCACTTCATTTGTGCCATCGAGAGTCACCTGAATAAACTTTCTATAAACATATTTATTAAAAGATACTAAAATCTTTATAAAAATACAAATGAATATAGAGGAGTAATGTAGAGCGTTTATAATTAATGGGCCAAACCTTGACAATAAAGATCCACTTGACAATGGAGAGTCCCAGTCCTGACAAGGCACCACATCGCCCAGCTATCGTGTTGAACAGGCATATAGAACACAGAAACCCAATCCAGTTAAAGAAGAATGCCACTGTAAAGAGAGGGATTCAATCAGAAATGACATCATATGTGCTGGTCTATGTTAATCTGCATTAATTCAGGTGAGTTAATTTAAATCATGCCATCACACATCGTGTTTAGTTTATTGAAACCTTGAGAAACATCTCTGTTGGTATACATTCCGGTTAATGTAAAATCTGAACCATACCGACGGACCTTCAATTTCCGAATTTCGATCTCTCGAACTCTCTATTTCTCGAAGTTTTATCAAGCTCCCTTGAACTTCGAGTTATCGAGAGTCACCTGTACATCCTTTTCTGCTATTCCTAAGTATGCATTTAGATTTTATACAGTATCAGCAAACTTACACATAAATACTATATACTAAGTTTGGCCCTACCCTGGGGTCAAAACCCTTACTCAGGGGAAAATCAAATTTACAATTTTGGTAAAAGACTACCTGTTCTATCCATTTAGTTTCAATTTAGTATCAAAAGCACTAAAGAAAATGTTATTTAAGTGTTTTACACATAAACACTATATAACAAGTTAGACCCTGCCCTGGGGTCATAACTCCTACCCCGGGGATCATGAAATTTACAAGTTTGGTAGAGGCCTTCTTGCTCTACACCACTATGCATTTAGTTTTTCTCACATGTGTGTGGTTCTTGAGAAGAAGATTTTTGAAAATTTGTCATTTTTGGGAAGTTTTTGCCCTGTCCCTAAGGCCCCAGGAATCCTGAAATTTACATTTTATGTTCCCCTTGTTCCAAAGATGTTTCACACCAAATTTGGAAAGAATTGGAATGATAGTTATCAAGAAGAATTTAAAAATGTCTATTGTTCACACACTTAATAACTGACCATTTTGGCCCCACCCTGATACCAAAACCCCTACCCCTGGAATAATCAAATTTACAATTTTGGTAAAGGACTACCTCTTCTTTCTAAATATCTATTTACTTTCAATTAAGTATCAATAGCATTAAAGAAGATGCAATTTAAGTGTTTTACACATAAACACTATATAACAAGATTTGCCCCGCCCTGGGGTCAAAACCCCTACCCCGGGGATCATGAAATTTACAATTTTGGAAGAGGCCTTCCTGCTTTACATCACTATGCATTTAGTTTTTCTTACATGTGTGTGGTTCTTGAGAAGACGATTTTTGAAAATTGGTCAATTTTGGGCAGTTTTTGCCCCACCCCTTGGTCCCCTGGGGTGCTGGAATCCTGAAATTTACAATTTAAGTCCCCCTTGTCCAAATGATGCTTTATACCAAATTTGGACTGGTAGTTATTAAGAAGAAGTTAAAAATGTTCAATTGTTAACGCACGACAGACGACTGACGAAAACAAATTGCAATAGGTTTAAAATTCCTGTTTTAAATATCTAAGCTAAATTCTAATGTTCAGCAACAGTATAAAACAAGATGTGTTCTTAAAACTTCAATGTTCTCAAAAAAGCATACACTGATGAAAGGTTTTAAATGATATAACAGGCATATTAACATTAAAAGATATGACTAATTTGGACCCATCCTACAGTCAAAACTCTGGGTTGTAAAATAACAATCTTTTGTACATCTTTTTCTGTTATTCTTAAGTATGCATTTAGATTTTATACAGTATCAGCAAACTTACAGAAAAATACTGTATATTAAGTTTGGCCCTACCCTGGGGATCATCAAATTTACAATTTTGGTAAAGGACTACTTGCTCTTTCTAAATATCCATTTAGTTTCCATTTAGTATCAGTAACACTAAAGAAGATGTTATTTAAGTGTATTACACATAAACACTATATAGTAAGTTTGGGCCCGCCCTGGGGTCAGAACCACTACCCTGGGGATCATGAAATTTACAATTTTGATAGAGGCCTTCTTGCTCTACATCACTATGCATTTAGTTTTTCTTAAACATGGGTGGTTCTTGAGAAGAAGATTTTTGAAAATTAGTTAATTTTGGGCAGTTTTTGCCCTGCCCCTAAGGCCCCAGGAGTGCAGGAATCCTGAAATTTACAATTTATGTCCCCCTTGTCCAAAAGATGCTTTACACCAAATTTGAAAAGAATTGGAATGATAGTTATCAAGAAGTTAAAAATGTCTATTGTTCTTACATTTAATAACTGACCATTTTGGCCTCACCCCTGGGATCATCAAATTTACAATTTTGGTAAAGGACTACCTGTTCTTTCTAAATATCTATTTACTTTCAATTTAGTATCAATAGCACTAAAGAAGATGTTAGTTAAGTGTTTTACACATAAACACTATATACCAAGTTTGGTCCCACCCTGCGGTCAGAACCCCTACCCCTGGGATCATCAAATTTACAATTTTGATAAATTGATAGAGGCCTTCTTGTTCTACATCACTATGCATTTAGTTTTTCTTAAACATGTGTGGTTCTTGAGAAGAAGATTTTTGAAAATTTGTCAATTTTGGGCAGTTTTTGCCCTGCCCCTAGGGCCCCAGGGGTGCTGGACTCCTGAAATTTACAATTTATGTCCCCCTTGTTCCAAAGATGCTTCATGCCAAATTTGAAAAGAATTGGACCGGTAGTTATCAAGAAGAAGTTAAAAATGTTCAATTGTTAACGCATGTCGCATCACGACGGACGACAACCAATTGCAATAGGTCACCTGAGTAAATGAGTTATCTAAAAAGTTGCACAGAATAGGTTAATTTAACTCATAACAGGACCATGAGACAGACCTTTTTTAATATTTTTTTTCCTCTTGAGATTTCTGTAATATTTTCTGTAGTTTACCACAAGATCCTTTAAACCAAAGTACAGGAGTTTGTCAAAATATATTTCTTTATATCATATTTAACTAGTCTTCAGAATTTTTCAGGTGGGTGTCAAAAATATTAAAGTGACAGACGCATGTACTATGCTCGAACTGCAACGGCAAAAGTTCTATGATTTTTTACACAGGTAAACACAACCATGTCCTTTACTTTCAATTCTATTCACACTTATGTCAGACGTGTATGAAATTTCTTCTAGGAATTATTAAGGCTTATTCATTCAATATCATACTTGCCACCTACCATGTTGATGTTGCCACCTACCATGTTGATGTTAAAAGCTGAAGTGTTCCTCAGTTTAATAATTTAACATCAGTCATCAATAGACTTTCCTTCTTACTTTAAAGAATTGTAATATTATCCATTTAATCTATGATCTATAAAGCTGAAAAAAAATGTTTGAAGAAAATAAAAATCCTTGCCCCATGAATATCTTCAATACCCATACAAACACTGTAAAATAAGGTCCTCACTTGAAACTGTGGGAGGAATCATGTACCCTCCCTCCAACATTAAATTTCAAATAAACAAAAGGCCCTGAGTGACCTTAGTCTTGCTGGGTTTTTTTTTTCAATGTTTATTCCCATGAAAAATTTCAAAGGGTGCTGTCATAACTGAACATGAATTCAAACATGGATTTACCTCAACACGAATATGACTAACATGACCTTGCTGTTCTGAAAGAAGGTCAAGGTTGCATACCACAAAGCCGAGTAAGTATAATCTAGTTTCTTTACTACTTTTATGGAGTATAATGAATATTGCTTATTTTCTCAGTAACTAAACAATAATCACTATACTCCTGAAGAAGTAAAGAAACTAATGAAGTATACTCAATCGAATCTGTGATATCATATATAAATTTATATAATATATATATCAACTTTGTTATCAACACACACAAAGCATAATACACGTCATATTTAAAATACAATTCATACTACAAATTCAAAATTAAAATTTGCATTGCGGGCACAATTTGGGTTAAAAGTTCAACCCATTAAGACCTGCGGCATGAATGTGAGAAGTCGAAATATGAACTAACTATTACCATATATACTCATCTATAAGTCGGTTCGCCTATAAGTCAGTTGTATAGTTTTTAGGTTATTTTGGAGGGAATTGCCATTGACCCATTTATAAGCCGGTCTTACTTTTTTCAAGAATCGATTAACAATTCATATCAATGCTCTAATGTTTTTATCCGTGTTTCAAATAATAATTTGAGAAATGCGCTGATATTTTATATTTTTCCCCAACAAATCAATTTCATATCATACTCTTCTGCATTTATAATTTATCCATGTTCCAATAATGTTTTGGGATATGACATCGATATTTCACTTTTTATTCTCAGCAAATTAAACAGTTACTATTTTATTTATTATGTTCATGTTTTTGTTGTTTAAAAAGTACTAGGCTATACATCACGCCGTCCAGAAAAATACTAATCTTCTTACGACACTCCTATATGTCAGACATAGAGTTTTGGACCAAAATTTAACTCCCAAAAATCCGACTCATAGGCGAATATATACGGTAATACAGTAACAGATCTCACAATCCAAATTGCTTCCAATTTAGTTAAAATATCAATTGTACCTGACTGATGTAACTACCAATACTGTAATAGATATACATTGAAACTTCTCTAAACCGGCCGGCTCTTGGACCGGAAAAAACAGCCGGTTTAGAGGGATGGCCGGTATACCGAGAATTTAGCAATTATAGACATTTTATCTCAATATTCACAAAGTAGGTACTGTTCACTTTGATCTGGTGATCTATGATCAATTATCGGTGGAGATCAAATTAGTCCGCTTGCACCTAAAGATAATTATGAATTACAAGAAATATTCTCGCTGGAATCATCTAATTTTAAACTGAAAATCTATAACAGGATACATAAAGAAAACACAGAGGCCTATTATTGGAATTCCTCTTACCTATAAAAACTCTGTTTACATTAATCGCTTATGTCATTAACAATTTTGTTTAAACGTTTTTAAAAAGTACAGTAGTAAATATGAAATTGTAATTTGAATATTTCTTTGGAATTTTAAGTCCATGGAAACCAAGAAAATTAATGTATCTTTTAATAATTATCATTAACAGTCATGGGTTTGTTCTTTATCAACTACCCCTTATATCCATACGAAAGTATGGTGAAACAATATGGTGTTTGATATGGTATTCATTCAATAATTTCCTAACTGTTTTTTTTACATTTTGTACAGAATTTGGAAGGGTCTCTTGGATTAGCTAAGTGTCAATTAACAGGATTGACAGCACAGGTAAACAATAGAAATTGAAGAGGCCACTAGTGTTTTTCACACCTCCAATGGATAATTTCATACCTGGCCAGTTGGTCAGTCAATTTGCACACCTGGAGGATCTTAATTAACCTTTGGCCAAGATTTTCTTGTCTTCAAAAAGTGGCCAGTATGTTAAGGGTAAATTACACATGTTTGTTAACAAATGTACTTTAAAAAGTGGCCGGTGTCCGGTTTTCAGGGGTGGCCGATTTTGTAAGACTTTCTTTGTAAGGAAATGTTAAGATTTCTGCCGGGACTTTGAAAATCGGCCGATATTCAGGGAGAACCGGTATTCTGAGGGGCCGGTTTGGAGAAGTTTCACTGTATTATCTTTTATGAAAATTCTGTACTTACTGACAAAGGCACACAAAAACATGCCATCGGTGCCAAGCGTGGCAGCTTTGTACAATCGACCCTCGTGTGGAGCAATTTCCTAAAATTAACAAATTTTGAATCATATCTTATTTTCAATACCAGACAGGGTCTATTGAATCTTACAGTATAGTAATATAAAATTCAGTATACAACAACAAGAGGCCTGCAGGCCTTATCAGTCACCTGAGTATTACATAGAGAATATTACATGCTAGCCTAAAATCCATATCATATGTTACATCAGCCTGAGTGGCTTTTAAATGTACAAGTCATGTATATTGAAAACAACAATAATAATAATAAAAAAACATTCAATAATTGATTCCAGCGGTTCCAGCAGGTGTCAAACTTATCTTTTTCACTATATTTATATGCAATATGTATCTGAGTTTCATAAAATGTATTCATTAGAAATATCGCAGCATTTACATTCAGTATCTTCCCTTTACATCTCATAGTGTATATAATATTTCAGCCAAAGAACAAGGTTATTTTGTATAATTTTCTTTTCATCCAAAAATAAAACTATTTTTTGTTATTGATATTTGAAGATTGGTTTTATGTTCAAAACAACCTTCAAATTCTCTTAAGAAATGTTGAACACGATCACATTCCCAAAACAAATGTTCAATTGTTTCTTCTTCTATCTGGCAGAAGGTACAATTCTTATTATCTGTAATTTTGATTTTGAATAAGTACGAGTTTGAAGCTAAAATTTTGTTCCGAATTCTGTATTGAAACCATTGCAGTTCACAATTACTTGTAACTTTAAAAGGCAATCTGAAAATTATTTCAATCTATTATTGGAAGGGTAGTTATCAAGAAGTTTGCAATTGTTAGTGCACGACGGACGTAGACCAATAGCAGTATGTCACCTGAGTAATGCAGGTGACCTAAAAATATTAACAAATCAAGGAAAACAGCAATCTATTAAAAAGCATACATCTTGACTATCAATGTTAATGTCAGTGTCTCCATGGACTTCCTGGAATTTTGAGCGCTCTGCCTCCTCATAGGTTGGCAAAGTTGTAGCCTCGGTATAGGATGGCAGCTTCTGGTTAGAAGCATCTACAATATAAGGAAAAGAGTAAATGATAACTATCGGATTTTACTATCCTATGATGATCAATTATGTTATTGCATGCTAAACACACATGAATGAAATTGCCAAGAGTGGATCTTGTTTTTAAAGCCTAAGGGGACCAAAGTAAACTTGGATGTAAGGGTTGTGATTTCATGTAGATGCTATTGGTGGACCAGGGGACAAAGCCCACACTCCCACATAAACCTTATACAAGATATATGCCCCTCAAGGTGCAAAATTGAAAAGGGTTATACATATATGCATCATTTAATTGATAGTAGTGCCAAACCAATTGAAAATATTGAGCAGATCATATCTTCCTACGTCCAGAGTGGATTGACCATGTGACCTAAAAATCAATAGGGGTCATCTACTCCTTATGCTGTACCAGTGTACCAAGTTTAATGTCAATCAAGCAAATGATTCTTATAATATAGGAGACAATATATTACTATGTCCAATTTAACCCTTGACCTTTGGCCATGTAACCTTAAATTCAATAGGGGTTATGAGTGTGTCGCACTTATTCAGTATTGCACAGAATTAGCCATTATTTTCAATCAAAACACCAGAACACTTGTTTAACGTACTGTTTACTTTCTTGCTAAAGAGGGATAAATCCTGTTTTAGCGAGAACATCTTGCTATAGAGAAAGTGTTCCCAAACTGATAAATAGTATTTGGAGAACCTATGTGGTGATGAAAATTAGCCATTATTCATTCAATTTTCTACAAATATGAATGAAACTTTATTCAACTTATAGGTTAGTTCAGCGCTTGATTTTAGTACGTGAAATAATCGCCATGAAAAATGTCTAGACGACAAAGACAAATTGAAAGATGGCTTAGAGATAACTCAAAACAGCTGTATAAGCCTATTTGTTTACTTCTTTCTTAAATAAACAGGTAGAGTGCGGTTGAAAGTCAGGGTTTGAAATTAATAGTCACCGACTCGCCAGTGGGCGAATTAAAATTCTGCAAAGCACTTCATAATTACCTTTTAGAATAACTTCTCTGCAAAGCGTCTAAGTGATTTTGAATTACCAACAATGTGGCGATTTATAAATGGGGTCAGTGAACCCAAGAAGCAAAAAATACTGACAGAAATGAGTATCAGGGTAATTACAATAAGACAGAAAGACAACAGTTGTTGGAATTATGAAAGACCAACCGACTGTGGCTAGAAAATGCGGAAGTGGATGTAACTTATTCATATAGTGAGTTAATACTTGATACTTCTTCTTCGAGAAAAAGGCTGGGAAACATGCATGTCGCACGCAAGGGGCATGGGGTGTCGTGTCATGGTCGGTTGGTCTTCCATGATTTCAAACTTCCGTTATCTTTTTGTCTTACTGTATTCACTGTGATACTCTTTTCTGTAATGCCATCAAATATCACAGGGTCCCGATTGTTTGTTGCCGGTTGCATGTCGTATAAACCAAACAGCATAACAAAACAAGAAAATACTTTTCAAATAAAACATGTTCTAGTCAGTGGGCGACTAAATTTTGATGTGGGCCCCTATAATTGCAAGGTTCAGTATAGCCCACATGGCCACCAAAGTTTTCAAGTTAGTTTCAAACCATGAAAGTACATAAAAACTTATATTATCAATCGTAGACGATCAATTGTTGCTACAGACATGACACAGAAATTGTCACTGGATAAACGATATACACTTCTTCCGTTAAACTTAAGGTGGGTCCTTAGTCCTGAATTTTTGGGGTTTAGGTAGCATTTTTTTGTTTGGAATCAATAGATTAACATTCAGAGTAATGAAAAAAGGCAAATTAGTTAAGGATTTCCATATTAATTTTCATTACAGTCACTACTGAAGTCATGTACCCCTATGTAGATTTTTATGAAATTCATTGGAAACAGTTATCTGTTGTTATTTTAAAAAGAAATAATAATTTAAATTGTATTTATCTATCAGGAAACATGTCAATAACTATAACACATGTCATTTTCAATATGTTCATCAAGTTTTAGTATAATAAGTGCAAAATTATTGAATTAGCCTTATTCTCCAAAATCTTAAAAAACAAACTAATATGGACACAACTTCCTTATAGCATGGTTTACATATCATTTTTTCTGTTTATATTAGTAGATGTACATCTGTTATAGTTATTTATGAAAAAAAATCCATACCTTTCCTTAATAATTTCAAATCTATAGCTTCCAGAGTATGTATACCCCAATAAAAATCCTAAGTCTGGCACCATACAGCTGAGCTATTCAAAACCACTGATGGATTAAAATTTTATGTAATTACATGAAAAGACACAGATAATAATTCCTTATCACCTTGGTAAAATGTTTGTGAAAAATATAGGAAATTTACTGCATAATGGACTTGATAAATAATTTAATGAAAACAGAGTTATTGTCCTTGGATTCAATATTTTGAAACACATTATTGACTATTCAAATATAACTAAGACTTTTGAAATATTTTATGGCTAACAAGATTTTTTACAATAACTATTGAAAAAGACTCCAACAAAATTTATGTTCCAGTCATTAAATTATTGACTTTGGAAAATCTTATGACGTCACAGGAGTGTGGAACTACGTTAAACTAAGTTGTTACTGAAAGGTCATCAGTACCCCTTGCTTGTCGTAAGAGGTGACTAAATGGGGCAGTCCTTCGGACGAGACCGGTTCCGTGGGGATACGGGTTAGAATAGGTTGCTCCTGCAGCATTTAAAATGGGAATCACGTATTTATTTACCAATGCACACGTTTTACACAGATGGAAGAAAACCAATTCTTGGTTATAACAGTACTTGGTGAGGGGGAATCCCGACAGTAATTTTTAGTGAAAACAAAGTGCAAAAATATATGGGCAGAATTAGGTTCATCTAAATTTTAAGATAAAATGCTATAGAAAGACACAAAATATTAAGACTTTCGAACTGATATTTTAGTTTCTCAGTTATAACAGTTTAATTTACAGTATGACAAATAGTTTTGTATGTTTGGTGTTTATGAAATTTATTCTGAAAAGCAAAATACTCATTGATTTGAAAATCAGGGGGTAAATACGCTTTGTGGTAAAAAATTATCTGGAGCTCTGAGTAAGTATGTACTAATACCATGTCATGTCATTAAGTTTTAATGATATCAAGGTGTTTTCAGCAGTTTTGGGGCATGTTTTTCAATAATTCCCTGGTGTATTAAGTGTTTCCGCTGTTTCCATGAACTGCTGGATATGATATTTCATACTAAGTAAAAATTTCAGGAAATTCTCATCTCAATCTTCAGATGGTTCTTTGTAATTTATGTTAGTTGACATGAATACCAAGACATGGACATTATTAAACATACAATACCTGTTCCATATGCCTCACTTCCTGGATACTCCGGAGGCGGAACTATCATCACAAGATTCACAGGCTCTGCTGGTGCGCTGGCTTCATCTTCACGAAGCTGAAATATCAAAGATCTGATCAATAATCTCCTCCCTGCAGAAAATGCAATGGCGGCTGCTTATACCTACATTCTGTTCTTGTACCGTATGTCTAATGACCATTATGACAATAAGATTAACGTCAGTATAAACTAGTACATCTTACAGCTCAATACTTACCACCTCGTAACGTATGGAACTTCTATCCATCTTGTAGATGGAATTCTAAATTTCGTTGTTATCAACTAAACGGTAAACCGTTGTGAATGTTTATTATTACCTCTTCCGGTATATTGCGCAGACAGGCGGTAAATGCAGTACGGTCAAAAGCCGAAAGGCCGTTAGTACCAGCTCTACCCAGAGTTATCGTTCCCGCTTCGTTCCACTAATACCTCTGTCAACGTCTAAAAAGTATATCAGAATGTACTAAAACTAACTTATATGTAGCATATCAAACTGTAATGATAATACCTAAGCAAATCAAACACTTGTTTGAATTTTTTAAAAGCAGAGGATGGTAAATGTGAGATATTTGAGCGAATTAAAAGGTTAATTCGTTGTTTTTGTGAGCCTACTTAAACGTTGACAGAGGTGTTGTAGCGTAGCGTAGTACGCCCTCTGGTGAGAGATTTTACCAGACTGCGATTTTTTAAAAAATATTTTCTCTTTTCTCTTTTTTTTTTTTTTTTTTTTGCAATATTTCTCTCTAACATAATTTTTCTGCAATTATCAACTGTGATCCTTTTAAATGCATGATATATAAGATTTCTCAATTCTCTCACGAAAATACCTAATCATACATGGCACGCTGTTTTTACATTTATTCCTCTTCAAAGATATCCCATTATGAGATATCTTATATAAGTCATAAGATACCTTCTAACGTTTGCGAGATATCTTATATCCTTATAAAAGGTATGATATTTCTTATATATTTTTCTTTATAAGATATCTTATATGTTTTATAGGATATCTTATATACTTTATAAGCTATCTTATAACTTTAAAAATTATAAGATATCTTATAACTTTTATAAGATAAGATATCTTATAAAAGAAAGTTTATAAGAATGGGGTTTCAACCACCAAAAAGAAGTAAATCGCTCGATCAGGTTGTCGAAAGTCTGCGTTTTGGGGTAGAAAATGCACATTTAAATTATATTAAATGACTTTAATTCATACAAGTAATTTATTCATAGTACGTTTACATGCGCTTTGATTAATATCTTATCAATTAAGAAATGAATGTTAGTTTTGAAAATATACGATAACTATAATAATTATATTAGACATGTATATTTCAGGTACAGTAAGCGCACGGTACTGGTGTCACTTTACGTTACGCTTATAACGTCATAAATTGTGGCAAAATATAATCACGAAAGCAACGTCACATTTTAAACAAATTAAGTAAAACACATGCATGATTTAATGTTTAAGAATTCAAAATAAATCCTTGTACGTGTATAGTGTACATTCATAAAAATTTTGAATTCTTAGAAATACTCCAAAGTATACGTACTGTATTTATTTCACCGTGCCTACAACAGCAGGTATGTCGTATGAAAAAAGGGTAACCGTTTCGGTAGGCTTCGTTTCGCTTCGGTATATTTCGTTTCATTTCGATTTCGTTTCGCATTTTACAGGTAATCATTCCATGAAATAAGGCTTGTAATTCTTATGAATGACCTCTGAGAAATTTGAACACAGTAAAAAAAAAAATCAGTTTTGGTTTTTTCTAGGATATATATTGCATGGCTAATTGTATGTTTTAATGAATTTCTATATTTTTTGTGTTTCTTTCTCTCACATTTTAGCCCGTTTTGCTCTATACTTTCTCACCACCTCTGGTGTTTGTTTATATTCAGTCTGATTGATAGTTTTGGTTTTATTCTACAATGCTAGCCTTAGTTCTCGGCATTTTTGGAGTTTATATATCTATAGAATTCAAGCGTTTCCCTTTGTGATATTTTCTTTTTCTCATCCACTTTCTGAAATCCATAATGAAATAACAAAAGTCTTTTTAAAACTATCATAAATTTAAGCTTTTACAATCGATTTTTTGTTGGGGAGGGGTCGTCATGGAAGTGAAAAATGATTTCATCATAAATTCAAACCTTTCCATATTTTTGGAAAAAAAGCTACGAGATTAATTTCGTACAGTGTACATATATGAGTACTTATGGCTTATTTACCAAATCGAAACTTATTACCAGCCTGGAGGCGGTCGGTTAGGGGCGGGATCAAAAGATCGATGTGGGATAAGAATATAAATTCAAATAGTTATGTGGAGGGGGAGGGGTGTTTAAAAACTCCCGTACGTTTCTGTCATCCGACATCGATCACGCTCTAGTGAAAAAAAAAAAAAAGCACCCAGCGCATAGAAAGTATATGTAGTTTTGCGCTTTATAAATGAATAATATTAATAACCACGGTGAGTTGAAGTGAGAGTTAAAAACCTCCGAATAATATTACATTTTAACGTTTTGATGTACAGCAATTATCCTTTAGATCAAAAGAGAAGGAAAATATAGATGTTTATTTATGACAGCTACTAATTGAACAATTTCAGTGGCATATTCTCCACAAACCTTGTCATTAGACACTTTCTGAAACCCAAGCTTTTAATTTGGAAATCTGACGTCATTCGACATGCCAGTTCTACAGTGCCCGGTGGGAGGATGCGGGTGGAAATCTCGGGATCTGGACGTAGAATTTGCGGCTGTCCTGGCCACTGCTCTTCAGATTCATAACAGGACTGCACATCCTGTACATACCCCTCAGCACCCCAAAAGCTAAAACTGGACCCATCAACCATAGGAGTTGGATGTAATCCAGATCAATGGTTAGCTTTTACCAGGCAGTGAAACATATAAAAGGCCGGAATGGCCATCGCCAACGATGTCCTGTCTACTGCTCCCTTTTGTGACCCCGATTTACCGACAGATATTATGCGCGATCTTCGTTGTGATGTTGCTTCCATGGAGGAGGCAGATCTTATGGGTGCAATCAATGGACTTGCTGTCAAAAAAGAGGGCACGTTAGTTCATCGCATTCAACTAAACAGGATGACCCAATCCTCTGGAACAGCCATCCGGACATTCTTAGTCAGCCTTCGATGCCAAGCTCCACTATGCCAGTATAGGGCCAAATGCAAGGTACCACGATGTACTTACGAGTTCCACTACAGTAACGAAGTAATCAAGAACTTATCAGGGGCATTGCTGACCCTGAAATCATGTCTGACTTGTTTGGTAATCCTAAGACTGATAGAACAGTGGAAGAAACAGTGATGTTCATTTCCAGAAGGAGCGGGGTAAGGTAACTAGAAGTGCTGTGGGAGATTCTACTCCAAAAACACCCACTACTCCTAAAAAAAGGTGAGGTCCGTCACATTGGAATAGAAATGGCCCCAAAGCCAGATCCAAAAACCGTGAGACTGGGACATTCACATGTGCTAAATGTGCAGTTAAAGGACACTACATTACTTCATGCAGCAGGTGAACTGCTTGTGGTGCTTGGGGCAACCGTGGTGCTCCATTTAAAGTCTGCTCACATGCAACAGGTCGCAAGAACCCGTCGAAAGACAGTACCCCATGCAGTACCTCGAAGGACATTGTCTACGATAATGCTGGTTATTTCTATGACCAGTTGGGCACCACATCAGAGCAGGGCAGTTCTCACCTTGTAGACACTTCTGCTGAAAAGTTTACACATAAAGTTTCTGTAGGACGCCTAAACCATCATGTGTTTTAGGGAAAATGGATTGCTGATCCCTCCAGACCCCAACCTATATGAAACTGCTGCCTCAGGATCATGCAACATTCGGACACCCCATTCTTGATACATCTAGACTTAAAGACCCAATTTAAAGTTAACACCCCCAAATGGTAAGCCCCCTGTCATTCAAACATTTAACAATAGATCTCATGTGGAGTGACATCTGCAGAGACTTTGGCTGGAGGGATCCCAGAGAGGTGTTTTGATAACAATAACAGTCAATTAGTTCAGTCATTCTTTAGATCTCGAGGAAGCCCAGTATACCAGAGTTTTGATAGTATGGTTTTCTCGCAATTATTAGCAATGTAATTTTAATATAATTGTATTCTTTTCTCCTCTACAAACATGTATTATAAATTACACAATCAGAAATCAAACAATACTTTGCACATTAATCTCTAAAACTTTTAACTTACTGAAATAATTTATATTATCAATTCACGAAGCTCTATATTTATAAAAGAAATTATTCATTCAGCCAATGAATGAGAATAAGAGAAAGAGAGAGAAAAAAGGTGTGGTGGGTGTAGATTGTGTGTCAGCTACCGTTAGAGATACAACCACTGTAGAAACACTATCACCACTGAAACTCTGCAGACGCCCTAATCTCGGCTGAGATTTGGCTTGGCTGAATATTTGAACTGACGTCAAAATATTCAGCAGAGTGCAAGAGCCTGGTTCGGGGTTATAAACCAGGGTGCATTTACATTTGCCATGACACTACAAATGAAGTCTTTCCTTGCTCCTTTGAAACTATCAACACCATTCGTTTGGACAGATGAATTGGACAAGGTCTTCCACCAGTCCACGGAGATTATCATAGAGGAAAGTTGTGCGGTTATTTGACCCTAATCGACCGACCTGCCTTGCCACTGATTGGTCTGTTAGTGGCATTGGCTTCTTAATGATGCAGAAGTATTACCAATGTGTGCTTGTTGCAATGATGGCTGGAAGCTATGCTTAGTTGGAAGCAGGTTTACACACCCATCTGAAAGTAGGTATGCTCCCATCGAAGGCGAGGCTTTGACAGTGGTGTATGCACTCCACCAAACACGTTATCATTATTGGGATGTAAGGATCTCATTGTTGCTACAGACCACAAACCTCTTCTACAGATACTGAATGATAAGTCACTCACTGACATTGATAACAGACGATTACTCAACCTCAAAGGCAAAATTCTTGGATACAGGTTCACAATCATACATGTGCCCGGGAGGAAGAACTTGGGTACAGATGCAGTCTCCAGACGCCCTAATGGCCAACCCACTCGCCTTCCACTACCAGGAGAACCACCATAGCGTGATAATCTCAACATGATGGTATCTCGCCACGACACCCTGGCAAGCCTATATCAGCATGCAACTGATAACGATACAGCTAAGGATACTTCCACTGGTGCTGCAGCCAACGACACACTGAAATCTGTCAGTACAGTTATCACGATATGGTTCACGAGGCCACATCATCTGACACAACACTTCATAACCTAGTACATCACTTGGTTTTGGGAGCTGTCTGCAGCGTTACGGCCTTACCATCGTTTTGCAGCTAGTCTGTGTGTTGTGGATAGTGTAGTACTCATAGGCTAACGAATTATCATCCCACCTGTCTTTCGTACAGCAATCCTCAATACACCCCATGCTGCCCACCAAGGTGGTGTCAGCGCAATGCTCTGTATATTGGCCTGATATCACTGCTAACATTGATAGAGTGAGAGACCAGTGTGCACATTGCCATCAGATGGCCAAATCCAACCCAATGCAACCTCCATCCGATATTACACCCCCAGACTACCCCTTATAAGTGATCTGCAATAATTGGTTCTCTTTCAATGGCAAGGATTATGTTGTTATTGTGGACAGCTATTCGAAATGGCCTATGGTGCACAGGTCAGAGTCTGGTGCAGAGGATCTAGTAAAATAGCTACGCGAGACATTCGTGACATTTGATATCCCAAAAGAGCTGACGTCAGACGGTGGCCCCAATTCACAGCAGGAAAGACACAGGAATTCTTGAAAATCTGGAGGGTTCAACATAGAATTTCGTCTGTTGCTAACCCACATGCCAACTGCAGGGCGAAACTGGCATGTGAAGACCATGAAACGTATCCTGACGGACAACTTATCTGTTACAGGATTCCTGGATGTAGACAAGTTCCAGAAAGCATTGCTGCTATACCATAACTCAATAGATCCAGAGACAAAATCTTTCCCAGCGTTGATCTTATTTGGATGTCCCATCCGTGAAGCCACTTCCAATTCTGATGGACAGATACTCATCTCACGAAATGTGGAAAGAACTGCTCTCACATCGGGAAACGGCACTCGCTCGACGACACTCCAGGGAACGTGAAAAGTGGAATGAGCACACTCAAAGGTTACCACCACTGAAAGTAGGGGATCATGACTACTTAAAAACTTTGGTTGGCAATCATCCCAGGAGACGGGAACACATTGTGGTCGTTATGGATTGATGAAATATGAGAATATTTCACTCATATGAAGATGACACAATTGCCGGTGAAGGGCTGCAAAATTTAGGCCTATGCTCGGCGCTTATGGTCTTTGCGCAGGGAGGGATATTTATCGTTCTGCACCTACTGTGACACGGGACCTCAGTTTTTGTGGTCTCATCCGAAAGGACCGACCCATTTAGTCGCCTCTTACGACAAGCAAGGGGTACTGAGGATCTATTCTAACCCAGATCCCCACGGGACGTCGTTATCGAGATCCGCCAATATCACCAGTATATTGAAACATGTAAAGGGTTTTCCAGCAGGGGGTGCCTTTCTTGGGACACTGATTTTGACTACGGATAACTCCATTTACCTGATCAGGATATAGGGTCCTATAACAACCGGTATGAAACACGTCAAACAGCATTTTACCCAATGATAGGTCATATGGGCAAACTAGATTATTATAACGACAATATAATTTGCGAAATGCTGACTTTCAACGAGACTGTTGAAACCCCTGTAACATTAACTTATTTGCCAGTCGCCTGCCGGAAAGGTTTACGGAAGGGCATCTACTGAAGAGGATGGGGTAAAGCTGCAGGTAGACATCAACAAACTGTCAGACTGGTCAGATCAATACGAGCAAGTGCAGCGTCGTGCATCTGGGACATAACAACCCCCGTCATACTTATCATATGAGGGACAACGATGGATAAAACAGAGTACTCAAAGGAACACACATGTGAGAAAGATCTAGGCTTGCAAATTGATCACAAATTACCATTCCATCAACATGTGAGTCAGGCAGTGACTAAAGGCAACAGACCCCTAGGCCTCATCAAACGAATATTTACCAGCAGGGACAAGAACATCATCAAACGCCATTACATTGGTTCGACCTATACTCAAGTATGGGAATGCTCCTCGACTACACCAGTTTGCAGGCGACATAGAGATATGCACTGACATTAAGGATCTATCCTATGAACAGAGACTTGAGAGTATAAAACTGTCGTCATTGCACTATCGGAAGCAGCGTGGAGATATGATCCAAGTGTAAAAGATCCTGACTGGCAGACAACATCAATGAGGACAAGTACCTACCTCTGTCACACTCGACAAGAACTAGGGGTCACTCTCTTTTAAAAGCTAGGGAAGACATTGACAAGGCTCAACTTAAGGAAGCATTCGTTTGGCCCACGAGTCGTTAAAAGCCGGAACTCCCTACGAGATTGGATGATCGAAGCAAAGGACATATAAATGACTTCTAAAGTAAGGTGGACACATTTTGGAAAGGCAGACGCTACACCACTCTCCCCACGCATGCGATGAATACGTTTTCTAGACAAGAGCAGGAGGCACGGGCCTATATATAGAGACGTATCAGGGTATACAATGTCTGACCAAATTCAGAAAGTGTCCCCATGGTTCCCATGTATTTTAAAGGTCCATTTGAAGCTATGGACTAACATGTGGTATTCTACAACTGAAAGTGCATACAAATATATTTCATTTTCTTCTTTATATATATATATATCGGTGGATTCTGAGCATGTCTTCCCGTTCTCTTTGTAATTTCTGCTTCCCTTGTTTATTAGCCTTTTGATTTTACAAAATGTTGACCTCCTAATATTATCACATAGGATCGTTTCAGTTTCAATCCCCCATTTCAGCAACTCCCCAAATATATAGAATTATCTCTAGACTTACTGCATATCAATAATAATTTCTAATAATATATATCTTACCCGTATATTCGTATAATATAGTACCATATAATTTTTCCATTACATGTATTATAAGTACTCGCACCTCAGCAGTTAGAGATAAAATAAGAGGTTAAACGTCTTCCTGCTTTCAACTTTCTCAGACACCAGCTTCTTCAAACGAAGTTTGATGCTAACCAATGGACCGCTTAAAAGTCCATCAGTCAACCCGAAAGACAACATCGATGGGGAAGCAAATTTCGTTTGTATGTGATAACTTTCACAGGGGCCTGAGTTACCACATTTTATTATAATGATTAAACAGTTCAGTTATACAATCTTTTCGTTTCATTTCGTATTAAATTTCGTTTCGTTAGGTTTCATTTCGGTATACTTCGTTTCGTTTCGTCAGGTTTCGTTTTGCATTTTACAGATACCCCTTTCGCAATACATGTATATAAACATGTTGCAAAAGATATTAAGGCCATAAACTTAAGTATGCAGACTAGTATGACTCCATCCCTGGGTCCATGATTTGAACAAATTCAAAGAAGGTGTTGCACGTCTCATGTTAATTTCCCTAAAGGTGTTGCATGAAAGATAGAATTTTTTTTAAGTTATTCATATATGTATATGATAAAACCAATTGGTAGTCCATATTTTGATCTACTTATTTCGACTTTAGAATCTGACTCAAACCAGCTCATTGACTGGTTCAAAATTAACAAGATGCAGGCAAACCCTGATAAATTTCAAGTCTTGGCAGTTGGGAAGAAAACGTTTGAAAAATCTCCGTCTATAAATATGCAAAATTTTGAACTAACTTGTGAAGAAAGTGTTAAATTGCTGGGAATTGAGATTGACTATCAATTAAATGTTGACGCTCATATTAGTACAATCTGCAGGAAGGCATCCCAACAACTGAATATTCTTAAACGTCTAGGCCCATTTTTGAACAGATTAAGCAAACTTACAATT
Source organism: Ostrea edulis (assembly GCF_947568905.1). NCBI lineage: Eukaryota > Metazoa > Mollusca > Bivalvia > Ostreida > Ostreidae > Ostrea > Ostrea edulis. The sequence goes on along the minus strand of NC_079165.1, from coordinate 73,685,509 downwards.
TTTCATACTTTTATTCTTAGTAATTTTAATTTTTGCCCTTTGGCCTGGCATTTTTGTACAGAGAAAAATTCCAAAAAGATAGAAAAAGTGCAGGAAAGAGCGCTTCGCTTTGTATACGATGATCTCAACAGCTCATATGAAAACTTATTGATTAAAGCAAAGGTGTCTTCTTTGCAGATTCGAAGAATGAGAACTATGGCGCTTGAAACTTTTAAGATTTTGAATAAACTGTCGCCCTCATGTCTGCACAATCTTGTACACACAAGAAATTCAAAATACTCTTTTAGATACAATAACATTTTGGACATTCCACAAGTCAGAACATCAAAATATGGCAAGAGATCTTTTAAATTTGCTGCTGCCACACTGTGGAACAGCCTTCCAGACCATTTCAGGACTGAAAATAGCTTCTCTCAATTAATGCAGTCCTGGAGTGGTACTAAATGTTGCTGTTCTGCATGCAGATGATTGCATTTTCTGGTTTGCTCCTTTCAGTTGTAACTGTCTTTAGCTGATAATATTTATTTAAAATAACCATATTTTTAGAAATCATCTAGTTATTTTAAAATTCTAAGTTCTGTGTCTTAATCGTATTTATAAATTTTTACTCAACCATGAAAAATTAATATTTCTCCCTGTTTGTTGTATGTCATACTGCATGTAGATGTTGGTCGTTGGACAGAGAGGCGCTTGCCACCTGATCTCCGGTTAGGATCTATATGAAATACCAGATTGCATGAATCTTAAATATTGCTGCATGTTGTTTTATTATTCTAATGTTGATGTATATGTTTTATATTCGGTAAAAAGCTCTATAGAGCTTATGTTATTTGTGTTTTATACATGCCGAATTGAAATAAAGTTTTCTTATCTTATCTTATATCTTATAACGTATGTCTTGATTTAATAATTTTAAAAACAAGTTTAAAAGACGTGTATTGACAAAATTAGCCAAAATAATTCGAGTTTAAATGAATCAAAAAGCGATTTCTATGATTTTTAGCGTTAAAATAGTGGGGTATCCCCGAATTTCAGAAAAACTGCCTCCGTGAAACAAATTAGATTTAAATTTTGTTTCACGGGGGCATTTTTTTGTAAATTTGAAAAAATCGAAACGACTTCACTGGTATTATTTTCAACTTCACCTGTACGTTAATTTTCCTTAGTAATTTATGGTCTACAGCGTGGTTCAGTGGATAAGGTCGTCGACTCCTATATGTAAAGATGTTTTCTATTTTTTAAAACGACCGGGTTCGACTCCCTCACGAACACATTTTTGTTGTTGTTCATATTACGTTTTCCATCTAGATTTTCTTTTCTTAATTGAAACACGCTTTTGGTGTTTTATAAATGTTTCATGTCAAATCTCTGTTTATTACCATGTGCCGAGTTTTAAATAAGCTTCCAACCTGGACACTGTTTAGTTTGTGAATAGGGCTCTCAACAAACACGCCGAATACAGCATGCAATACCTGTATTTTACAGCGAATTACAAAAGACCGGTTGAGTTTTCAATTGCCTGTTGGATTGATCAATAGACTTTACAATTTGGTCAGCCAAGAATCACATTTGGTCTGAATTTAGGTCACAAAGTTACTCAAGCGTAGATTGCTTTTACAGGTAAATCTGAGTTGATTTCAGTGTCTTTTGCAGCTATTTCCCTAGGATTTTTTTTTCAAAGTGAACATCCATTAAATCAAATTGAATATATTTCTCTCTCAGATATACATTTGATTACTTTAACATGTTTAATTAAATGTGCTCTCTCTCTCTCTCTCTCTCATTTGAAACATTATTTCAAGTGTTTTTAAATCAATAAATTTGGAATAAAATCAAATTTTATTATATTTTTCTTTCAAAAATACTTTTGATTACTTTAAGTAAAGAAAAGGGTGCATTCTCTCTCTCTCTTTCTCTCTCTCTCTCTCAAATACAATTTTTTTATTGATGAAATTGAACTTTACTAAACTCTTATCAATTTCACTTTTAAAAACAATTCATTAGACATCTCACAGTGTCCACATGTACATGTACCATTCGTCTGTTTGTCAATCTATATTTGAGGTCATTCCATTCATATCACACAAAGAAAACTTCCAGAAAACTCTTCTATTGTTACTGTTTCTGACCAATAGAATTCTTGTTATTGTAGCTAACCATTTAAGTTGAGACTTTCTATTCTATTTATAGTTCCATTCATATCACACAAAGAAAACTTCCAGAAAACTCTTCTATTGTTACTGTTTCTGACCAATAGAATTCTTGTTATTATAGCTAACCTTCTATTCTATTTATAGTTTTTAGGGTTGGTTAGTGCACATCAAGCTTTGGGAATTTTACAACACCTATTCAGCTTATAACCATGAAAAAAATAAGATGGAGAGATATTTTAACAGAAATTATTAACTTATACAATTAGAGAAATTCTTTTTCCTGAAATAATCAGTAAAACTGAAGTGTTAAATTATCTTATTTATGGGGTTGTCACTCACACTGAGAAAAAAAAGTTGTCAATTCTTTGCCATACCTGAGTAACTTTGTGACCTAAATTCAGACCAAATGTGATACCTTGCTGACCAAATTGTAAAGTCTGTTGATCAATCCAGCAGGCAATTGAAAACTCAACCGGTCTTTTGTAATTCGCTGTAATAGTCAAGGCTGCTCGTTAGAACTTGTATGTTTTTCTGAATGAAAGTTGTTGACAAAGGCATGGTGCCTTTTACGAAAAACCGTTGTGAACTTTGCAAAGCTTTGGAAGAAAAACTTTTAAGGCCAAACAAGATAAATAACCGTTTAAACAGTTTGAGTTAAAGGTGCATGTACTTCGAATAATGTTAAACTTTATTAATGCGTATTAAACTTCCCATATTTTATTTTGTGGTCAGAGTCATGTACAGTCGCCAGTTGTTGGTTGTAGAAAATAATACATACGAGTATAAGAGCTTTTTGGACTATAGTAGTATGGAATATTAAATATTTGATACACTGATAACATGTAACCGTATACATTGTATCTGATTTTCAGGGGGGGAAAAGAATGTGGCAAATACGCAATGAGTATAAATATGAATGAAGGTCAGTTCTACGTCACGAGTGCTGGCACGAAGCCCCGATTAGGGAAAATTCCCACTTCGGTGCAACACCCTCTTTACACTGACTGAAGATGCGAATTTAGTATTATCTTTTTTGGGCCCCATGGTTCTTGAGGATTTTTTTAAAAATGAGATCCATAAAATTCTCACTATTAATTATATCCTCATGATAGAGGGAGTGACGTTTCCTGTGAATAAGATTGAATCTCCTTCAACCAATTCAAGGAGTCAAAAATGTAAAACGTTTACTACCGACAAACGGACCCAGGACAAAATGTGATCAGAGAAGCTCTACCTACCTAGTCCTTGTTGCACCCGGAGGCACATAAGGCAAGGATTAATTTCTTCCACTGCTCACTGTCTTTTGCCTTCTTCTCTAATTCCCTCCAAGTCAGCAGGCCCATCTCCGTCATCTCGGTCTCAACACTCCGTCTCCAGGTGGTCCTTGAACGACGGCCTCTTGCCTTCTGCAGTCCATCTTAAGGATATCCTGGTGATGTTGTCGGTTGGTTTTCTGATGAGGACATGTCCAATCCATCGCCAACAGTGTTGGCACGCATGTCTGAGGTGTTCGTTCTTTCATGTAGATCTTTGTTCGAGATTCTGGAAGGCCAGATTATCTTCAATATTTTTCTCAAGCAACCATTGTGGAAACTTGAGTTTGTTGGTATCCCTCTCTGTCATCCTCAACATTCCGCACCACACAACAGTATTGACAGAACACAACTGTTATATAGCCTCATCTTGGTATTCCTGATTACACCGATAGACTTCCAGATGCTCTAAAGGTTTCCGAAAGCGCCTTTTGCTTTACTTAGTCTTGTCTTGATGTCTTTTATTTTACCCAAAATTTTGTTTTTCACTTTTAATGATCAAAATCTACTGTCTAATGTGTTTGAAAGATTTCAAATGAAAATTAAGGTTATACACCATCACAGAAGCTCATTTTAGAGAGTTCATTATTTGTTTTGTAAACAAAGATTGCGGTATGCTATTGTTTACGAAATTTTCAAAAGAACTGGATATCGATCTAAGTTTATTATATCTTTCACATTTCAAGCATTTTGGGGGTAAAATGTGTCATCTAAAAGTTAAAATTTATGACTGCAAAATTAAGATGAATTATATTACATAATCACTGTTTCACTTGTTTATTTGTTTACATAAAGAGACTCAGAGTCTTTGTTTATACAACACATACTTAAGGCTAAAATATTGCTTTCATACTTGCATTCAGAAGTTCAAGATTTTGGCTGTCAACATTAAATGAGTTATATTTTTTATGTTTAACATCAAAAATGAAAAATATTTTCATCAAAAATCGTGAACCAGTCCCTTTAAAAAAATTGGGGGGGGGGGGGGGGGGAGAATCGTGAATCAGTCCCTTCACATGCACAGGTCAACATTTTACCAACAGAAACTAGTTTGCATAGGAAATGTGAAAAAGAAACTCCTGTAAAAACCCTTTTAAAATATATAGGGTAGAAATTGATGCAAACTTGTAGCATAGTTTCAAGTTTGTTTAAACTATGACCCCCTAAGCCAGGGTTTTACCATTCTTAATAGTGGCCAAGTTTGAATAAAAACATATAAAATACTTTTCAAAAATCTTATTCAGTAATGTTTTACCTACAAACCATGGTACCAGGGATTAATTATCAGAATTTAAACTTTTGAACAATTAGTGCTCAAACATGTATGCATGAGCAAAGTGACCTAGTTTGGTAGAGTGGTACAATATGTTTTAGCATTACTTCCATTAGTAGAAAATTTGGGCATAGAAGAGATTACAAAACTCTTTTAAATTGTATTACAGTTATTACTTTCCTGAGGCTAAATTTTCAACATTTGGAGTGAAGATTCTCACAATAAACTAGAAAATTCCAGTATGTAAAATTGGTTGCAAGTTCTTTTGTAAAATGCACCCCGCAGTGTGGCCTGTGATGTTCAAATCTGTTATTGTGTTAACTACCTGTCTTCATTTCTATGTTCTCTCCGAGCAAGACTGATCTCTCTAAATGATCATGGAGTAGGATCATGACACCCCCCTCACACTGTATGAAACCTCTATGTCAAGTGGATTGCTCAATGTTTGTTAAAATACAACCATAATAACATAAATATCAGAATAAACAGTATCAGCTTAAGTGCCTAATGTCGGCTCAGTAGACGCACGATACCACTTCCCCATGTATCAACATCAGCACTTCCTAGCGTCCAACATTCACAACAGGTTTAACATGCCTTCGGCGTAACATGTACCCACTGTAAATACACTCATGATGGTAGAATCTATCCTGGTCAGATGATCATAGTGACAAAAAGTAGAACATGAAGTGTTTTTCATTTAATTATATATTTCTCTTAGGATTCACATATATCCTGTATGAAATTACACAAAGCAATTTAATTAACTAATGCAATGATACAAAAAAAATTTGACATGCAGTTCTTCCTGCTATCACTAAAATATTTGATGAACATAAAACAAAAACATTGTCAGCAGAGCAAATTGAGTGGTGGCCTTAACATTATGATAATACTTCAAATAGTCTGCACAGAGAGATGCACATTTATTGTAAATATATTGCAGTAACAATGTGGTCTGGATACTAACATGAACTTTCAACAGTAAATCTCCATTTCGATGAGAAGAGTATGTTCTTCAGCACAGAAAAAGTAAATGGTAGGTTACAAATGAAACAAAGTTTGTCTAAAGATAGCTTTGTATTAACCCCCAGTGTAACTGACTTAATATCATGTTACAAGTATTCTAGAAGTTCAAGCATTTTAAAAATACACAGCCAGGCTTTGAAAATATTCATCAACATTTTTCTATCAAAGATCTACAATAAGTTTATCAAAAACTCAAGGATTTTTTTCTTAATTTGAAATGAGAATATGCAATTTTCAAGATCTGAGCTCTTTAGTGTCAGAGGTGCATTTAATGGAGCTTTAGACACCAATGTAGGACAGACTACCCCTACAAAAGTGACAAAGATGATAAAAGAATCTGAAAAGCAGTAACAATGTGGTCAGTATACTAAGACTCAAGAAAAGTTTTACTATTAAACATGAAAACAAAAATTATACTATTTTTGCAAGAAATACTCTAGTCATATTAAATATGAGCAACGCAAAATATAACTAAGCATTTCTTATGTTTCTCTACTTACTGACTTCTGACTTCTGGTTTTGTGTATCGACCACATTCAAGTAACTAAATAGCAATGAGAAATTATTGTATACATCTACACAAGCAGTGATAGACATATTTCAAATCCTTTTTGCTTACAAATTTGTTTGCACCTCACTGAGTATAAAAAAATCACTTAAGGGAAAAATCTCAGATGCATATTGAAACTTGCATGTGGTATTGCCAGTCCTTACAAATTAATTCAGCATAGAAATTTATCAAAAGTATCATGTTCTAAAAAATAAACATATATAAAAAAAACATCAGTGATTTTAAGTAAAATCAATTGCTTAAGTAGATATTTGGTAATTACTAAAAACTAAATAATAAAAATGAAATCATAAAAATGATATGAATTTTACTAATCACGATTTGGTAAATAACAATGTAATCATAACATAATGAAAATGTTGCACATGAACAATGGAAAATACAGAGAAAACTGAAAAAAAATTCCCAACCTAACCATTCTGAAATAAAATAAAAAATAGATGTAAAATTCAATAACTTGTCCTTAAAGATCTTGAAGCTGTTCAATAGGTGTATTGTGTTGTTCAATGATATCTACGGTGTTTATGTTTTTATAATTATGAAGGCATATTTTAATAAGTTAACATTACAACTGCCGAACTGCACCAGTATACTGATATGCCAGCAGTGTTTTAAATAATCGATAACAGAGATCAATCTATCCAAATAAATATACAAAACATAAATAGAGAGTAAATGAAACAGAACACTTCAAAACATGCTACAGCCTTAACTATTAATAATGAATTGATTACAACAGCATCATTAGTGCATCATTGTATGCAAATAATTTCAGTCATCCATTTCACCACTTCTAGAATAGGAAATATACGGCAAAGAGCTCAATGTAATTTTAGAAAAAAACCGCTAAAATCCGAACATAAAAAAAATCTCCCCAGAGAAAATTGAAATAAAACTTCTTGCAAAATATTACTCCCTGTCTGGGTCAAATACATCCAAAATAAAAAATATCCTATGTACATATTTCATACTGCAAATACAGTCTTCGGATTTGCAAAGTTATCCAAATTGTAGTCAGTTATAATTCATTATCTTAATTATTACATTAATTCATGAGTTCCAGTGAGAGCCTGATACAGTCAATGTATTTAAATGTACACTGCAGTAAACTCATTTCATTAATTAATTGATCTGTACTGGCAATTATACCCATTTTAAGACTCAAAGTCATTCTTTAAATTACATACGGCATAATCTATTTGTAACATTTGAACAATTCTTTCAGAATTCTGACAGAACAATGAAATGAACACGAAGAAATGTAATGGGAGGCATGTGCTGCATCATAAACAATGAAAGTGACTAGATAGTACAGCACGATGGAAATTCTACAAAATGAACAAAGATATTTCTACTTTCTAAATGACTTGATGGGAAGCGTTCTGATTACATCTATTGGTATGGTGTTAACTGAGTATTCGGTCACGTCTGCAAAGTGTTGTAGACTGTAGATATGGTAATTGGAAGGCCTTGGTATCCCATAAGCAGTTTGAAAAATTTGGTATCTTTCACAGATAAAAATGATATGAGCAATCTATTTGTAGTATAATTATGAGTGAAAACTGAGTATGTATTGGAAATGATCGTCTATTAGAAGTCTTGAAATGGTTAAACTTATCTACTCGCTTTTCATTGTAAAGCTATTCAGTGTTATGAATGTTTGAATGAAAATTCAGCATCTGTTATGCTTGGTAAAAATAAAATCATGTATTTCCTACATTTATGAATTGCTTGAATCTTCATTGATTAATCTTATATAAAATTACATTCCTTTGACTAACACCCAAACTCATTCAGATCAAAGACTTAAACTGAAAATCAACCTTTCTGTGTTGTTTTAAAATCACAAATTTTGTGATAACTAGAACTGCTAAATTGCTAAGTGTTTGTTTGCCCTACGGTTGTTGAGGAAAAACAGAAAAAAACAAACTACATCTTCACATCAAATGATACAAACATGATGTATATTAACAGTCACAAAAGTTAACAGAGATATAAACATATATAAAGATCCTGTGCAATAATTTGATATTAAAGCTTGACGGAAGCTGTATATAACAAAACAACAAAATATCCAACAAAAAACAAATATAGCAACATGTCCTGCCTTCATCTGCATAGATAACAACTGACAAATGTCAGCAACCGTCACAAATTCCTGTCAACACAGTTTTGTAGTCTGGCACAATAATAATGGATTTCTTTGGTTCTCCATCACCATCATCTTTTTCTTTAGTACCTCCAAGTAGTAGCAGGATTTCCTGTCTCATTCAATATGCTGTACACTATGCAGTCTAAATCAATTTGCACTATGAAGCAGCATTCCCTTGTCTACTGGGTGGTAGAATTTGAGCGTTTGATCTGTGAAAGAATTTGTTCACAAAGAACTTTCCAAATCTCTCTGACCTTCAGCCAAGTCTAAATCACAACAGTGTTCCTGTGTAATGAATTATGATGGGTCAGTTAGTTGTAGACTTGGGATTTTCTCCATCACAAAACACAACCATCACACTGGTTAATATAAATATATGGCAGTTTAAAGCTGGACTTTCAACTATGGCAACCATATAGGTGCAGAGGGAACACTAAACAGTCGTTTCTGGTTTCCATTCCTCACTGAGCACCAGAGGTTCATGTTCGTTATTTTCACCATTAATAGCAGAAATGTCGTTATAGTAACCTTTATTAACTAACTGCTTTTTTGGCACATTTAAATTAGGTTCATCAAAATATTCTGGGTTTTGAAAGTTCAGACCCGGTTGGCCATGACCGTTGTGGTCCAAATGGTCGTCCAGAAAGACTGAACCTGAACTGTCATTTAGGTAATCTGAAAAGAGAAATCACAATAAAAAAAAAATGTTCACATGCAATAATAATTATTTGGAAAGCAAACATTCATAACCTGCAAAACTCCACTATGGGTCCTATAATCTTCTCATTTGTCCTATAAGAGATACCGCTCTAATAGTTTGCAGCAGGTCCAGACAAAGAGAGATAACTCTGATATGCCAGACGATCTAATAATTGTCTCTCTAGTCATCAGTCCCCTCTTTTATGATAATATCAAGTAATAAAATTAAAGCTGAAATAGGTAATCTTGTCTACATAACTGTAAAAATAATTATCTTTGCATAAATAATAAAATTTAAAACACTCCTGTTCATCAGTTTTCTACTCGAAATTGTCTGTATATTACCAGTATACAAGTATTAAAAGTTTTCCAATACAAAAATCATCCATATCAAAAAATTGTGTAAATCCAAAAAATCACCATAAAGATGGATGCATTGAGATATTATATCTTCTATGCAACAACTATATATACATTTTTTTCAGGAACAGAACAGTGGGTGTCATAGTTCTTGTTTTTGTGTCAAAGTCATTTCAAGATCACTCTTTTTATACCACATAATCTTGAAATTCTATCAGAGCAGATATAAATTGTATATATACTTATGATTCGTTTCACACTTTGTTTTAATTTGCAGCATAATGATTATGTACATGTATGCTCATATTTCTGTTTGTTTTAATTTGCAGCATAATGATTATGTACATGTATGCTCATATTTCTGTTTGTTTTAATTTGCAGCATAATGATTATGTACATGTATGCTCATATTTCTGTTTGTTTTAATTTGTAGCATAATGATTATGTACATGTATGCTCATATTTCTGTTTGTTTGCTACTTAATCTATACTTCTGTCACACTTAGATGTTTTGAAAGTTTTTATGTCATAACATTGCTGTAATAACATACTTATTGACACAAAATATAGTATGAGTATCAAATTATATATGAAAGAGAGAATGATTTCCTCAGGAAAATATGAAGAAGAGGGCGATTAAAATGGCCCTTAGTCGGTCGCAAGTTCAAGATATCATTCAAATGTACTAAGTCCTGTTACTTTTGTCAGCAGTCTTCACGAAAACTCAGTGGTCCGAAGACCGAGGCCAGTGAATTTTAGGGTCGGGTCAGTGAAATTAAAAAAATCAGGAAGTCCGATGGGCTTGTAGACTTTTTGTAAGTCACATTGAATATAATGTTGGATTTAGATATTCAAAACGTCTTATTTACTTAAATTACCATCAAAATGAATATAAATCAATAAATAGCGCATAAAGTAAGTGTTTTGACATCGTGGTTTGTTTATTTCTTTAAAGTTGAGAATGATAACTATGTCTATAATTGTAATTGTCAAGATAACTTGTACGTTGATCACGTGAATATTCAACGAACAACTTATTGAAACAACAAAAATGGCCGCGTTCTGTATCGTACTGCGCACTGGTAACTGCTGTTTTATTGCATTGTCAAATTAAAATGAACTTCGTCAATTGCAGTTATCTCTGATTTTATGCAATTTCTATAGTTTATAGAATTAATCAATCGTTTACATTTGATGTTGGTAGAGAAGGCTACTTCCTAAGGTGCACTTAGGCTGTTTTCATGTTTGTGAAAAATACGTGAATTTGTAGTCTTGTTGTTTGCGGGTGAAGAGAGAGAGAAAATACCATGTACAGTGTTGTTTTTCTGGTATCGACAGAAAGGATGTCTTAGGGTGGATATGAATATGAGTAATACACATACTTTCAGTAAATTGATTGTACAGTTTTACAATGCATTCCATAAATGTATGTGATAAACATGTACTATGGAAATTTTGGGGGCCAGTAAATTTCACTGTGGGCCAGTAAATTCAGACAGTTCACTGGTCCAACTGGCCAGTAAGTTTTAAATGTTTTCGTGAAGACTGTGTCAGTATGACTTTTCCCAATAGTTTTGAAAACCTTTCCTTCCTTGTACTAGAGACAAAAGTAAGTACTTTCAAATCAGGGGAAAAAGTGTTATTTCAATATGCTGTTTTTCTTCACTGAAAAAAAACCAGTCCCCTATATTTATGTTCTCCACACCCACTTCAGTGTTCACTGTAAGAAAAGACCCACTTCAACATTCATTGTACGAGGATGTTCGATATGTAGTGTGTATTGTACGATATCTCAAAAGCATTCGACTTAAATAGTGAAATGAACATTACATCCCATCAAAGTATTCTCTGTGGTTTGAAATACATAATTTCAATCTCTGAATCCATTTCTGAAATGCGTCACGGTACGCTGATTTAGGTAGACCTCTGAGGCACTGACTGATGGCTGAGCCAAGGGTTTGTCGGGACTTGTAACGACAACCAGATAAGAACTTTTTAAGTTTTGGAAAAAGTCGCATGGAGCTAGATCTGGAGAGTATGGTGGGTGTAGCAAGATGGTAACCTTCTCCAACTTCAAAAATTGCTTCAGAAGCTCAGATGTATGTGATGGAGCATTATCATGAAGTAGACGAACATGCTTAAATCCCGACACAAGGCGTCGATTATGATAATATTTCTTGAGCTTTTTTAGTATAACATCTCAGTAATACCAATCTGTACACGTTTGCCCTTTGGCACCGGAATTTGTACGGCTATACCATCACATGAGAAGTATATGCAATAAAGAACCTTCTTTGTGCTTATGGTTCTTTTGGCAACTACATGCCCCCTACCGTGTTTAGTTAGCCATACTTTGTTTCCAATTTTTCTTACTGGTTCGAAATAGTAAACCCATTTTTTGTCACCAGTGACAATGTTTACAAATTGTCTTTGGGAAACATTTTGAGCATTTTGCTTAGCGGTTTGTACTCATACCCGTTTTTGGTCATCTGTCAATATATGCGGTATCCATCTGGCAGAAATCTTTTGTACTTTCAAAATACACTTCAAAATGAAATGCACCTGCAATAGTGATATGCCAACAGCTTTGGTAATATTACGAATCGTGTATCTGCCATCACTTTCAATTATTTCCATGACTTCTGAGAGATTTGCTTTGCCTGTTACAGCCACAGGTCAGACAGATTTTGCTGCATCTTTGATGGATTCTGTGCCAATCAGAAATTTCTTTCTCCACCTAGGAACTGTCTCATAAGATGCCTTATCAGACCCATAAACTTCCCCCGATGCAGCAAAAATCTGCATTACAGAATGACCGAGTTTTGTGCAAACTTTTATATAAGCTCTAATTTCTTCAATATTCTGAACCTGTTTCCCAACCATTTTTACAACAGTGGTCAACGACTGGCTCTATTGAAATGACTCCAAGTTTAAAACTATGTGGAGCTGAAGGCTCATGTTTTTATCGTTGGAAAGGTATTGAATAGAGCTATTTAAGAGTATCATCATCCACGAAATCGTGCAAAGCGTTATTGTGCTGTGGTACAATACACATTACATATCGAATAGCCCTCGTAAGAAAAGACCCACTTCAGCATTCATTGTAAGAAAAGACCCACTTCAGTGTTCATTGAAAGAACAGAGTAATGTAGCTTCATGACCTACAATGTTCATATCTGGAAAAATTACAGCACATCTAATTTGTCTGAATGATGACAAGAACCCATCCTAAAAGCAATGAATCCATTTAGTCCTTAAATGTAAAGGGACAATCTGGTTGAGTAGCATCGACTCTCCTTACCTTGCCCATCTATTAAATCAGCATATGCCCGAGGTTTGGAAGACTTTGGCTGAAGATAGTCATCTTCATCCAATGGTAACTGCATCTTGAAATCAGGAGAATGCTTCAGGTAGTGATTGGGGATGTTTGGTCTGCCCACAGAGCCATTCCTAAGAGGTCTTTTATGACCAGAATCTATTTCATCTGCAAAAGTAAAACAGGAATACCCATCAATGATGATCAATATGGTCATATACTTGTGTAAGACAACAATAAACTATAAATTAACTCATTTCTAAAAACATCTTAGCTTCGAAATCATTTCAAAATACCGTTCTCACGAGAGATTTACCCGAGTAAATCCTTGCATGGTCAACTTCCATAGTAACCCAGTTTAGAGCTTTATCTTTAGTTTATCATTGTAACAGTGACACTCATCAAGAATAAAATACCTGTATGAAGAACTTTCACTGGGTCAGAACTATAGCGAGAATTGACACTGTCACCACGATTCCTGGATGGGTCCTGTGCCCGCTGGTCTCGAGCTTTCGCTGCAGATTCCAGGTGACCATAACGTTTTTCCCTACGAGCAGGTGGTCGAAGTTCTTTAAGTGGGATACTTTGTTCAGTTGGTAAGGATGCATCATATGGCAGTAATGGAGTCTAAATAATTTTCAAAAGTAAACATGTTATTTTTACTTCATTATAATGACCCATAAGAAGCATTTTAACAAGCGGCCCAAGGGCCACATCGCTCACCTAAGTCACCTTACCTTGGTCCATATTTAAAGATTTTCCTTATATATTCGCATGCAAAACTTTGATCCCTATTGTGGCCCCAACCTATTTCCGGGGGCCATGATTTTTACAACCTTGAATCTGTTGGGGAAACTTTCATGTAAATGTAAAATTCTTTGGCTGAATGGTTCTTGAGAAGAAGACTTTTAAAGATTTTCCTTATATATCTGTGTGTAAAACGCCAAGTTTGGTTGAAATTGGCCCAGTGCTTCTGGAAAAGAAGATTTTAAAAGTTGTTAATGTATTTTCACTATTTCGCTATTATCTCCCCTTGGAAAAGGGTGTGACCCTTCATTTGAACAAACTTGAATCCCTGTGGCCCAAAGATGCTTTGTGCCAAGTTTGGTTGAAATTGGCCCAGTGGTTCTGGAGAAGAAGTCGAAAATGTGAGAGTTTACAGACAGACGGACAAAGGGTGATCAGAAAAGCTCACTTGAGCTTTCAGTTCAGGTGAGCTAAAAAGGATTTTCTGTAATAGACAGAGGCCAACAGTATACAAGTCTTGACACAAAAGTTTTCAATATATGACCAATAGCCCCACCCTGGTGTCATGCATTTCACTTTTTAAATATGGCTAATTGTTCATTATTAATCATGCCATCACTTTGACTGCTTGGTGTCCTGAAGTAAAGAATATTTTTTCAAAATATGATGTATTTTCAATATATGACCAACTTAGCTCCACCCTGGTGCATAAACCCTGATTCCAAGGGTCATGAATTTCACATTTTTGGTAAAGGGTTCATTGATTACTATATTCATGTTAATAGCCTGTCTGATTGATGTCCAAGACTAAAGAAAAAGAATTTTGAAGATTATGTTAATTTTAATGGTTTTGGTCACACCCATTAGGCGCCAGGGAGGCAAGGTCCACGGAATTCACAAATTTTCCCCTTCACTCATAAATGTTATGTACAAAAATTGGTTAAAATTGATTCATTCATTCCATAGAAGAAGCTGGAAATGTTCACAGCTGACGTACAACAACAGACAAAAACAGATAGCAATAGGTTACCTGAGTTACTCCGGTGACCTAATAAAATAGTATAGAAGAGATCTGAACAAAGAAATATGAGATGGATCTAACCTTTGATGAGACAGGTGTGGTGGGTATCTCCACAGATGCCCTGGGTGTGGGCTGTAGATAGTCATCTGCTTCGATCACCTCCTCTGGTCCATCAACTGCCACACTGAGACTGCGAGCCAAGTCGTTCTTGTCATAGGAATGACTAGGCAGACGCATCAACTTGTCACCCTGAAAAAAAAAACCAAATTCAAAAATAAGTAATTTAGTAGCAAGTTGTATTTCATTAAATTCTGAAACAGAAGATTTTTTCATAAAATCTTTACCAAAACAATATACAATTTAGAAGAAATGCTTGTATAAAATAAAAGGAGCCAAAAATCAATAAACATACCTGTAGACTAATAATAAAGATTTCTAAAATCACTATCTTAAAGCCGGCTACAAAATGCAATCTTTATTTCTTAATTCTTTTTAAAACACTTGCCATGCAATGTAAACTACAACAAACAATCATTCTTGTCTTTAAAAAAAACACAACAAAAAAGTACACACTACATTCTTCTATACATGCAAAAAAAAAATCTACAATTAATTGATGGCATCACAATAGAATATGTATGTAAGAAATTGTACAAATTTATCATTGGCCTTCAAAGTTCAAAACTAAAAATAGAAAAAATATCCAAGCAATAAAAGGGTTGAAGAAAAACTCTGATGTTTATGTACCATAGATAAGAAACTAGATCAGTAGACAAACTGTCTTCTATACATACAAGTATTATCAAATCTCACGAGTGGATAAATACCTAAATTTCCACAATATATCAAAATGTCAACACTTCTCTGCTATAAATCAGACCTAATTTCAATTCATAAATCAAATTCCTGTCTCTCATTTGATTTTTTTTTACCTAGATAAAAACAAGTTCTTATGAAACAAAATATTAGTCTGTAGATGAGGAAAACTGATAATGGCAATGTTACATGTTTTTTGAGCAGACACGGGAAAATATTACATGAGCTTTAACTCTCAAATCATAAACAGTTATTACGAGAGATTTATTTTCCAGAAAACGCTTGCTCTGTTGTCAGCAAAAGACAATGAATTTCACTTTTTCTTCAATAAGTGATGTTAAATTTGAATGAAACTTGCAGAGGAAGTTGTTCTGATCTTATCATTGTTTAGTGAAACATCGAAGCCCTATTTCAACAATGTAAAAATATCTACAAGCACATGATTCAATAACTGACACTGCCTTACCTTGTACTGTTAATGTGCCAATAGAAAGCAGAGGAAATACAAATGAAATATCAGATTCTTAATGTTCAAACAATAAAATAAATCATTCCTGCCATTAAAAAAAAAAACATGCTTAAAATAATCTGCAGTGGTTCCTTTCTTTCTTTCTTTTTTGTTGGTTGCTGTGGTACATGCTGCAAACTACAATAATTCTGACAGCTGAATCCATCTTCACTGTGTTAGGTAAAAGGAGCATTTTTGGATGAGAGATTTGTTATACTGAGTGTTTTGAGCTTCTTTTAGTACTTGACACCATTATTCCATTACAGCTAGTGTTAAAAATTAATCATGGTCTAGACCCCAACAGCGTTACCATGTACAGTGCTATTTGTTATTAAAAATTTCTATATTTTCATTTAATTCCACACCTGAAAGTGAATCTTTCACATAAAAGCACACTTTTTGAAATGTCATCCCAATACCACATTACAGTTAGCCTTTACAAGAGGTTTGTGAGACCCAGTGTAGGTTAATGAATTACAAGAACAGCTATTCCACCAAAGACTAATTGTTTTGTGGCTACTATTAGTTAGATATTAAACTGGTGAAGGGAAACAGAATAGAGTGACATTATTTTTCACTGACAAAGTGGAAGACAGATTACAAGATTAATTAAATGGAAAAGATCTTTGACCACTGTTTGCAAAAATTAAGTTTTAAAGATGTGTAATTATATTGTATCCAAACCCTGTAAGATATGACCCTAATATAATTGAGATTTCAAAGATATTGACCTGCATAAAAGACCTACATGAAAATATCGACATATACATATAGATAATATGGGAAATCATTTATGGATTCAACTGTTAATGTTATTAAACATGACAAAAACGGACATAGATATGCAGATTAATAAATTAAATGCACATATATGAGGAAACTCTACGAGATATATATGAGCACACCCATGCGTTAACGAGCCGCCGTTTCATTATACCTCCTCTTTAGGATTGATGGACGTATCGGGCGTGATAAGCTCGATCTGTGAGGGTGTATTCGAGTCCTCTGGGATTTTCTTCAATACATCTCCCTGAGATGGTGACAAATACGTTTATCAAGTGATTCAACACAAGGAAAAGCTTTTTTTCTGTGTTAGAGGTGCACTGTGTAAAACATTCAACACATTGCCAAGTCTCAGTATCCTGTGACTGAATAATGGTTCTCCCAAATAATTCCGTAAATATTTTGTCGTGCTATTTTTGAAACAGAAATTACTCCTATTAGTAGGTATGCCATTTGTTAATTTTAAGGAATCCACAAAAATCCTCTTCAATTCTAAAATTTCACAGTAAACATTGGAAAAGAGTTTGTTTTGATTTCAATAATCTTGTGTGCTTTCTATCCCCCTTAAACACACTCCTTTTTTTCTGCTCTCCATAATAACACCCTGGGTATATCTACTAAAAATCATTACATTCTTTGATAATATGAACTACAACCACCCCTGTATATACACAGATCTTCTAACTGTCTGCCTGAGCATATCCAAAACACCCCCATGAAGCAGTGAAAGCTCTGATTATATAATTGTACTCAAGATAAAATTCTGCAATCATGGAAAAAGCAATGTTACTCTATTAATACTTACTGAAATAACTAAGTAACGACCAGGGTCCCTGGCCATTTTGGCAAATTCTTCCGTCAACTCAAAGAATGAGGGACGGCTATCAGCATCTAACATCCAACCTGTAAGACATTTCATTTTATTGCAGACATAGTACTTCAACATGATGAAACTTACTAACAGAGACATCTACATGTAGGTACATTTATCAGAATTTCTTTACACTGCATTGCAACGCACCAAAAAAAAAAAAGAATTAATGAAAATACCTTCATCTCAAGATAAAACATCCCCATCACTTTTTTCTTTGTTCATTATTGTTCTATATATTCATAGTTTGTTTAGAAAGAAAACTATTATAAGAAGACTTACATTTAATCATGATCATATAAACATCTATAGTACAAATAGAGGGCTGAGGTAAACGCTCTCCTTTCTCCAGTAAGTCTGGGACATCCCTTGCTCTCACATTCTCATATGGTCTCTGTCCATATGTAAAAAGTTCCCACACTGTGACCCCGAAACTCCACACATCACTTTTATGGGTAAATATTCTCTGCTGGATACATTCAAGGGCTAACCATTTGATGGGCATCTAAAAACAAAATATGATATCAGCAATCTACAATCAAGGTGACATTGATCATTTCTATTTGATCTTTGCGCCAGTTTCTTACCTTTCCTCCTGCAGCATGATACTCGTCCTCGTTGATGTCTAGCAACTTTGCCAGACCAAAGTCAGTGATCTTGATCTGGCCTGGACTCTGGACTAACACGTTCCTAGCAGCCAAATCCCTGTGTACAATGCCCCTCTCCTCCAGATAGGCCATACCCTGTAAAATTATAACATTGAATGTGTAAAATTGTAGTACTGAATGTGGGCCATACCCTGTAAAATTTATATCATTGAATGTGTAAAATTGTAATACTGAATGTCAGTCATTCCCTGTAAAATTGAATGTGTAAAATTGTAATACTGAATGTCGGTCATTCCCTGTAAAATTGAATGTGTAAAATTGTAATATTGAATGTCATCTACATATGTATATCCTGTACATTAGTAATATCGAATGTAGGTCATACTCTGTATTTATGAAATTAGGCCATATCTTATAATGTTATAATAATGAATATAAGTATTTTATTACTGCATCAAGTACTTACAGGTATTTCAGTGATAAGAGTAAAATTGCAGATGTATATGTACTTTATTACCCATTTATTCATGTACCTGTACTTAATCAACTGTTGCAACTGTGTTGAAAAATTCCCAATCACAAATGATCTACAAATTCCATCTGGTGATGTGTGTGACTCTACCCAGATACCATTAGATAGAAACACAATGAACAAATTACATACCTTGCTGAATGAAAACTTTTGTGAATTTACATGTATCGACTATGCAATTCCCACCCAAAAATTGGAATAAAGCATGTTTGAAACAATTTCATCTGCAGATCATAAGAAAATGGTTTGCCTTGGATATGTTTAAAAGTTGGTATATGTTCTTTACTCCAGTATCCACAAAGATGAACAACTACAATGTTTTCTCGAGGTTCAGCAACTCGGATAACAAACTTTTCTGTCTTTTTCTCAAGTTTTTTCTTGACATATACAATTTTCGAACTTGAATGAGGAATACCTTTGCTATTTGTGTACACCAGTTGAGAAGGACCTTAGATCCAATGTTGTCTTTGTGTTTTCTAACGTAGTCCAGCAGACAGCCCAGTGGCATTAACTGTGTAATCAGCATCATCTGTGCTGTCATACACACAGCCAGGATACGGATACAGCAGCTGTGTTCCACCGAGGCCATCACACGAGCCTCTTCTAACAGTTCTTTGTTCTGACTTGGCGAGGTGCTGTCGGACAAGACTTTGATGGCAACAGGAATCTTCACATTTTCATCTTGAGGAATCCAAAAGCCCTAATAAAATAAAATTCTAATTAGGCTTTGTTACATAAGGACTGTGTAATCATTATTTTTTAAATGACATCTGTAAATTCCATGTGAAAATAAAGAAATCCCATAAATTTACCTTATACACCGTGCCAAAGGCCCCGGAGCCTATTATTCCTCCTCTTCGCAACTCGGACTGTTTTATGAGTCGAATACTAGACATGTCTGGTTTAGCATTGGTTGGGGTTAGTGGTTGCTGTCATAAAGAAACATTGCATCATTACCACAGAATTCTTACATATCTTGTAACAAAACTTGGGGCAACAAATGCTACTGTCATTACTTTTTCCACACATTTCTAGGTCATAATCTATTTTACTAAAAGATCATTGCCCTGTAATTCTCAACTTTGTATGCCCTAAATCTCAACGTTGTAATTAACAAAATAAGTACCTCATCATCATAGCCTGTCATCTTGGCAGTAAGTATGGCTGTCTTCTCCTGTGATTTGGCTCTCTGGCACCAACAATATCCAAACATAACCAGAGCTCCTGCCAGTACAACAATCCCACCAACAGTGGAGCACACAATGATGATGGTCCTCTCCTGATCTCTCCTGTACACAAAACATTTTTGTTTGAATACAAGGTCACACTCAAAAAACAAAGACACCCCCCCCCCCCCAAAAACCCAGAGGCCCATGGGCCACATTGCCAATCTGAATAATACTAGCCTTCCTGCTGTTCAACTTCTGTGATTTTTCAACAACAAAAAAGTTTTTCAATCTTTATATCCATAATTCTTTTTACCCCATATTGTGGCCCCTTGAACTAGCCCTAAAGGATCGTGACATAACCAAATTTGAATTCAAATGACATGGGGATGCCTCAACACCAATTTGACTAACAAGGCCTTGCTGTTCTGGAGGTCAAGGTAACACAGATCATGGTATGGAATGAAAGGTCTTGCCATGATTACAAGATGAAAATGTGAAAAGTTTTAAACAACAACGCCCTGACAAGTTTTGATCAGAAAATCTCAATTGAGCCCTTGGCTCAGGCGAGCTAAAACAAAAAACATAAAAAATCTTACTAAAACAAGGATTAATAAATTCCCAATATTCTTCACTCTTGAATATTGCTTTCGTTCTCTCATTACAAAGATGGAGGGAATATAGTGTTGCAATGATGTGTTAGTGAGCTAACAAGCAATTGCGCGCTTAATGCGTACATAAACTGTATTAGGTTTGATGACAGATTTTGCCGTTATAAATTCTCCCAGTTGTGAGGGGATGGGTCATCATGTTGCGCTCTTGTTTTATTTTTGTTGTTGAAATTTAAATCAATCAACATGTACTGTGTACTGTAAATTACTTACTTCATACAATTACTAAATTTAGCTTTGATTTTTGTTGTTGAAAATTTAAATCAATCAACATGTACTGTAAATTACTTACTTCATACAATTACTAAATTTAGCAAAATGGCAGTTTGGAGTCAATTTGTGAGAACGTAAAATATTCTGCATTCCAAAGGACTTTAATGTTCATAAATGATTGATAAATGTGAGCCTTCTGATTTTGTGAAAAAAAGGTTTCTTGCATATTGATTAGAATATCAAAATAATCGCATATACATAAAGAATCTACAGAATCCATTTCAAACTTACTTGACTTTATCATTTTTGGCCTGCGACAGTCTTTTGGCCACGAGTGGATGCGTCTCATCCACACACAGAGTGGTGGTCTCCTCATCAGACATGTCGTCCTTCTCACGGTAATGCATGTCTGGAGGACATGATTTAGTGCAGTTAAACTGTCGACACATGAAGTCAGGATCAGTGCAGTTCTCCCTTTTCCCATTCCAGGATTCTTTATCCAAGTAGACCTTGAAGTTGTTGCAGGCATGGCATTCGGTTTGTGTGGGACCATAGCAGCCTCCTCGACACTCCTCATCACACTGCCTGCATTCCTGGTCCCCATCTTCGTAAAACATGTTAATGCATGATCTGCGGCAGGCACCATCTTGCTTGACATATTTGCACTTAATACAGTTTAAGTTACTGCTCAGGTGACAACCATCACACATCTCGTCACATATGAAGCAAGCCTACAAAACATAGTTTACGTCATGTGTTTTACTCATAATGCTTTACTGGTCAAAATAGAAACTTTCTGTGAAATGAATATTCTTGAATTTATTCCATTGATCTATTGGAATGTGGTCACACCACAAAAATTTGGAGCCTTTTATCAACTGCTCCTATGTCAATCAACTTACTGAACTGCCCACAAGATGACTTGAGGTCTGTCTGCTGACGTAGGACAGGAAGTAGTTATGTGGACACCTCTGGCTCTCACTGTCAAGCATACATCTGAACCTGGACTTTCCATCCAGCTCTTTGAATTCAATACCAAGTTCGCACGTATTACAACCTCCCTCTCCAACAATATCTGAAGGTCCAGTGCAGCTAAATAAAAGAATGCACACTTTAAAGACATCTTGTTTCTTTGGATGTGTCTAGAGTTGTGAACAAATTCAAAGTCTTTGATCAATGAAAATTCTTCAAACTGATCCAGGACTTGTGGTACACACTCTTTACTCAATTCCAAATCCTTCATCCAATGCTTCATTAGGCGAGAATAAAAACATATGTTGCATGGTATAGTTTTCAAAAATGTAAGAATACTAACCCCTCTGCACAATTATCATGACATGGGAGACAGGTATTGTTCTCATTTGGGTAAAACATCTCTGGGCACTGATTCAGACAGGTGATTGACTTGTCTCGGTGTTTTATGGTAAAATGTCTGCACTTGGTGCAATTTCCTGGCCCCTGTAGATTAAGAGTTAATGAAAGGACTTATTTATAAAACCATTATAAAACAATTTGTCTCGATTCTATCATTCTATTGTTTGTAACACATGCAACAGGTACTGTTAAAGACGATATGTCTCAATTCTACCATACTGTTTGTAACACACGCACTGGGTACTGTACAAGACCTGGGGACAAGAAAATTTACGAATCGCGACAATTTACAAAAAATATATCACAACTTTTCATGTAAATACAGTGATGTTTCCCTGCTAATCAATGGAATTGTATTGATATATTGGCATGGAACAACGCACCATCATCAAGTGTTATTTCAAGATCTGTTCATACTTACAGCTCCCACACAGTCTTCTTTACACTCCTCATGGCAGAATGCACAAAGGCGATTCCCAGCATCGTACATCATCGGGACCTGTTTACAGTGGTCAATGCAGATGTTGCTGCTATTGTCAATCTTGTAGGAGCGGCAGTTTAAGCACTTGTTAGCACCTTTACCCCAGCAACCTTCATCTGAGCAACTCTGGTGGCACACATGTCCCTCTTTTTCTATTGTACAGTATAAATATTATTAATCAACTAGTATATTTCATAATACTGCATACAGGGAAAATTTCAACCCCATTCTATTTTCTCACATTTTACTTTTATAATAAAAGGGCAAACTTTTAATTTTTGATTTAAGCAAACATTACTCTACAGTAAAAATAACTTTTATAATGAGAGAAAATCGTTTTTCAATGTGTCTTGTGAGAAAATACCACACTGTAAAACTTTCCCTGTATATAGTATTTATAAGATATGATAATCAAGTGACACATTTAATACAATTAACACTAGGAATTTTTTTCTCTTTTATAAGATAGAATTTTATTTTATTTTTTACCAAATTAAATTTATATCAGCAAAACTTGAGTTATATATAATTTCATTTTTTGAAGAAAAAAATGTTTGTGAAGCATTAGTGTCATGCAGCATTCATATCAAAACAGGAAAGACTGAAATCTATCTGGATTCCAGGGGTATTGGTAAAATTTCACAAGGGAGATCTTATGTTCTTCAAGTTCATGCCCAAAATGCACATGCTTAGAGATGATGTTGGCATGTTAATTTTCAGAAATTTTGTCTTGACATAACAGTAACAGTACAAGACATCAACAACACAAACACATGGAATAAAACATCACATGAACATAGGTCATAGTTTAACACTGCAACATTCAAATCTCCTAAAAACACATAAACACAAAAAAATATCATCTTACAGGGATTTATCTAGGTTGTTTTTACTACCAGTAAAAGGTACCTCTCCCGCTTGGCAACAAATGGATATTTCCCCTTCCACAGATAAAAAAATCCCCTTCATTTGTAGAAACTTCACAAAATTGGATAAGAATTTTCAACAAAAATCATTTTTTTTATATTCTAAGTCATTTTCTACAATTGTCAGACTTACAATATAGATAAAATGAGTAATCAATCACTTTATATGGCTGTTATAATCTGTGGATATCATATTCCATGGATGTCCCCCATCCTCATCCCCTGGAAGCTCATGACTACATTCTCAAAAATTCCCCTTAAATATAAAATGGGTAGTAACAACTAAATGCTGAATAAAACCCTGTCTTATAAAAAAAATCTTTGTTAATTCAATAAGTACAGCCAGTCATGTAAATACGTACTTAAATTATAATTTCAACATTTCTACGTTACTTCTAATTTTGTGCAAGAACAGCATCTACTACATGTACTTTCTATATCTGAGGTAAAAAAAGAAAAAAAAAAAGAAACGAAACTCTCTTAAAACGACTTGTAACAAAACATGCCGGAACATTCCTTCAACCATGTTAATATTAAAATGTCTACTGTAACAGGTTTATTTTCTCTATATTGTAGACAAAATTCCTAAAATTGACTAGCTGTACTACATATCCCTTCTCCAAATTAAATATTTTAAAGTAAACTTTTTACCAATTTACTGAAGACTATTCTTGAAAGTACAGGTTTTTTTTATTCTCCTAGATTAGTATGTGTCCAAGAAAAATAATCATGCTCGCATACTTTGGAACTTTACAATGAAACATTTACTTCAGTTGGTATCACTGGAAATGTAAACACAATATCATGATCATTAAAGTGGGAAACAAAAGGGAAATAACTCCACATCATAACCCATGTTACGTGATATTAAGGACTACACAGAGTCAAAAGCACTGTGCAGGACATTTAGAATTTTGACTAACACAGACGATTCACTAATTAGTTACCATTTTTATTATAGTTATATGTATAAGGCAATTTCCAAGTATATATGTGGGAACAAAAGACAAAATCAGGTTATTTGATCAATCAATTTCACAGACTGGTAGCACACATGAGGAAAATTTGGAATTCAGTACTTTTTGTCATGTAATTTTGCAGACATGTTAATACTGCGTATGAAACCCAGATTGTGGATATGTATTGTACTGCTGGTATGATCTCAATTCTATATTCATTTTGTACCCTAGTTGAACACAAATATTGATGGAAAAAAACACAAAAGTAATACACATATCAATAACCATGAGAAAAATGTGTTTATATCAATTAAGCACTTGCGGTGATGAAAAATAAAAATAAAGTGACTTTACCAGCAGTACCTCCATCTTGTTTCAATGGTCAAACTTTCTGATGAGCGATCATTAACCACAACACACCAAAACCCATGCAAACAAATACTTCTTCCCACACATTAATATCAGCAGCACAAAGCTCTGCATGATTATGAGGCAAATGGTGATCATAACTACATAGTAAATTTCGTTTGACTTTTCTTAGTGGAGTGTATATCTACATTGTTTCAAAAGGATCAACCCCTCCCATATCCCTGTCTCCATTTCAAACCCAATAGAGATTCACAAAAATCAACAGGAAATGTGGCTAATCTGTTTGTCTAATACAAAATTTATGTTTAGGATTCAAAAATTCAAATCTCTACTTTAAAAAATTTCAGTTTTATTTTCTTTTTAGACTATCTTAATTTTACATCTTTTTAAAAAAAAAAATAAATAAATTTTTTTTTCATAATTTCAGTATCAAATACATTCTATTAATTTGCTTTTAAAACTATCAAACGGTTTTTAATAAAAACCATGATTCTAAAATGCATGACAAATATGTAAATATGTGATCACTCAATCCGACAGCCTGACAAATTCAAACAAGATGTACACATAAAAGAAGTGCAAAAAAATTCATCAAAGAGCTTTACGTACTGCAGTCTTGAGGGGGCCGATTGTCCTTGCTCCGTACATAATCTTTGATTTTGAATTCTTGACCTGGTTTTTTTTGCACAGTGAAGAGTTGTGTAAAATCAGTGCCTTCTATAAAACACAGGTGCTTATTCCCAAACAGGCTTATTTTTCCATTTTTAATACTTTGTAGCGAAATCAACTCCAGTGAACTAAGATTTGTCATAATCGCACTAAATGCATTCCCTGCTCTAAAAATAGAAACAAAAAGCAAGTCAATCATGCATTCAGATGAAGGCCCACAAGATACAATAGCAACATTTTGAAAGAAGGTATTAGAATTTCTGCAATTTACGATCAGATATTAGGAGATCTTGAAATTTGGACCAACATGCATTCCATAGTCATGCATTTTTCAATATGTAAGGCATAAATTCTCTGTGGACCTTCCTCATGTCATATTACAGTAAGCAAACACATCTTGTTCTCTACACGTATTTGCCAGGAGGTCTGCACTACCCATTCATCAACAGTAGATCTTGGTCAACATGAAGCAAACCTTTAAATCATTGCAGATATCTTTCATATGTAACTTTTTGGTGCTCTGCATATTTTTAAGTTCTGCCTTAGCACCTTCAAAATATGATTAATACCAAATTATCAAAGATGCTTCTGCGATGATATAAAGAGCTGTTTCAAAGCTACATGTTATAATTATACACTAGCATTCTTATACTTCTGTCAAGTAGATACATACTACATAAGTCAGGGTCTCTATTAAATTGGACAAAAAGTGGCTGTGTAGAAATGTTGATGATGTTCATGAACATCTCTGGCTTAACATAACAAAGATCGGTGTTGTATGCTATTAATACTTGTCCGGTTCTAACTTTTGTCAAAGAAACTAAGCCTAGTTCTTTAATTTGTTTTACGCCGAAAACTCCAAGGCTAACCCCTGAATGCCTGTGAAAGAACAAGTTATCGGTACATTAAGAACATAAATGCATAATCAATAGCATGAAATAATGCTTCTGGAAGGTATGATACACATGTATTATGAAATCTGAGAGAAAACAATAATAGGGTAGCAAAATCTACCAAGAAGTGAAGATTTTCAAAAGTAGTGGAACTTACATATCCAGTTCACGGCCATGAATGATTTGGAGGTTTGAGAGAAAGGAGAGATCAGGCATTTCCTGGCTGTTGCCTCCCTGAACCATCAGGTAACCCGTTATCTCCTTTACTGTCTTCAGGGCTTCCAACTGTTCCCGTGTAAGACCAATAAGTTTTCTGTACGTATCCCTAGAAACATTAAATCAATATAGTGTAAAACACATTTTTATCAAAATATACATACATGATCTTTTCATAATCTTATTTAGTTTTTTTATATCTTGCATTTTCTCAATACCGCATTACCTATATCTACTGCCAGTTTCAGTTGTCCTTTTTCATCATATACTGAATAAACAATTATATCAATTGATATGAACAAGGGCACAACTATGTCCCAATTAATATCCTTTCATAATAGAAAGACATGCCCCTTTTGACCTGAAAATTCAACAGGGTCATCTGCTAGTCCATGACCAAGCTGCCTATGAAGGTCAATAACTATCAGGCAAAGGGGTTTTCCAGTTCTCAGTCAAAATATCTATTGTTTACTGACTGCCAAGTAATTACCCCTCTTCTCTGAAAAAAAAAGGGGGGGGGGGGGACATAGCAGCAGGGGCATGAAAGCAAAGGGCCAGGGAAACATGATGTTAATACTCACCAGTCACATGTCAGTATAAACAAATTAAATTGACTTTTTTCATAAAATCTTCTATTATATCATTCGAGGTACGTTTACATTTAGCTCTTCTACTTACCCTTCAAATGTTGTCTGTACAATTTTCAGATTCCCATCAATGACAGTGCAGTTTTGAAACTTATCAATGTTCTGGCTGGACAAAAAATCATCAGCTTTAAGTCCACGACACCCTGGCAAGAAATTCAGCAAACATATTAATACAACATCTTCTCTTTCTCCTAATTAATAGGGGCTAACCACTTAAGTTTGATTACAGAAAAACAGTTATAGTGAACCTCTAAAGTCAGTGAAAAACAGTCCATTATAACCAAATTTCATTATATTTAATACAATTTTCGTTATTTTCCTCTCATAGAGGAATAACTACATGTATGACCTTGTAATAAGTATGAACTTGTTATAATTGAGTTTGTTATGTACATGCTTTACTGTACAATCTTGTAATGCGTTTTCAGATATTATTGGACAACAATTGCTGTATGCATGCACAGTGAATTCTCTTGCATTGTGAATATTTATTAACTGAAAATTAGGGGTGGGGGGTGAAAAATAACCCTTTGTGCTATCAATATTTTCATATGATATTATATCTCTTAAAGTGGAAAAAAACACAATACAATCATAAACTATTTTCCTTTAAAAAAAAACACACCAAAAATTGAAATAATCGTAGATCTCTTAGTGGCAAGATATTCTAACCTAGTAATACTATATATATACATAGTCTCCAATTATTTCATAAAAAATAATTTTACTGAATTTGATTTTCAAATGTATTTATATTTTGAAATATATGTCAGGTATAAGTCAAGTATACTTGTGATATACTTCTGTGAAGGGTATCTAAAGTATATTTCAAGCACCGTAATTTTTGGTAATAATGTTGATTTTCTTTTTTTGATAGCTCACTAACCTCACCCAATATACTAAAATGACCCATCTAAGGGCTATGTTTTGAAAAATTGCATCAGAAGATGAAAAAAATCGCTTTTAAAGAGCATCCCAATGGTTCATAGATCTTAGACTGGTACACTTTTATTGATTTAGATGTTTTACATGAATAAAGAAGATCATTAATGTTGCATACAAATTATTTAAAACTAACGAAACATTACGAACTATAAAATTACTTTAAAATCAATTTTACTGGGCTGGCTGAAATTAGCTGTTATGAAAACACATCATGGCATATGATAAACAGTACACAAATTCTGAATGCTAAATACTTATATACCAATAAATGTACCTATATCTGAAGTTTCAATGCTCAAGTTTAAATGGTTTCTGAACATACAATTTCTTATGGTCTACCTGTGACCTTGATCTTTAACCCCAAGATTAGATCAAAATACATAGGATCCATCCTTAGATAATGAAAAGGGACACTGCCCATCTGAATCTAGAGTTACATTTGTTCATCCTCATTGTTTAAAGTTTTTGATGACTTACAGCATGAAATATTGAAAACTTAGGTCTACAGCAACTCCCAGCAACAATCAATTCAATCATCAAATAGAGTGAATGTATCAATTTAAATCACAGTGTGTACAGACAGGTTGAAAAGATATGATGTTATACTCACACTTTGGACAAGGTCCATGACACGGCACACAAGTGTTGTTTTCTGGGTAAAAATTAGCTGGACACATCCTAACACATAAGGCATTTTGTTCATCCTTCAACATATAATCTATAAAAACAACAATGTTGGTATTAAGAATAGCCAAGTGCCCCAGGATTGACATATTCACTATTTCACAAGGACTCGGTACTAGACTTTATATAAAGACACTCGGTGGTTATTACTGACAATTCATATGTCACTCGATGCATAAAATACCCATCTCTTCATATCATGTACCTGGACATTCCTTAACACACAGAGACTTGTATGCATATTTCCCATCAGGGTTGTTCTCTAGGAGCATAGTAACTCTATTGTATATCTTGGGCTTCGGACACTCATTGACACACATCCCTTCATTGTAGAAGTTTTTGCAAGCCTGAAAATCACAATCATCTAAGGGTAAAATTATTACTAGGAGAATAGAACATTTTTCATATCGTATTACCGAATCCAATGTCTAGCTTCCAACATCAAATGATGAATTCCTCTTATCAAAACTTTGTATATCTGGTCATAAACCAAGGACAGGATTTTAATACAAACATTTCTTTTCACTTTCTTTTCCATTCTGAAGGACTCTAATGCATAATTTACTAATATGTATTGGATCATAATTTTGAAGTTACATTGCACCGGAAACTAATTTTGCTCAGAAATAGAGTTACTGATATATTAATTTGAGAATTGGATGAAGCCTGATCTCCCGAGTGACATACCACACAATCTGTGCTCCTGGCAGCATTACAACCTCCAGCACATTGAGCATGACAGCATTCATTTATCCCACTTCCAAAACATCCAGTATCGCAACTTGGATGACACAGCTCTCGGATAACTACAATACGGACAAACCGAACAAGATAATAATGGAAGTGTCATTTTTAACTTCTGTATATCGTAGATTTATAGTAAGATTAATTAGCTTCAGCAATAAGAGTGAATGTACATTCTGAAGTCTCAGTTTGGCCTGTATACTAAGGTACCACTTGCTACTTTAAACTCAACTTTTATTTGTGACATGTTTTGAGATTTACTGATAAAATCCTGTTAAGATGACTGATGTTTAAACATTTTCAATAATGCCTTCAAAAGTTCTATCTTTTTATGAAACATCACATAACTGTGACTAGTTTACAGAGACAACTGCCCAAATAAATTTCTTGTTTCTGCGCTGTTTGGCAAACATTGTTCTAGGAGTACTCACACTTCTGACACTTATCTGGTCCTTTTCCCCAGCAGTGGAAATTCTTTGTCTTTTCTTGGAGACATTGCGGATGACATGGAGGACCTATGAAAAGGAAAATTATCTGATTCCGAAGTCACAGCGCTGTTGTTTAATATATATATATATAAGATATAGTATGTTGTAACATGTTAATGATATTGAATTCCATCATAAAGTGAGAGAAAAAAAAATACTAGTGATAAATTTTTTTTGGCAAAGCTCATATTTGTGTTCATGAATATTGTAAAATGACTTTGTTTTCTTGGAGGAATAGTTTTACCGTTAGACATGGAGTTGTTATTAAGTCAATATATCAATGGTTCAATTTCTATTCAGTGAGGATTTAGATTCATGATATATGTGCATACTATGAAAACAGCAGAAATTAAAACCTTATGAAAATAGCCATTTTTCCAGTACTGAATTTACTTACAGTTTTTGCTATATTGGTCATCTGTATTATTTGTAGTCTTGAAGTTAACTTTGTAATTAGGGTTAAATTTTATATCCTTCCACAAAATGGTGTCATGGAAACACAGAAGATCATTATTATGAAAATAGATATCTCCTCTTGTTATCTCTGGAAAAAAAAAGGTAAAATATACAGATCTGTTATAATTGCATAATGTGATAAACATATCACCAAAACCGGATAAAATTTACAATGATGACACAGACATTCATCTCCTCACCATCCCCTTAGCTATAACTAAACTACTGGAACATATTTTATTATTTCATTTACATTTTAAACAAAAAGGTATCAGATAATCTACATTTAAGACATTGTTTGACATTCAATATACCTGATAAATTGGTAAACCACAGTTCCTTCAGTCCAATTTTCCCTCGTACACCTGTTTCTTGATGATTAAGGGCCACAAATAAACTGTAGCTGTTGTTCTTGAAATTAAACAACTCGTTCCCTCTAATGATTTTCAAATTTGTCAGTGGTACATACTCTGCTGTCACAGAAGCAATTAAAACATATCCACTCACTTCCTCAATATTTGATAAAAAACTTAAATCATATGTAATATTTGGCTGCTCTAAAAACTTTATTTCTAAGTTTCCGTCTACGTATGTACAGTTTCCATAGCGTTGTTTTAGTTTCCGGTATCGAGCTTCATCACTTGTTCCACTCGCACTTAGACCTTCTGATGATCCCCGACAGACCTCTGAAATTATCATGAAAAACATGGATAGGACAACTTTGCATATCATTCATATTACAGAGAATCGAGATATATATATATGACACTAACTGAATACAGTATATGTATAGCAGGAAGTTTAGTTCTAACTGTACTATACTAACTGAATGCAAAATTATGTATCAACAAAAATTGTAATTTTTTCTAATCCACAAAATTTGATGCCCATGAATATCATTATGCTATGATATTTGTGTAGAAAAAAAAGATTTTGATTTTTTTTTTAAAAAAATCATTCATAATTAACATTTAATTAGTGATTAAATTGTTTTCTTCTGAACTGAACTTCCAACCTGTTTATATTTAGGTTCAGAAACAACGCAATTCATTAAAAGCCACAACTAATTAAACAAACAGTAGCTTCCCCAAGTCCTGCGTCATCAGTCTCAACCCACTCCTGATCTGATATTTATGCTACATTAGGCATTGTATTTAATTGTCAATGTTTGAATTCTTTACTAACACATATGTTTTGTTTATCAAAAGTTGCACTCTTTAAACATTACAAGTGTTTAACTGAGGTCTGTAAAACAAAGTAATACAAACCTTTGATATTCAATTAAAAATATCACACACCAAGAACAAAGAAAAACTGAGATCAGCATCACTACTACAAGTAATCATGATTTTCTTTTATTCTAGCATGCCCATTCAAAATCATATTATGATATTTAATATTGTTACAAAACATTCACAAGCAATGAATTTATTCGATATGAACTCTAGATAAGAAATCTCCCCCTATGAATCTTGTTTTCCTTACATGAGCGTGGTATTTTGTCAATATGTCAATATCATGGGAAGAGAAATAATCTCATCTCTACAGAGCATCTCATCCTTCATACATTTCAGAACAGGGTTAAATGGACTCAAAATACATGACAAAGATAATAAATTAAATTTTTTGTTCCAGAGATATTTCCTTTTCTTAAGAGTACTTCCCCTGCTGTTTTTGTGATGTCTGTAATGTAATGGCAACTAATTCGATTATCTTCCATCCATTGGAGGAGTTAGTTAATCAAAACTGTGACTTTACTGTTTCCATTCATAGAAGACATCCAACTCAAACTCTGTCAATCCCTTTATTCATTCATATAAAAATGGAATTGCACATAAGGGTACCAAGGAAAACCGAGAATAGAGCTGACTGTGAAATACAGAGATCTGCACTCTTCTGAAGAAGCAGGATGGAGTGTGAAAGAAACTTTATGTTTTCTGGGTAGCTAGATTTACAGAGGCTGAACGACTCTTTTATAGCCCCCTAATGCTTCAAGAGCCTGCTGTAATTTGTGTACTGATACCATAAAAATTGATTTACCCAACCTACAAATCAAACCCAAACAATCCAATCTAGTCAAATTGTTTTCCACAAGTCACAAATATTCTGGAAGCTTAAGTTAAAATCTCAATTAAAAACAATCCTCAACAAAATCTATCTCTATTACAGTTATTTACTCTGACCATGCCAGACTCCTCTTGTCACTTAAATACCTGCATTTTTTTCTTCATAAAAAATGATAAAATTCTGGAAAAACAGCTAGCTTATCTTCATGCAAGCAGTTGCAGGCATTCATGTATTGCACTTTCAGAAATGAAATAAGATCAGGGTGTGTCTTAATGCAGTTTTTGACCATTAAAATGATAGGGAAATTGAAATTGGGAAGCTTCCAAGAAGAAATGTTTAGTAAAGGAAAGATAAATGTCAAATCTTGCTGGGCAAAGCTTGATTGCAAATACACCGTTTTTTTGCCTCCTCTTTCTAGCAGACGGATTAAAGTAGGTTATCACATTAAATCGGGACATACCCAAAAATTGATGTCTCATATCTTTCCAACTTTCCTCTGTAGATAAAATCATACATGAAGAACTCTTCACTGATTAAGAGGAGACTTGATAGAAAAATATGATATTCAATTCCCTCCCTTGGTAATGGCTGATGTTGGACGTGATGAGAATTTATACAGGTTCTCTCTTTTTTTTTTATCCACTAATGATCAGGAAGAGCAACAATTTATGATAGGGGGACCAGCTGCAAGCTTCACACAGATAGAAAATTTATACCATTTCTATGAGTCTTTAATTGGAGGTCACTGTCACGTGACCTTGGGGAAAACTCTGATTGTGACCATGTATTATGAGCTATCTGAAGACTTTTTTTTAATTATTCAACATAACAGATTTTGTCATACCTATAGGACTTCCTTCAACATAAAAAGCAGTTATAATCCAATCTTCATGCAAGAATATCTTTAGATACTAATTAATACATAATGAGTGATGATAGTGGAACACATAATTAATCTCACTTGAAGAACTTATTTTCTATAAAGAAAATCACAAGAAAGTTCTTCTAAATTTACAAGACACATCAGCTATATCATGACATAAGAGATTTTTTAAAAATAATTTTTACCCAGGGTGTGTAACTTGATACAATTGGTTTGTCATGCAAAAATGGTTTAAAACACAGTAACTAACTGTGTAATTTCCTTAGAATGGCTTGTTATTGCTAATTATTGGAAGTAGATAATGGGAAATCTCTGGGCATGGTTATATTTACTTCCTAATGAACATCATCGCCATCCAGCTCGTAAATAGGAGATAACTCTTCCATCATACACCAGTTTATCATCAGGACCACCAGTTCAGCCTACAAAATCTGGGTCAGTATGGAGTTCTCACAAATATCTCGCAAATATTTCACAATTAGAAAGTCACTTACAATTCTCTTATCTGAACATAGAATGTTGTTTTTCATCATCCACTTTCTTGTCTATCAAATTCTGGAGTGATATAATGAAGCATTTGACAGCCAAATGTTTCAAATGGCCCTTGATAAACATTATCAGGTGCCTAACATCACTAAAGTTTGATAAAGTGTTAAAATTCGTATCTTCATCCCTTCCTCAATATAACATTATATACCTCTTGATTAGATAGTGAATTCATAACAGGACAAATGATACAGTACTATCTAGTTTGAATTTCATGAAGTTTGATTTCTCTTAATCAATGTCAAAATTTATAAATACTAAAGTTGTGTGATAATTTATTAGTCAAAGATTAGCCATGACTACTTGACATTCAGGAAGTGGGGCACAAAAAGAGTTCATTGAAGGGGAGCAAACTCACTCCTCTTCTGACCTTCTCCAGCATCGAATAACAGACATACTGACATGGTGGGGAATGCATTGGGAAATGACAGAAGGAGGCAGTTATTCTATTTCTGACTGCAGAAATGATGGAAAGAATCCATCAATGCTGAACAGGCATCAAAATGTTGACAAGTGAAGTGTTTGTCTTAATGAAGAGTTTCTACACCTTACTTATCAGACAAACTGTTAACATGTACCTGATTTTTATCAGCATTTATCACCTTTGAAAATCATCTTCTACAGGCTTGTATGCTTACCAGATGTATCGAGACATTGTAAAACAAACACTTTCCACATTCAATTTTGAAATAGTAGTAATACATGTAAACTATCAGATTGTCAAATTGAACTGAATGTTCTGTTTTGACAAAGGCCCTCCCCCCTCCCCTTCATGCATTTGTTACAAATAGAAATCAGTTATTACAATTACGCCAACAGTTATCAAATTAAGTTAAATTTCCTGATAATCCTTCAAATGCTTATGGCCATGTGCACAGATCAAATCTACCAGTGGGTTGCTCTTTCCATTATCGAACAAATCCCTTAGCTACATGAATTTGCTGGAATGCAACAAATTGTATATAAAATATTTTTTCTTTAAGATACATTATATATCTAAGATATGATATACCACCAATCCTATACAGGAATTCAATCCTTAAGTTAGAGATCTTTGAGAATTTAGGTAATTTTGTATTTGTCAAAGAATGCATCAGATTTTCTTAATATTTAATTTCCAAACAGCATGGGGTCTGCTGCAGATGTTCACAGCTTCAGATAGTCAAGGATGAACAGATGAAGATCTTTTAATGTTTTCACAGGTGCCTGTCTGTCAGGCATAGAATGGGGCTGCTACAGTGCTGTCAGGCCATTTCTTCATCTTTCTTTTTAAAAAAAGAGGTTCTACATCTTTTACCAACTAAATCAGATTTATGGTTTTCTTGGAAATAACAATGTTTATATTGTGTGCATGCATTGAACTGATAGGCTTACCCATTGCTATTCTTTCAGTATGAGGCAGTGATGCAACAAAACTGATTAGACTTTGCACCTGTCAACATTTATCACTTTACAAACTGTAATCAAAATTGTACATCAAAGTCAGGAAACAGCATCATCGATGATGTTCAAGTATGTAAAACATCTTAGTATATATCTACTCCTATTTTCTGTCATATTAAGATAAAATGATGACAATGTATTATCAGAGTTTCATTCCTTTTGGCAGAGAGTATTTGGATGTACCACTTGAACCTTCTTAAGAGCATTTTGCACTCTGTGATCCGCAAATATTACATCAGAAGCAAACGTCAACAAACTAGAAAAAAATCCAAAAACTGACAATTTCCAAGATGAGTCTTGTTGCATCCAGATGATGAGGATTTCTTCAAGGTGATTCAGGTCTTCATCCGAATTTCCCTCCATGAAAACTTCCTTCAGTTGAGTCAGAATTTCCAGTCTGGCATCATTCATTCTAGACACCTTTCCCAAACAAATTTCTGTTTGGCTTATCAAAAAGTGTGCAATACAAATACAGCAGGAGTGGTCATGCAGGTTGAATATATAACATAATAGCCTCATCTCAGGTTTTTACACTATGGCACACTAAAAAAACAAGTCAAAATGCACTTCTTTCTCTTTCTTAAGAATGTGTTGCTGAAAAGATAGTCTATCGTGTAATTTTGAAAACCTCTAAATTGTGTCATTCTTCAGTTTGGAAAGGTTTATTCAACAGGCTTAAGAAAAGCAAAATGTAAATGCTATATTACAAAAAGATTTTAAAAAGTTTACTTAAAAATACAAAAACGGAAACCCAAATTTCATGGCCAGGAATATTTCTCACAATTACACATTTCCTTCAGAAAGAAATTTAAGTCCTGTGTGATTGAATTTAAACCTGCAATTCATGTACATTTCAATTTCTTTTTAACTTCAGAAATTGAAGATGAAATTTCAAACTATGTAATGTCTTTTGGATATCATTTTTTGTCCATTAAAATCCTCCAAGTAGGGATGTAATCAGAGTGCTTTAACACTAGATGAAAATGAAGATACTTTGTCACATATGTTTTCATAATAAAAATAATTCCTTTGATAGTAAACAATAGCAATGCTCACACTGCAAAATTCGCCCATCCAATATACTCAGTAAAAAGGGGGTTCTGCTAGTTTTCACTTCCCTTACGGAAATTACATACAGAAAGTATACTAGGCTCCGATATTAATTCCTCCGATATTGGAGTGTCAATAAAAAGTTGGCTCTTTTAAAAATGACTTTGTTCAATAATGAATTGAAGAACGACTTCACTGTAATAAAGAATAACCCAAGAGCCAAAATTACTACTAACTTCTCAAAGTATACTTGGCACCAAAGGCATGGGGAACATGTATACCAAGCCTGATGACCTTAAGTCTTGCCAAATACTGTTTTACCATCCTCTCACTATGTGCAATGAGTATATCAGGTTTGATTATCCTAGCCTTACATCCTCCCTACAGCTGATGGATGAACAGACAAAGAAAAATACTGCACTATACCATAATATAACCTCAAATCCAATGGTCCTAGCCTTATTAGTAACTCATATTTTCTATCTGTTTTGTGTCCACAAAATTGTAAGTTTGACCTTGAAAGCAATAGTCTTCTTCCTCTAATCATCAGAAATGCATACAAAGTCTGGTGATTCTAGTCTTATGAAGCACATTCTACTTTTATTTGACCAACAAGACAGAGGCATAGACTGAGAGACACACACTCCACCATACCTTACTAATGACATTTCTATAACAGGCATATAAACCGATGCAGAAAAGCACGCATGCTTTAATGGTAAACTATATCAGAAAAATTATTATTTCACAAACAAAGATTTTACAATTGATCCACCATCTTAAAAAGATATGAAACACTGCTGTTAACATACTCAACAGAAATCTTATACACACACAGGAGAAACTATTTGATGGGAGTTCCCTGCAACTGTTTCATGATAAAGTAAAACAGTAGTGCTTTATTTATGTTTTCATACTGCAGGGATACAAGACTCTGTTGATAGCACTCATGAAACTCAAAGGAGGCCAAATTCATGATCAACCATAAATGTCACCCATGCTGAGTGAGCACAATATGACATTGTAGGTGGGTTGAATTCATTTTGACATTAGACACGTGCTGAAACCTCAATGGAATTCCCCTGACCTTTTCCTGCTATTCCTCACACAAATCCCTCTTTGAGGCAGTGGTTCATATGATAAAAGAAAATGGCGTTGCAAGATGGCTGGGTGTTACACACAAGACCTTTTATATGGATATCTAAACCTGATATAAAAGATGCATAATGGGTAGAGAGACACAGACAGTATAGTTGGAAAGCATTACTATCTAGTTGTCTGTTTTGGTAAATCTAAAGAGAGATGAAGATCTCCACAGACAGGTGATAGTTATTCCTTACTACAAGATGTTTTAGATAAACCACAGAAACTTGTCCATCATCCAAGACAATTTCAGAAACTTAAAACATCAAAACACCATCAGAGGGATATACCAACCATTTCTGAAACAATTTACAAACATAGTCCTTTGTCAATATATACTGATAACACCAAATTACAAATCTATTCACATTATATGATGAT
Source organism: Ostrea edulis (assembly GCF_947568905.1). Lineage (NCBI taxonomy): Eukaryota > Metazoa > Mollusca > Bivalvia > Ostreida > Ostreidae > Ostrea > Ostrea edulis. Next base: position 73,647,343 of record NC_079165.1, on the reverse strand, counting down.
GTGAAAATTCTTTAGCAAAAGTAACTCATTTGAAATACAAAACTTTTACGTTAAAATTGTAGGGATGTGAGATTTTACCGATATATCGTGATAATTCGTCCCACAATATGTATCACAATACAGCAGAGAGAAAAACCGGTATTCTTGGCCATTTTATATATATTAATTTCAGAAAAATTATATTGATGCGTTAGATTTTAAATTAACTGTTACAGGAAGTAACAAAAAATACCAAGATGACGTCTGAACATGATAAAACGTTACACTTTTCTAGTCACAGGTTGTGTGTTATTTGATTATCATTTGATCTGATTTTTTTCTTATTTGTTTTATTACAGTTACATGTAGATATCTACTTTATATACAAAATGTTTAAAATAAAACTGAATTTGGCTTGTTTTTTTTTCTTTTGTTGCGCTTTAATTAACACCAAAGCAGTAATGAAAATAATAGAGATATTGCAATATTATCATATTACGAAAAAAAAATTTGTCATATATCGCAATACAAAATTTTTGGCAATACCCATCCCTAATAAATTGTACATTCTTGCCATTACATCAGATGATGCTGCAGATTTCTTATTTTATGCGAGTTACTTAATATGGCAATTTAAATACTCATGTACGTCAAATCATGTGAACATGAATTTGCGTGTCATCTGTTGATCAAGAATCTTACATTATTTTATCAACAGAAAATTTAAAAGCGAGTAATTCTATTTCATGAGTGAGTCTCGCGAAATTACGGGAAAATAAATTCCTTGTGTATTATTTGGAATCTACAGTACTAACATGCAAATTGTATACTGTATATCATTTACCCTCTCCCTATATCATACCGGAGCTGGAATAATGAATCTCTAATCCTGAGAGAGAAATTTTTAAATTTGCTAGAGAGAGAGAGAGAGAGAGAGAGAGAGAGAGAGAGAGAGAGAGAGAGACCTTCTAATGTGACAGTTCATTTAAGATATAAATTTCATTTTTCAAAACATGAGGGTATAACTGCAGTGCTTCATGCCAGCATACTTTTCATGAAGCGTGTTAAGGTCCTGTGATACCATGGTAGAAATGGCACGTAGAACATTGAACCTGTACACCCGAATCATTTGCAACATTACTGGTTTTCAAGAAGTCTTACATCATAACATATTGCAGTAGCCATGCAGGATGAGCCAGTTCTGCAGCATTAGGGCTGTTCTATATATAACAGTTAGATGGGTACATTACTCAGCCACAGAAGCAGCACATCTATCACTAACAGAGTCAATTAACACAAATTACTCTACGTGTTAAAGGCAGGAAGAAGGTGGAACACTTCGACCTATCATTATCATCCCACTCCGTTACACCCAAAGCATGCATATTTCAAAAACTTGATCTTTTGAGGGGGAAACCATAGGTATACTACCAAAATATCTGTGCATGAACTTAAAGCTTATTAGTAATATAGATCTACATACAATGTTCTCCCTTCAAATTCATTTCCCCGAGCAACATCAATCACACAATTGTATATCTAAAATTCACTTATATTATCATACAGTACTATAACAGGTTAATGGGTAGAAATTTTCCGAGTCACAGATCACATAACTCTGATGTGATTCTAATTTTACTTGACTAGCATCTGAAGGATGGGCATCCCAACTTGCCCACAGTAATTGACATTATCTATTAAAGCAATCAAATATACAATCTGACATGTGTAATAATAACCATGGTCAAGCCCTCCAACATAGTATTATTATCATGTGGCACACACATTATTCATTCATAAATTCATGGCAAACAGGTCACACAGAGAGCTAAGGGGTAACAAGTATTGATCCCAGATAGTCCTCTTAATCAGAAGTCCATCTACCACAGGCCTACACATCTAGTCCACCTCTACTGGAAACAGGATAATCAAAGGTTTACTTTCTTTCACTGTGGAATCATCAATTGGTCAATGAATCAATCAAAGAAAATGATGCCATGGAAAAAAAAAGATTCTTGGGACTTTTCCTGAAAATCAGCTGCAACCAAATTTATGCCCTTAGCAACCGGTGCTTTGCTTATTTAGTCTAAGGATGACAAATTGACCCGATTATAATTGGGGATTTGCTAACAATTAGAAAACCTTATGGTAACAGCACAGCACTTATCCATTCTAAGATGAAGTAGACTCAGCTCATTAATATAAACAATGCTTCATGTAAACTTCACATTATCAATTCATCAAATACAGAACCTGTCTCCAAATAATCAACAAATCTATTGATTATTGAATGTTATGAAAATTATCTTTTATCTTACAACACTACCACGCAAGATGAACGAGATGAAATGAAATGCATATCTTGATGACAGCTATTTGCAAAATCATTGTCATCCCAAAACTTACTAGTATAATCCTTATTATTTCATGCAGTATTACCAACTAAAATTTTGAACCTTCTAATATGGTGGGTGAACTTCGTCATCTTAAGTGCAAAGCAAGACTATTGATGCCATTCTATCAGTTGGCACCCTTAACGACTGAGGTCTCAGATATCCATTTATTTCAGATATCCATTTATTAAGAGATTGACATATATAAGAGGAATTCAAATAGCTATTTGGATCCCCTTTTTCTGAGCTGAATATACAAAATGACATAATGTGGAACATAACACCAATCTTGCAGATTTTACAATACTCAATTCTAAGTAGGAAGCATTTGGGAAGCAGAGAACTATCTAGCTTTTCAGCAGTAAGTGGATCTGTTCCAGCTTGTTCATTAGTCGTCTCAGTCATTAAATATTGAAACAACTCTTCATGGACTCTTGTTTCTTACTCCCGTTCCCAATTAATGCTTTTCAGCCAAATGGATGTTTAAAGAAGACAAAAAAGCATTCATTATCTCATACAGTGCAAAATTAAGGATGGCAAATGGCCAATAAAAACTTCACATATTACTTGTGTCTTCTTCAATCTCAGTCTCAAATGAATTTCTTTGCCATCTTAAAAATCTTTTAAACCTTATTAGTACATACATGGTTTTAAATACAAAGTTAACTATATATGGGATTCGAAGACACAACTCCATCACAAATGTGGGAAGCTTTAAAACATGGGGGAATAAGCTTTAATGTGATCGGCACTGTTTACTGTCTGCTACATTAACAAATTACTCCCATCACTGCAACAGAGATTTGTCTCATTAACAGCAATCAATCAATCCGGTTTTGATGCTTCAAATTGATTTGTAATTGAAAACAGCAAACATTTTCTTGAAAATGTTGTTTGAAAAAAGCTAGTCTCAGAATATCTACAGTTTAACTTTTCATAAGTAAACTCATGGATAAGAACTATTTCAAAGAAAAAGAAGTCGATAGAAGTGCAAAATTTGGCTCCTGGTATACAGTTTGCTACAGGTTTGTGTTTAATATGGCTATAGGGAGAGACAACAAAATCACAGGATCTGTGGCTCATTACCAAATGCTAACAACCACCTATAGCTGCGCCAATCATTGAAGAGAAACAGCAAGCTCCAGCCAAACAACCTGTCAGTGAGCCCCTCAAAATGAGCTATCCATAACAATAAGCAATCATCACTTTTCTTTTATGGACAACATACACTTTACTTTTTATGTCAGAGAAATAAGAATACTGAGATATTAAACCATCTTTAACCAGCAAAGTGTATCGTTTGACAATTATGGTCCTGGCAGAAAGACAATATTTCTTATCAAGAATACATTTAAAGTAGCAAATTCCACAAACTGCACTTTAAACCATTTTGAGTTAATTATGAAATATATAGATGCATGCTAGTCAACATGGAACATGAAAAGTTTAAAGTTAAATGGGTTTTGTTTTACACAAATACTCTTCAGGCTGAGATAGTTAATAATTTTTTTAAAGGTACATCATATACCAAAAATTAAAGATTTCCAAAACACAATTTTTAAAAATGATCTTCAAAATTTAAATACTGATTTTCCATATTATGTAACTGAGGCCTAGCTACTAGTTAAAAGATCTGAAGGTTTTTTGATGCTATCAGAAGTTTAAACGACTTTTGAATTCATTCCAACTGTGTGGGTATATAACTCCCTCCAAATATAAGGCAATGGCAATGTGAGAAAATATCATGATATTTCTCCTCTACATGACAGTAAAAGTATCTGTGACATCTTAAAAGTTAATTGCATGACATGGAACTTGTTCATGGACTTCAAAGTGCAATGACTAGAAGCCTGAGCTTGCCTTCTGTCATGAATTGGTGATCTCTAAGATACTTCAGTTGAGAAATTTTCCGATCTGTTTTTGTAACTTGGAGGTTTATGGTATTTGTGGTCAAGCCTCTTGGTTATGTAACACTAAAGTCACCAACTCTGGAGGGGATGATTAAACTTGGGTAATTCATATACAATAGAACAGCGGTGAACAAGAACAGGTACTTCTACCAGTCCAGAGTATTTGTTACTGTCGCCCACAGGATTATTTCCTGAATAAATCCTGTGTGTCCAGTGATGATTATACACACAAATCCATGTGCACCGAAATACGTAAAACAACTTTAGTTTAATTTCCTTCATTTCTGAGTTTCACTAGAACTCACTCAGAGACAACTCAGTAACATAAGATTGTGAATGTACATGTTCATGTTTAATCTGTGTCTGACCCAACAGGCAATATATATATATATATATATATATATATATATACATATATATACACACACACACACACCTGTAAAGATACCAATCAGAATTATTGTTTTTAATAAGCAGCACAATGTACATGTAATCATTTTACATTTGAACTTCCTTTCCTTGAACAAAATCTACACATTTGTTTAAGTTGCAGAAATTATCTATTTAACATAATCAATGAAATACAAAGATTGGAAACAAGGAAAGCTTCATGGTATGGCTCTAGAAATGATTTACTGTGCAGGTTTGATAGATGCTCTATAAACAAGTTGATCATATTCATTTTACTTGCACAAGCTAGGTCAATAGCTGAAGTGATCCTAGTATGGAACACTGCTATCAAAAAGCAAGGTCTCTGCCACACATTAAATCACATTTTTTTCTTTGACACATCTTGTACATAAAAAGTCAGTCAACACCATTCTGTCCTCTGCCACCTATCTTTTATTGCAGGATACCCTTCATAAATCTGGGACCATATTACAGCCTGCATTCAAGCATGCACTGTTAAGAGAAATTAAATCGGGGTAGATCAACAAAACACTCTCACCCTGTTTAGACAGACACACACGTACTGTACTTGCACTTGGCAAACAGACATACATGTATAGCAAAAAATGCTCTTGATCAAAAGTACAGATTATGTAAACCAAATTCAATATCCTGAAATTTGAACACAGATAATATTTTTGTTTTCTTATTTGATCAATATATAATGCACTAGAAGATAGAAGTTTTGACTGTGGTTTTATAGAAGAAATACTGGATGGGTTCTCAACCATAAAACTGCCAGCTGGGATACCTGTACTGAATTTTATGTCCAAATTAGCCACCGATGTTTAAAATGTTCCTCCCAAATTCTCAGTGACCTAAACTTCGTGTACATGCAGATGCATATAAAAAGGCCTTGAATACCTGGAGAGCATGTACATTATGCAAATCAATGCCCTTCTGACACCTTTTGACATTACTTGTACAAGAATACTATTACCCTTTTCCATTTGCTTGAATAGTAAGTGTTCAGTCTGAAAGTTTTCTCAGGAAAGCTAAATTTTAAACCTGTGGGATTGTCAATGGTCTACACACAAAATCAAGAAATGAAGTAAATTCCCTTGCATGAGCACTACATTTAAACAAATATTTAATTTGATAGGTAAAGAGTGGCTTTTGTAAAAGTAGAAACTGTGGTCTGTCTCAGAATTTTCTCCCCCAGTAAACTAACAGAATTAATTTACACCTTGTAAAAATACAGGCATGTTATCACAGTACAATGAGTATAATACCATCACCATGCTAAGAATAACAAAGCAATTAGACTTGAATTGTGAATCATCCATCCTCAACACGTTTAACACATACATACATGTAGTTAAAAGTTTTAATTGATTTAAACATGTTTTTAACCGATGTTACACCTCCATTTCAAGAAGACGTGAGTGCAGACTGGTCGCCAAAACTATGTCCTTTGATCACTATCAACAAAGACTTCACCAAATGTTAAACATCCTCCATTAAACTAATCCCTGTGCCAAAACATGGGAGTAATATATGCACACAAGAACTATTCATCTATTGAGCAACATGACATCCAGCACAGATAAAGAGAAAAGAAATTATAAATCTATATCACTGACACATTTTTTGTCACATTCTAGTGTGAGTCTTCATAATTTTCCAGGTGATTTATCATAATAGACCCTTCAAATGACCAAAACAATTAGACAAATACTCTTGGGAATGACCATTAGACAAGCTCTTAAGACATTATACATTTCAGATGACCTTAACACAATTCATTATGTATGTCTTCTTGAGATCCTTGATGACTTATCAAAATGATCCGAGTATACAAACTCATGAAAACAAGCTATGGAGAATCAAGCTATGATACAAATAGGCAATGATGAAAAAACAAGCAATGAAGAAACAAGCAATGATGACAAAGGTTTATAATTTACGAATGGCACCCCCAAGTTTGTGGTCACTTTCATAGAGCAAGAATAGGATTTCAGTGTAAGGAAGTATAATATGCCCCCTCATATTAAACAACAATACAACCTCCACCCTATAACCCCCCTATAATGTTAAAAATCACACCTGGATCTGGTAATGTGACAAGGAGTCATTGCTGGGGTTTATCATCCCAAACCTGGTCAGATATTAACTCCTTCATGGTGCCAGCCCTACTAGTTTAAATGATCCAATCTGTGTATTAGATTTCTGAGTGTCAAATAAGTTTCAACAAACACTTTTCATCACGCAATATTGTGGAAATATATTTGAGTGATCAAGAGATGATGGATCAGCGACAAAATTAAGATAGTTCGAGGTCTTTTTTAATGGAGTCACAAGGGAAATCTGCTCTCAGAAAATCATTGTAAATAAATGATTAAAAACATTTCAATTGCTAGACTTAATTATTACGACTATTTGGTGATATATATGATAAATGCAGTGCTAGAAACTTGTCTTTTTCCTGTCTGTTTACTTTCAATACATAACAACTGAATGGATTCATTTAGAATCCACATGATCTATTACTACTTTAGCACTTTTTTGGGGGCAATTTGGCAACTGCTACATACTCACAGACAACAGAAAATAGTAGCCGTGACCCAAGTTCATTCACTTACATTCTGAAGTGCAGAAAAGACGTACCAATCTACATTCAAAAGGGCAAGAAAAGCTAACAGAAAACAATCTTTGCAGTACCCAATAACATACACATGCTATTTCTGACAATGGTTTATGATGCTACATGAAAAGCTAACTAATAACCTTGTGGGTACCCAATTACACGTGCTATTTCTAACAGTGTTTTTATGATGCACAATACCAGCCTCATTCTCATCTGGTAATCACACACATACAATGATAGGAAAATTGCAAGTGCCCAAGAGCCTTGTAAGAAATGTTCAGTTTGGCTGCAATGTTAATTTTAAAGGATTTGAAGAGTACATGAATACACCAGCAGGACCACAGGACTCTTTGAAATGACAGAAACCCAGGGTCTTGTAGCTTAAACTGCAACCATTATCGCTAATTGCAAGAGGTAAACCTTAGGTCCACTTCAAAAAAACGACGACTGAATTTTTTAAAACTGTAAATAAACAGTTCTAAAGAAAGAGTTTCAAGAGGATTTGATCTGAAATTCGGCAAGGATTTAAAACTAAACAGACACTTGCAAAAGTAATTCCTTATTAATCTCTTCAGAGAACTGAGCAGTAAATACTTCAGAACAACAAAGGCTTTAGGGACCTCTGCACAGGGTCTGTTACATTTTCTTTCCTAGAATGTATATAAAACTACCATGTTGAAGAATCGGTCATCAACTGCAACCTGCAGAGATTTGTCAGGATTTTAAATCTGTGACAAAGCAGCATATTCAGATGTCACCAGATCATTAGCATTCTCTTCTGAACTTTCATTGACAACAAAACACTTTTGAAGGTACATAATATTTTAAAATTTGAAGATGATTATGCTTTTACAGCCAACAGAATAATTCAATTGAAAGTAAAGGAAACTTGATAAATTAGATTACTGGATAACTCAATTGCATTTAGAACTCTTCTGATAGCCATCTTTTAGCCTCGTAGGCAAGACGAAGCTTTATAATACTGACAGTCACCACAAATTCTTCTAGAATGATACAAGCTGGACCCTGAAGGCACCTCTCTATAAAATCCCAAGAACTCCGTCTAAACTGTAAAGTAAGCATGTCAACAGGAAAATTCCCAACAAAAATATGTTCCCTATTGACATTCATAAACAATTAAGTGCTTTAATTTTTTTGACAAAAGGAATTTTTCAAAATACCCCAAGGTATTTAATATTTAATTTTGCACTTATCCTAAACAGCAAGATTTACTATAACATTGACTGACATCTGGACCCCCTTTTCTTTTCAGTATCTGAGTATACAAAATCTACACTTTGTTTTAAGCAAGGCCTGTTTCAAGATGTACGTGTGCTACTGTATACTGTGTGTGTTTTGACTGCCAATGTTAAATATTTAGACAGGCATGATGTAGGTCAAAGATAACACTTTTAGAAACAACCTTTCCAAATGCATTATTTAACACATATATATGGGTCACATAGAAATGTATTTGGCTTGAAAACATTTCACAGATAACTAAAATTAAACTATTAACACACAACACAAAAGTGTGTTTTTTTCTTTTGACCCACATCTCTGTGCACTGATATGCTGCAAGACTGTGCATATAAAGGTGTAACACAATTACAGAAATGTAAAGAGGATGGTTTGTGATGGACATTTTTGTAAAAATACAGGAAGCAGGCTTTGAATCTGACATGGTCAGAATCAGGTTATTTTTAAATCTACTAACAAATAAACCATTCTAAACATGTCAACGTGTAATGAATTCCCATGAGTTATGCATAGGTGTTCATAATTTACGCAGCTTCTTCCCCCTACTGATATGTGCATAATTTGATTGGAAATAAGATAGCTCATCTGCAAATGCGTTGTTACGTAATGCATTTTGGTTTTGATATAATAGACCAATTTTTCCGTAAGATCAGGTGGGTTTAACTAGGTAACAATTCTGATGATGCAGAACATTATCTCTCTTACAGCAATCAAACTTTTTTAACTTAATATAATTTTTTGTTCCAATTATTTACATAGATTATAACCAATTTTGCATGGCAGGGGACTTTTTTTGTAAAGCCCAACAAAATCATGATAGGACATGCATCCATCAAACTCGACTCTTTAATTACCTCCATATTTAAAACTGTATTTTATATAAATCATATTAAGTTCCTCTTGGCATGAGAAACGAATAATCAATGCGAGATTATCTTCAATTATATGGATGTGTTGACATATTTAAAAGATTTTACTTGACTTGTCCTTCAAAGGCTGTTCACTAACTAGCATGTTGAGTAAAAGCTGAACTTCCCAATCTTACTTGAACTCATTTGTCATATTGAAATCCTTAGAAATGTTATCCAAATGAAGGCTCAATTTTATGAAAATCAATACCTGTTAAATGATTTCTTGGGCAGTAAATGCACAATAGAGTGACATTAGTTTTTCAAACAGCAATTCTATGATTTCTAAAGATATCAGGCAATGTTTAAGGCAAGACCAGAGATTATAAATTTTTCACAAAAAGATACGGGTTATTATTGGCATCCTGATCTAACTAGGTCTTCTAAATGTTCAATGCAGAGAAGGTCATAAAGAAAACTTAAGACCTATTAAACTGTCTTCATTTTCTTACGCCTTAGTACATGGAAACCATATTGACTCTAAACTTTTATAACTGGTCAAATTCCCTTTTCAAGATATGCAGAAAAATAGAAATTTTAAACTTCAGCTAACAGGACAACAAAAGAAAATATGTCCCTGGCCTACTTAAGGGTTTATATTTTTTACTACTGTGTAATCATTAAACTTCATAATCTTATTATTTCTTTATAAAAAGAATTTTAGTCCAATTTTTCAAACAAAACAAATTGAGGATCTTCCAAGAAAACAAACTATTAAAAAAAAAGAGGCTTTTGTAAAAGGTTATGTAACCCATCTTACAATGCACTCCTCCATTTGTTCTTCCATTTTCTTATTTCTCTCAAATAAGTACTGCATTCACCTATCTACCTGTTCTGTGGTAAATTATTCTATATTCCAGGCCAGGAATGACGTAAGGTTGCAGACAACAGGTTTATGATTTAATATTTCCTTGTTGTTTACTTACCTGAAAAACAAAAAAAGTCATTTTATACTTAGCACCAGGAAATTCTATTTTTTTTTTAAAAACAAAATCAAAATTTATTTAGTTCTTAGTTAACAGAATTGGATTGGTTTAATGAGGCTATTCAAACAAAATAAAAAATAAAAAACCTGTTCACCAAATGCTACATTAAAAAGAGCAATAATTTTTTTTACAGGAAAATAAATCAGCTGTAGACGCCTGGTAATTTGTTAAAACCCTCTTCTTGGTCTGTTTATTTTCTTGGGAGGGTTAATAATTATCCAATAACCAGCATAGATCACCCATCTACACAATTTCTGTCAACAGAACACCATTGTAAGGAAGACCCTGCCTATAATGATTCTGATAGTTTCTGACATTTTGAAAGAAATTTATTCCTCACTTCAATCTAGCAAAGCCTTAACCAATAAGATGAAAACACCAGAGTGCTTTCATTCAAACTCATAATTGTCAGCTGTTTTCGTGTCATCTCACTTCACCAGATACCTCCCACAACTAGCTACATATCCCGTCCTGTTCACCAAACAGCACCAGTCATAATAAAATTTTACAGATTCTCATGTACAAATCATTTCTCCATGATGGTACTGTCATAGTTAGGCACAGCAGACACTTGATATTCAAATACCTTTATGAACAATGAAGGGATGACTCAAGGTATTGTGTTAAAGGTGCGACAGTGAAATTATAGACCAGCAAATGAATTAGCATGTTCAGCGTAGTCTAGTTTACACAGATATTCAAAAATTGGTATATTTTACAAAGATTTTCAAAAGATTAAAAAAAATCTTTCTATTCCTGTGCATACTATTACTTTTTATCAATGAAGAAAATCTAGTACAGTGATGAATGGACCTCGAAAGACTGCAAAGAAATACCTAGAATTGTACAACTATTCATCCTCCAGAGGTTACCTATATAAAAGAATGAACATACATGCAGACAAGAGGTCCACAGGCCTCATCAGTCACCTGAGTATCAAGAGTCCCTAGGCAATGAAATGTATAATTTTCTTGTTCTGCATATTTAAGCTACATTCCAATATTAAGCAGCAGTATAAAACAATATGTATGCAAAATATACAAACTGCCCCCAGAAGTGCCCATACTGATGAAAGACTTCACATAATATGCTACATGACCATTTTGGACCCACTTGGAAATTAGGAATGGACTAACATATCAGTATTTTTTAGCGATATGATAACCGATACTGTGAGCCCTATGTCATTTAATCTTAATAGATATATGCGATATCTCCATTATCATAATAATATATTTTCTGTTGTGTTCTAACATTGTAAAAGTCGTCATTTGATTGGTCAAATGTGAAAGGTGAAATAAAATGACCTCAAACACAATGCTGTCAGATCCTTCTCCAGTATAAGGTTAAATAAGATTCGATTTTAATTAGATTGATAAATATCACATATCCTTTCTCTGCAGTATTGCAATATGTATCATATTGAACTTTTCTAAATGATACCCAGCCCAAGGGCACTTCATAAACAAAAAAAATTAAACCAAATAAAGAATAGTTTTTGTTTGATATCAAATATGCAGATGACAGTCATCATGCACAAGTAATATTTGTGAGCAAAAATTCTAATTATCCGGAGTAAGCTAACAACTTAGGCACATGGTTTTGTCCCCAATATATTTTCAATTCTGGAATTCTTCATTCAACCTTAAAAAAGTTCTATGAAATCAATTAAATAATCAAGATGTATCAATATACAACTGGTTTGACCCCCTACGGAGATCATAATAAGGATCTGGAATTTGTTACAGTCAACCTCAAAAAAGTCTGATGAAAATCAAATAAATAACTGGGATGTATCAATACACAACTGGATTGACCCCCAATGGAGATAATAACATGGGTTTGGGTATTGTTAACTAGCTATTTGCATTCCATAATCTGATAATTCAGACATCAAATCAACCAAATCAGAACTAAGAGGAGTGTTTTTCTCTTTCCATTCATCTTTCACTAAGAAAACAAACTTAACTTTTTTCAATATGCAAATTTACAGTTAGACTTTATTGAAATGTCATCAGATCTCAGATTTCTAGTCTACAAAGTTTAGCAAGTGAATTTTTTCTTATCCTAGTATGAATACCCAACTATCCGTGCTTTCGTTTTTTTCTGTCTATGAGGGATAGGTCTGTCAAGTTATCTTCAAATGGTACACCATTTTGAAAAGAAGGTTGCAACTTATTATCAACACCATGGATAACATACACATAGGGTTATCTCAGTTGCAATATATTTAAAAAGCCCTAAATCTAAGTAATCTTTTGTACGCAAGTAAAAAGACCTTTTACACGAGAGGCCCATGGACCACATCACTCACCTGAGTCGCCTTGGCTCTGTTGTCATGATTTTCAAAAGATTCTTTTTTTTCAATCTTTATTCTCATAAAAAATTTGGACCCATATTGTGGCCCCTTGACCCTAACCCCAAAGGGTCATGACATAAGCAGACTTTGATTCATGCAACATGGGAATACCTCAATACCAATGATTAACATGACTATGCTGTGTTAGAGGAGCTAGGTCACAAGATCAAAGACCAAGTATAAAATGAAAGATCTTGCCATAAGAAATTTATATACGTAATATGAAAGCTATACCTTAAATAGTTCAGGAGTTAATGAATAGGTTAAATTTTCCTTAAAAGTAGCACTAGGTCAAACCCCAAGGTCATCATCATATGGTTACAACAACTTTGGTACCATAAAAAAAAATCTTGGCACAAGGAATGTGCATATGATGTATAAGAGTCCTATCACACACCATTCAAAAGTATTGAGCAAGTTTCAGACAGACAAAAGCAATATGCCCCCCCCCACTCCCCCCCCACCAAACTAAAGTTGCAGAGGCGTAAAAAAAAAACTTGAATCCACACAACTTGGGAACATTTGCATTTTGATATAATTTAGAGTGGCCTACTACGGTTTTAATTAATTTCCTGTATGTTCCCATATAAAACTTTGAACTCCTATTGTCGCCCCATCCTACCCTGGGGCCCTGATGTGAATAAATTTGAATTACCTGTAGATGCTTGCATATTTAAAATACGGTTAATCCTGGCCCTGCTGTTGTTAAGATGTTTTCCCAGTATATATTCCCATGCGAAACTTTGATACCCTCTCGTGACCCCACCCTACTTTCAGGGGGCCACAATTTGAACAAACTTGAATCTGCACTACCTGGGGATGCTTGCATATCAATACCTCTAATCGTGGCTCTGTTCTTTAGAAGAGGATTTTTAATATCTGCATGTAAAACTTTGATCCCTTATTGTGGACCCACCCTATACCCTGTGGCCATTATTTGAACAAACGTGAATCTAATTCCAGTCAGGAAGCTTTTAACTTTTCTGGCCACTGTTCATAATTATGACCCCACCCTATTTTTGCTTTTACTTGATTATCTTCCCTTTGCAGGGAGCATGGCCCTTCATTTGAACAAACTTGAATCCCTTTACCCAAGGGTGAATTAATTGTGCCAATTAGTTTGATTGAAATTGGTCCAGCGCTTAAGATTTTTTAAAAAGATGCTACCAAATTTTCAACAATTCATAATTATACCCACTTCAAAAAGGGTGTGACAATTTACTTTTAAAAACAGAATTGTATCCTCTTTACAAAGTATGCTTTGTGGCAAGTTTGGTTAAAACCCTGCAATTCTGGAGAAGAAATTGAAAACATTAAAAGTTTACAGACAGACGGACAGATGGATGCTGGACATTAGAATGATCAGAAAAGCTCACTTGAGCTCTCAGCTCAGGTGAGCTAAAAAGGTTTTACAATGTATGTGTTACACTTTTTCAAAATAATAACAGTCAGAAATTGTTCCATAAGGACTATGGAAGAAAAGAGCCAAACCTGATTAACAAAAAAAATCAATTTCTTTTCCTTGAATCATGAATTTCCCAATTTTCCTTTACTTCATTTGGCTGTAGTAGTAAAAGTTTCCACGAACCAATTTATCAAATGAATGTCTATTCTCTATTATTTATTAAACACAACACACTTTTACCACTGGAAAGACAGTAAGAGTAATTCAATAACATTTACATACATGTCTGAGACCTCCCAATATATAGTTTGCTTTTGTTGTTATACCCTGCACTTCTCGATTCATTCTTATGTCATCAGTATTGTAGAATTTAGTTGGGACTGTCGGAGTTGTCTCAATATCAAATACTAATACAAGCTTTGCTTAATAGTCATGTATCTTAGGCTCTTAATAAAATCGATTCCATTCCTATTCTAAAAGCTATCTCTTGGAGAATTACCCATCATAAGTGCTAAACTCCCAGAAGTACCACATCTCATCTGAATCATTTGCCCAGCAAAGCGTCTCCTGGGACCTCTTCCTACACACGGAAGATACAGGTGGGGTGTTGCTTTATTGTATGATGCTTATTTCGTCTGTTATCATCCGAACAAGGTCTGTTTTTAGCATAGAATTACCAAGAGACACAAAACATGTGAATATTATTGACACGAATATCCCTTAATTTTTTATAACTATACGAAAAGTCTCCACTTTTTAAATTCAAAAGTACAAGTATCTTCATCGGAATTTTTTCTATATTTTGCCCATACCAAGGACTTATTTTATTATAATATAATATATATATATGAGAAAATCCAACAATACCCTACTTTATTAAGGTATCAGATCTATAAAGATACAAGGCGTTGCAAAATTATATTCTCAAACATTTCAATTTCTTAAACTACTTGAATCACTGCAGACTTAAATTGATTTACTAAATCATGGAATCTTGGAGTCAAAATTTTATGTTGACCATAATCAGTTACAGGAGTACACTTCTTGACTAAAGAGATTGACTCAAATTAGAGTATTTGTTGATTTAAAAGTGTATAGCGTTGGTACAGTGGATTTCCTCCCTGTTGCTTCCAAGTCATCAGAACCCTGTGTAAAAAGCCATGATAACTCTGTACAAGTCATCAGAACCCTGTGTAAAAAGCCATGATAACTCTGTACAAGTCATCAGAACCCTGTGTAAAAAGCCATGATAACTCTGTACAAGTCATCAGAACCCTGTGTAAAAAGCCATGATAACTCTGTACAAGTCATCAGAACCCTGTGTAAAAAGCCATGATAACTCTGTACAAGTCATCAGAACCCTGTGTAAAAAGCCATGATAACTCTGTACAAATCATCAGAACCCTGTGTAAAAAGCCATGATAACTCTGTACAAATCATCAGAACCCTGTGTAAAAAGCCATGATAACTCTGTACAAATCATCAGAACCCTGTGTAAAAAGCCATGATAACTCTGTACAAATCATCAGAACTCTGTGTAAAAAGCCATGATAACTCTGTACAAATCATCAGAACCCTGTGTAAAAAGCCATGATAACTCTGTACAAATGTTCAGGTCTGGAAATTATCAAAATTTATTTCCAACTGCATTCTAGACACACCTTGTTTATCAGGAAGGAGTACTGTGCTGAAATGAAATTCACACTTGTATCTCCCTGATTTTTTTGTTATGTTACACTATATGCAGTGTGCGAAATTAACGGTGGACTGATAGACAATGTCTATAAAAAATACTGTCGGTCTATAAAAAATACTGTCGGTCTATAATGATCGAAACAGTGATAGACTAACTTAATTGTCTATAAGAAACCTGTCTGTGTTACGCAGATTTGTTTCTGCCCACCCCTTTGCTATAAAAAAGTATTCCATAACCTAATGACGAATCATTCAATTCAGAGTATTCCATTTTTAACAAGAGGAGGGGGAGGGTGGATTAAAATCAACTTGATATGTACTTTCGATTTCATCTTCGTGTACCTTTGGTCAGTTTCTTCCATCCAAAACTTGCTGCATTTGATATTGGGTTTTTAAAAAAATTAATTATCCATTTGTTACCAATAACGATCTCATTTAATCGCCATTGATCACAGTCCTTGTAATTTCTAAGTAACTTGATTGCCATTTCTACACAGACACGTTTTTGCTCTTCCGTAGGGAGTTAAGGGATTCATGACCTGCGGAACCTATCTCCAAGTAGCGCGTGACTAGTGCATTAAACCGCTTGACCATCAAAATAAAACCTTGCTTTCAATGACGACGGAATTCTTGTCACGTAGTCACCCATTACACAGTCAATGAATGGATATATCGACGATTTGAGAATTAACATTACACATTCATACATATATCTTAAAAGTTCGTAGATAAGGCCTGTTTATATTTGTATACCTAAATCAAATTTAGGTAAATTAGGTGTGAACATATAGATTATCACTATTTTAAAGGATTTAAAGACATGACGTTACTCTGTTGTATTTCTAGGTAACAATTAATATTGAATTTAAGTTACTGTAAAGTAAGTGTTTTAATAGAGTTGAAGACTTTATATATATAAAACTAGTTCAATTAGTCATATCCTTATACATGTACTAACAACTATTTTCATAGATAAAAGACCCAATTAAGCATTGTTAATTATAGAAGCACTATGTAAATCACAAATACTCTTACACAATTTTCTCCCTGTCGGTTCAATTTGGCTACATGAAACTCATTTTTTTTTAATAAAAGTTCTAGAAATGAATATTGATTGATATTGAGTATTTCACAGTAAGAGAAGTTAGATGTCTTGCAAGTTTCTTACAGAAAAATTATTTATCTCCAAAATCATGTACAGTATCAGACGCAAAAATCATTGCATGCAAATCTAATATTCATATAGTACCAGGCTTGTCTATGATAGCCTCCACAGATTGTGACTGGTATTCATATCGAGTTTTCAAAACATTCTTGAGATTAAGATGTTAGTTTTCTTAGTAAAGCTTATCGACTGCATGCTTTCTTATTAAACGTTAAGGTGCAGGCATTAGGAATTTCCAGGGCTGGTACTGCTATGGAAGGCAGCAGAAAAAGCAATGGAACTTGGCTGCTGATAACTTTTTCTGAACTTATAGAAACAGGTGATAGATAGGGAATGTGGGAATTGGTTGTTAGCTCAATCACGGTAATCAATTATGTTTCAGGTGTGGCAATATAGTTCTCTGATATCAAAGTGCACTTCATTGCCATCCTCTTCAAAGATTGATTCAGCACAAAGACATTTATATTTATAATTTATTTTCTGGAGGGAACCGTTATGAAAGTCCACCAGTAATGGCTTAATTATTAAAATTTCCATGTGTGATATGTTTGGCACCTTGATACTGCTGTAGCCAAACAAACTCAGAAATCAAAATAAACAATACAGATTCATGAAGTTGAACAGCCTCTTCCTGAATATAGTCAGAGCATACAGTTTAATGTGGTTTTGAAAACAAGAGCTGGCATATCACAGAATATTGTAATCTGCACTGACACATGTATTATGATAAGACAACATTAATATGGATTTATGCATAAATCTAAATAAAGACCGAAAGGCTCCACATAGGAAATGCGTAAGCCTTACCAAGACCCAAAAAACAACCAAACTTGTGAAAAGAAGCAGTGTTCCAATTGGGGAATTTATTGAATTATTGAATTGAATAGATTTACATTACCAATACTCAATAATGATTTTTAAGAGCCAAAGTTGGAGGTATAAGATTAAACATCATCCATCCCCCCCCCCCCCCCCAAAAAAAAAACCCAACCTATAAATACATTTTCAATAAGAAGTCTAATCTGCAAGAAATGCAACACAGATTACTATAACACACTGTAAATGACACTGGGGAATTCAAATTGTCAGAAATGGAGAGAAAAAATAAGTGTAATGGGAATAATGATTTGTGCAATATCTAATTATAAATATATAGGGACAAAGCAGACAGGTAACAAGTATAATCTCTCTCTCTCTCTAAAATCTTCATTGCTGATGAATTATATAATTCGAGTAATCTTGCAGTTAGGGGTCAATTAGGTCAAGTTTAGATGCTTGTGTAAGCTACATCAAAGGTCAGTAGCTCCCCCAAGTCACTTCTAAACAGCTAAGAGGCACTGCACACCCCAGAGGATGATGGTAGTTCCAGAGTGCACATCAGCCTAAATCTGTGATGGAAGAGAAGATAATCGGGTCTTATCTCTTCTTATCAGGATATTAAACACCTGCCAGAACATTTTGGGTTGGAGGTAACTTT
The DNA here is from genome assembly GCF_947568905.1 of Ostrea edulis. Classification (NCBI taxonomy): domain Eukaryota; kingdom Metazoa; phylum Mollusca; class Bivalvia; order Ostreida; family Ostreidae; genus Ostrea; species Ostrea edulis. The sequence goes on along the minus strand of NC_079165.1, from coordinate 73,628,769 downwards.
ATGATGCTTACAAAAATGGAGATCACTCTTCATGTTTCTGAATGCCAGTGTATCCTTTTACTGATGAAAAGCACTTGCTAGTGTGTGTCAAGAGAGCATTTTTATTTCACACATAATCTTATACTTTTTTCTGAAGCATTCCAACAGAAGATGGCATCTCATCAGAATATTTACTCATGCAACAAAAAGATCTATCCCCCCATTCTTTTAATCTTATTCCAAGTTTCTACTTCCAGCAACTTAATGAAGTGGAGAATTGCATAAGTGTAAAAGATAACATCACCTTATTATCATTTCCTGGTACTTTTTCAAAAGGTTGGCATGTGAATTTGTCAATAACTGACATATTTTATCACATTGACCTTTGACCCATATTTTCAGTGGCCTTGACCTACAAGTATGCAATCAAAGTTTTGGAATTTTTTCTTTTTAAAAAATATGTTCTGTTTTAAAGTCCAGATTTCTCAGTAAGATTTTTAATAAAATATTAAAGCAAAACTAAAGCCCCCTGATGGTATCAGACCTTGCGATACACAGGAGAAAATATCTTTCAAGCTAATTTCTTTCCACAAACTCTGATAAAGCTCTAATGTTCAGTGCAAACCTATCTGATATATGATGCAGGTATTTAAACGTAATCACCCAATTTCAATTGGAAATCTCCGTACCCAGACATGTATAAAAAAAAAATCCCCAGAATTGATTTTCTGTGTTCAGGAACATTTTCTATCAACTTCAACAAGATTGACCCTCCTATTGGTTCCATCTGCAGTTTTTCAAAGCTTCCACATGGTTTTCAATCGAGATAACCTGGGATTTGTTCAGCAAAATTATTTCTGTTGTGGGTAAAGACTAAATCAATTTAAAATACTTTGTACTATAAGATAGACAGCTCAGCCCAAAACGTAAAAAATAAAAGTCAAAGTTTTGCGAGACTGAAGTTTATATGTGTGTATGTTGTTTTACGTCCAATTCGAGAAATTCTCACTCCTACAGACATCATCAGCTTTAAGTAAAATCATGAATATTCTATGGCATCCTTAGGCATAAACCTTCTTGTTTGTGGCCTACCAATCACTAAGGATTTGTTCTATACTACTTATCATTCTCCTACTTATATGAACAAAAGCAATTAGCATTTATAATATAATCAAGTTCATATCAGATAAACAATGATATTTAATATACATATAGATCTATAGTGCAAATCTTTTTTTTTAGAACACATGTGTATAAAAGTATTTCTGATTCACATGGACAGACTGATACGATTCATATGTGTGTCCAACCTACAAACATCTAATCAGCAAGTTTGAGAAATAACATCATGTGTGGAATGTGATATTGTTCTCAGGTAAAAAAAAACAAAAAAAAACTCAAGTTCTGATCAAAATAAAAGATTTTCAATATAAATATATGAGAACTAGAGTCCATGAAAATGTTTCCACTCGACAAAATATTACACATTCACTACTAATCATATAAAATGTAGGAATGAACAAGTAACTTCTTCACATTCTTTACTTGTTTAACTTCTTCTAATGAATTGGTATGCAGAGTAACCACATTGTAAAATGTGTTACGGCTCATTGCTGTGTTTTGTTCAGATGTAATCAAACATTGACAAATACTTCAGAAGGAAAAAGTGGTACAGATTTCGGAATGAGATTTTGTTCTTTTTTTTCTGGATCCTCTCTTGGATCATGAAAACTACAGGAAGATCACCCAAACAAGCAAAAAATCAATAATGTCCCAAGCACACAGATTACTCAAATTTTACTTTCATTGCCAAATACAAAACAATAATTCAAAAATTACCCCATCTAGCAAGGTTAATTTCAATTGTTTTCTGGTTTTTAAAACCTTTTTTGAAGATGGATGCTCTTTCACCATTGACATTTTTTAAAATGTCATTAACTGCTTGAAGTGACTTCCTTCAGTAGCACTTAACGTGCAGGTTACTTGTTTAGCATATCAATCTGATGCACCAAGACTAAATGCATCTAGAGGAACAAAAATTATACATATATATATATATATTATATATATATATATATATATATATATATATATATAGAGCTCTGTTTAAAATTCATATCTGTAGCACAGAAACCTGAGCATGCTACTCTAGTTAAATATGCATATTACACATTCCTTCATAAGAGTTGCAATGTGGAGGCACTAAGGTATGTAACAACATAGACAGTGGGGAAAACACTGATTATACACCAGAACAGCTGCCAGGTATACACAACTAACAGGTGATGTGAAAAAGAGACCACACTTCAAACAACCTCTCAACATTACAAATGTCCAGTTCTTCTCTAAAAGGGAAAACCCACTTTTTGATGTAGATTCATACTGTTAATCTGAGATTTTTTTTTGAACAGTTATTAAATTCAAAAAGGTCAATGCTTTCAATTTTCTTCTTTCTTTTCTTTTATCCTTCCAATTAATGATCAAATATGATTTCCATCTCCGATCAAATTTAGAAGGATGTCATTTTTTAGGTTCATCATATTATCAATGTAGTTATAGAAGAAAAAATCTTTTTGTGTAAGGCCAAAGACCTTCAAACTCTTTCAACAAGCACTGGAAGAGCAGCAGGGGAGAAATAAAACATTGACAACTGAACTGGATCAACATATTAAGTGTACATTGACACGGGTACATCCAAGTTTAATGTACAATTTCTAAAATTCAAGTAAAAATAATTATTGACATGAGTCATTAACTCCTGTGTTAAAATTACAAAATTACAAGTTGAACAACTTGCTTGTGGTAGAGTGAAGATTTGACTGATGACAGACTTTGGACAATATACACACCCTCAACCTAAACCTGCCAGAAAACATAGCCATCATTAAAAACCGTACCAGTCCATCGCTTGTAAAAAATAATGTCTTCATTTTCATGTCTTGTTCCTCATTATGACTACAGAAGTAAAAAAACATTCTTGTGAAGGAAAGTGTTGGAATTATTGCTTTGTTCGAACTAGATTAAATGTTTTATTTCTTTCAGAATGCTTGCCTGAATTCTTGTGAAAAAACCTGTGAGTTATAAATCAAGCCTGATAATTGTCACAGATAGCCTTATATTTCACAAGTGGTGACAATGAATAATTAAAATTACAGTTCTCTGGCTTACTCGAGCATGTTCAAATCTTTTCTGCATGCATTAATAATGAGAAAAATTTCAATACACAAAACTTGTAAGCGAAAAATGTACATCTAGAGAGGATTGTTAGCCAGTATATTGACTGGATCGTTCATGATTTCATAGACAATGTTTGTGAAGTTCTAAGAAGAATCATAGTCTTGTTCCCTATCTAGATTTTAGGAGGCTTTAGAGATTTCATTTCCAACAAAATTTCTTATCTTCCTACAACAGATTTCTAAAACAGTTTCACCATTCAAACATTCTCATGTATCTCATCTTACTGCCAAAATTTACACAAATTTTGTGAGAGAAAAGACTAATGGAGTTGGCAATAGTCTAAGCTGGGCTGGGTAATACAGATTTAATTTGGTTCATCAACAAATAAACTTTTGAATGTAAATGCATGGATATTGAAATAAATTGTGAGAAGTTTGAATGCTAATTTGGTCAAAGCCAATACAAAGAATCTCAAATGTTCAAAAGTTGCTTTCAATCATTTATTTCAAAATAAATTCTAAAAAGTGTAATTGCACAAAGGGTATTTATGAAGTCAATCTTTTTTAAACTGGCGATCCATCAAATCAACCTAGATGAAAGCTTGAAATCACATTCTTAACAATCTTTAAAATGAACTGCCTGGGGGCTTGGCATTTAGAAAATAAACAGACTAAATGTTCAGACTCTTTGCTATACTGTCTTAGGGGAGAAAACTATATAGATTAGGAAAATGAGGTTCAATGCATCACCTCTTCCACTGTAGATTAAAAACATATCGAATTTACTGTTTTCTCACATATTAATTAACTATCATATAAACATCTCTAAATCTTATGTAACTCCTACCAAATATAATCTCTGTATTAACTGTTAAATGTTTCTTACAAATTTCCTATTATTGTAAGATAATACCTCTTCCGTTTATATAAAACGATTTAGTTTATAAATGCAATAAAACTGAGATCTAACTGTCTGCAAATAAAACGTGAAAAGACTTGCAAGGTTGTTATCAGTATATACAAACAAGAGGTAGTCTCTTTTGAGAAGGTAAAACTCTGCCATTTTTCCAAATTATACAAGATATCCCCCTTATGTCATTGAGCTTCATTCTGAAGTTTATGGGGAAATTCAACTTATAGATTTTAAGCAAATTTCAACCCATTCATCTGAAATAACAACAGTCGTCAGTACACAAATTGTTAGCGATTGGGTTGAAGATATTCTTCAGAGACGTCTAGGGTTTGACAGAAAATGTAAACAGATATTGTTCATGTTGTCAGCTCACAATCAACATTATCTAGTATAGTCTTGTAATCACAAAATTAAAAGGTAGGAGGCGATTGGGTTATCAAATATTAGTTTCACTACCTGAAAAAGCCATGTCGGTTTTCTACTCAGATATAACATGTGTATTCTTAAATACACCAGTTACTGAGAATACTTCAGATCTTCGTAACTGAAGAATTTTTAACCTAAAGCAATGTTTTCAAAATATTTTATTTGTTTTACCAAGATTCTTTTATCAGTGTGTGGGCAGCACTACTGTGTGTGCCACATTTCATTCATAAACCTAGTCACTCGCAAACTATGCAACTGAATCAATGATGTCAGCAGCAATACACCATGTGTTAAAAAACATTCCAGACTCAATGTCTTGAAGCTTCACCACCAGATAGGCTGATATTAATGTCACTTGTTTGTGTATAATCCACTACAGGGTAGTAAGGTCGGAGTTGATAATATGCCCAGTACTGTACGACTTGCTTTAAATAAAATACAGACTTTTCTTTTAGGGAAAAAAAAATCTTTCATATAAATCTGTAATTTATCAAAATTTGTAACAAATTACAAAACTGTTCTCATACAATACTTTACACTAAGCTATTTATATACTAGTTGATAAACTGCCAAATACTGAAATAGACAAATTTTACAATAAATGGTTCCATTATTATTAAGTGTCTCTTAAATATTTTTAGCCTTTAGACATGGGTACCTGCTTGGTATTTTTTTACAATCTCGATGAAAGACAGTCAACTGAAAAATTTGCGGCATGTGTTTTCATTTCACTTTTATAATAAAGTTAATATGAAGGCGCGATTTAATGTGTATCGACGCGTCCAAGTTCATAATACGTTGGTGACCTATTTTACCTGGGACCTCTTCGATACCCCAACAAGGTAAACTAAATAAAATAGTGACAGAATGACCTATCACTTCCCTAACTTAATTAATATAAAACCTTTCTGACATCATTTCGTCTCTCTTTTAAACACTTTCTGAAATTGCGTAAGTTTCACAACACTTTTTTTCGACAGCTACCTAACAGCAAAATTTGACAGTCTTCGCATGCTCTTACCTGGTTCCTTATATTTAGCACTTCCCGCGAATTCTCCGTTTGACAGTATTAATCCATATATCAGTAATACTAGACTGAATGTAACTAAATTCTTTAAAGCCATCTTCCGTCTTAGAATGAACAGTAAACTATCATTTTGGGTCTTCTTCGCACTCCTATAGCGTGTTTGTAAAAGTAAAGTTTTGCGATGATACGATTTGCTGAACTCGTACCGGAAATGGCGTCAGAATTATTTATCCAGTTACGCGCGTTTATTTTGTCAACAAAGAGCACGTGGCTTGGTTTTCTCTTTACCCCCAGAAAGGTTCCGTCAATTCTTGTTCAATGTAACCTTAAAAAATTATCAGGACACTTCAATTAGTAAATATATTTTCCAAATCATTATTCATAATTTTCAGTGATGGAGCGAAACAAACTTTCCAGAAAAAGGGGCGTGTTCCGAGAGGCGGATCATTATGTTGTACATAATCATATAAAATTCTTTGATTACTAGGCTATGCGTACATGTATGCTTAACATATGCCCTCCGTTTTGTACATGTGGACATAACAAAGATGTATATCATCTCTTTTTCGCTTGTAAAAATACTCTAGAGCTAGAAATAATATTTTTGATCGCCTAATCATGCAATTGACTTTGTCAATATTGATAAACTTGTCATTATGTGGTGATGTTAATATTTGCCTCTGCAAGTGACACCTTGTAATATTTTAGGGGAGGGACTTGTAAATTGTTAGAAATTGTTCCCAATCCTTTTGATTTGATCAATAAAATATGTTCAAAACAACAAAACATATGTCCTTACTTATTTCGTAAAATAGCTCCTGAAAACAAAACTTAAATCATTAGTGGATTTCTCGAAAAATTTCTGGAAATCAATGTGGGGAAATAATATCTATATATATTGTTTTGTTTTCTTTTTATCGTCATTGTACATTGAAATGTTAACAATCATGTATGCTGTATGCCCGAGAGGGCCCTAATTTGGAAATAAATCATATTCTATTCTATATTGAATTCTTATGATTATATAGCCATCTGCAAAATATGTACATTTATAAGTCGATGAATAGAATTTATTAAATCACTACTTTCATGCTAGAATATGACCATATAAATGTGGAATTTAACATCCATAAGACCGTGGTATATTTTTTCAAAGCAAACTGACATAGTACATTACGTGCAAAACTAAATCTTACTAAAATTGAAGCTGTACTATGTACGACTGACCAGGAAATCAGAGACTGTTCTTGCTTGGATAAGAGGGTCTATACGGTAATATTCGAGTGATCGGCATGCCCTGTACTCGCTGAATCCAACAATTAGCATGGTACATAAACGAGTACAGAGGCACCTGATAAGCCGGTGCATAATGTCATTTGTTAATTTAGAATAAAGGGAAACGTTTCGAACCTAATTCAACATTTTTATTAGAGGACACAAATATTTGAGTTTCACACACACACACACACACACGAACTTGTTTTCTCTCTTAATCTATATGAAATGTACACTTTTCATATTGTTGGACTTTCTTATACGTAGCATACATTGTTTAAAAGAAACTGTAACAAAAAGGGCTATGAAATGGTATGTTTGAGAGAAGGAGAGAGAAAGTAGGAAAGAAATAGAAGTCCGTGTTGTGGAATTTAGACAACAAACTGTTACTTATGTGCAAACTATTTTATTTATAAAAAAAAAACCGAATCTTTTTTACGCGCAGCGATCGTTTAAAATCAATTATATAACAGCCACGCCATCCTTGCCGCGACATGCTAGTAGATGGCATCGGTTCTAGCGTACCGAACTTTTTTTTCCATTCTTATCACATAGGTGACGTCATTTCGGTGCGGCGGGGGCAAATTCTTTCACTGTTAGGAAGCGATGTTTCTACGCACATTTCAGCTTTAGCAATAGTGATTTAAATATAAACAAATAAATAAAAACGTAATTCGGTATGAGTTTAGCTGTTAGAGCTATCACAAAACCAGCTTTTTCCACAGAGATAAGCGGCTGCAAATCGCTGATTTCAAATAAACCACAATTTATAAGACTATCTGATCACGGGTGAGGTGGGGTAGGGATGGGATTAAAAATTAAAAAGTAATGCATGCACTTAGGGGATTGAGAAAAAAATCTTGCATGATACCAAGAATTTTCTTTTATTTCCGAAAGTACCGTTCTCGGAGTACCTTCTTTTTCTCTCTCTCTCTCTTTGGGGGGGGGGGGGGGGGTATGTACACGAAGTGATGGGCCGTGTAAGACGTTTTTACAATTCCTCTTCAAATATATCTCATATAAGATATCTTATAAAACTTATGAGATATCTTCTAAAGTTTGTGAGATATTTTATATTCTTTATAAAATATCCTGTAAGAGATAGGAGATGTCTACTATTTTTTTCTTTATAAGATATCTCATCAAATATATGAGATATCTCATATACATGTAGTATATAAGATATCTCACAAACTTTCGAGATATCTTATCAACGTTTTTGATATAAGTTAAAGATATCTTATAAACTTATAAGATATCTTATAACTTTTATAAAATATAAAATATCTTATAAAAATTAATTTATGAGATGTCTTATAAGATATATAAGATATCTTATAAAGTTTATGAGATATCTAGTAAGACATAAGATATCTTATATGATTTATGATATATCTTATATGAAAAAAAAATAAAAGACGTCCTATTTTTTATTAGATATCTCATAAACTTTATAAGATATCTTTTTAAGATTTATGAGATATCTATTATAGTTTATAAGATATCTTATATATTTTATGAGATATTTTATGAACTGTAAAAAATATGAGATATCTTATAAAATTTATTAGATATCTTATCAATAATAGAAGATATCACATAAATTAATAAGATGTCTCTATAGGGGAATGAATATAAATATGGTGTACCATACGTATCCATGATATCAAGATTCAGTGGCGGATTTACGGGGGGGGGGGGGGGCGCAGCCGGCGCGCCCCCTCTAAAATTTTCAAATTTAAGGTAAATCGCGGTATCTTGTTTAGAAAAATGTACTTAACGATAAGAAAAGCAATAATGTCTTCCACTCCCGGAGAAATAGATAACAAAATCTTTTGATTTCTTGAATTACTTTATTGGGAGAAGTTAATATTTTCCAAAAACCCTTAAAATTTGCGTAATTTTTATTAATTTCACCTTTTAAAAATGATAGAAAATAGTACAAATGACTAAATAGAAGACATATTTCAAGCTCTATAAAACCTGTAAAATCCAGGAGCTTCTGGGGGCTTCCAGACCCCCTGCCTCATAAAGTGGCGCCCCCCGTAACCACAATTCCTGGATCCGCCCCTGAAGATGCAATGAGTATTCTGATGGGCATGTGCCCCGGGGTCATCCTAAGCCCACTAATTTTTTTATTGTTCAAATATCTTTAAAATGGTTCAGATTCCAATCCTTGTTGCACACGACACAGTGCACCAGGTTTTTGTTCGTCGTCAGAAAAACGTCGCTTTTCAACTCCCAATTGGCCCCCAGGGTGAGAATAAATTATTGAAACCTTATAGCACATGCATAGAGCACCACCAATCACCTCCCATAAGTTCATTTGGCTACTGCGTAGATCTGGTAACCATTTTTTTAATACCCACTTTCTAAAGAAAGTCCGGGTATCTACTGATATTACCCAAGTCTTCTCCTTCCTCCAAGTCTTCTTTTACTTTTTAAAAGCTGTAACCAATTAATTTGGAGTATGATAGTTGGTGTCCTGTAGATGTGTTATAAAGTTTTGGGACTTTGAATTTTAACCTGGGGGCCAAATGGAGGTAAAAATAATGTTTTCCATGGAAAAAAATGGTACCTAGAACTCCTGATATACCCTATGCAGTAGCCAAGTCCTCTTTTGGAAGATGATTGGAGGTGTCCTGTAGATGTACAATAATGTTTCGGAATTCTCATTTTACCTGGAGGGGGGGGGGACGTTTTTCTACAAAAACCTGGTTCCCAGACCTCCTCTTACCTTTAACTTAGTATCCAAGTCATCTTTTGGAAGATGGTTTGTAGTGTGGTGTAGATGTGCAATAAGGTTTCAGACTTTTCATTTTCAAACTGAGTGCCAAATAGGGGTCAAAAAACGACGGGGTTTTCCCCCCTGAAACAAACCCTAGTTCCTAACGCTCCTCTTTCTGCAGTAGACAAGTCATTCTTTGGAAGGTGATTTATGGCGTCTTGTAGATATGCACTACGTTTTTGGAATGTTCATTTTCAACGTGGGGGTCAATTAAATGTGGGTTAAAAAACGATGTTTTTTCAACAACAACAACCCCCCCCCCCCCCCCCCAAAAAAAAAACTGGTTCCCAGAACGCCTCTTACATTTTACACAGTAGCCAAATCATCTTTAGATTGGTGGTGTCCTATAGTAAGGTTTCATAATTTTCATTTTCACTCTGGGGGCCAAAAAACAACTTTTTTCCATAGAAAAACTCGGTTCCCATAACTCCCTTTACATTTTAAGCAGTATCTAAAACTTGATAATTGGCGATGTCCTTTAGATATGCAATAAGTTTTTCGGAATTTTCCTTCTCGCCTTCAGGGACAAATGTGGTAGAAACACGACAAACAAAAACTTGGTTCTTGGTGCATTGTGTCACGTGCAAAAACAATATATTGCTTCAAGGGTTAGAATCTCAACCATTTTGAACATATCTGAACAATAGAAATTATGGGTATTGTGATGACCCAGGGACACTTGCCCATCAGAATACTCAATACATCTTGACATATCCAGCAAAAATATACATATGGTCTAGGGTTAAGTTTGTGGTAACTATTGTGACTTCTTTGCTATAGTTAAACAGGTATGACGTAGAGTATTTGCGTGCGGGTAATACTGTTTAGTTATACACACACTTTCTGCAGACACCTGTGGTCTATCGTTGTTAACCGGGTCCGTCCGTCTGTCGCACTCCTCTTTGCAGTAACCAATTAATCTTTTGGAATATGATAGGTGGTGTCCTGTATATGTGCAAAAAGGTTTTGGAATTTTCATTTTAACCCCGGGGGTATTGGGGGGGTTGGAAAACATTTTTATATAGAAAAACCCGGTTCTTAGAACTCTTCTTACATTTTAAGCTGGCATCTTTTGGAAGATGATTGGTGGTGTCCTTTAGATATGCAATGTTTTCGAAATTTTCTTTTTTAACCTCGAGGGGCAGTTGGGGTGGTAAAACGACGAACAAAAATTTGGTTTAGGGGTCATTGCCTCAATTGTTTTACAACAATATACATGTATTTCAACAATCAATCAACGACCCCGTGGCACTTGCTCAACAGAATAATCGATGCATTTCGACAGATGCAGCAAGAATATACTTGTATATAGTATAGGATATGTGGTAACTATTGTGGTATATAGAGTATATTTGAAGGCAAACACTCACGGGTGGGTATTTCTTTCTAATGACAGCATCTAGTTTTGTTTGGTTTTATTTTAGAAAAAAAGAGAGTTGTTTTTTGCCGGGTTGCACAACGTGCACACGGCTTATAGAATGGTGAATGGCGGGCGGGCGGGCGTCCCTGTAATAGGGCACCTACTTTGTGTAATCAGCTCCCCTCACACCTCAAACTTGAAGCTCCACAAACTTTGTACAGTTGCTATGGATACAATGAAGATGTGTATGTGCCTTTTTGACAGTGATCAGACATTTTTCGAAAAACTTTACATGATTTTTTAAGCATGTCTTGAATAGACGGTACCTTTTTGTGTAATCAACTCCTCTTACATCCCAAACTTGGATACAATGAAGATGTGCATGTGTCTTTTTGAAAGTTATCATTTTTCAAAATAATTACGTGTAATTGAACCTAGTCATGAATAGACGTTACCTATTTTTGTAATCAGCTCCTCTCACAACATTTATTCGACCTCCTTCAAACCTTATACAGCTGTTATGGAAGCAAGGAAGATGTATATTACATTTTGTCTGTTTGGAAGTGATCGGACATTCGTTGGAAAATTTACATGGGCATGATGTAGTTGAACTTTGTCATTTTTAAGCATGGTACCTACTTTGTGTAACCAACTCCTCTCACAGCTTTTACTTAACATTTTTCAGACCTTGTACATTATAGATGTTATAAAAACATTGAAGATATACATATTTTAAAGTAACCCGGCCATTTCTGTTCTTAAATCGGTTTTTTAACCCCCACTTGGGCCCCAGGGTGAAAAACGAAAATTCCTAAACTTTATTGTACATCTATAGGACACCATCATTCATCTTCCAAAAATGACTTGTCTACAGCGTAAAATGTTAGAGGGGTTCTGGAAATTAGGTTTTTGTAGAAGAACGTCGTTTCTCGACACCCCCCCCCCCCCCCCCCCCTTGGTGAAAATGAAAATTCCGAAACCTTTTGCTCATCTACAGAACACTAACAATCATATTCCAAAAGAGGATTTAGCTACTGCCAGGCGCGTAGCCAGAAAGAAAATAAGCACGGCAAAGGGCCTGGTGGCCGCTGAGAGATCATGGGTTTTATGAATGACATCAACCTTTTTCTTTCTTTCTTTTCTTTCTTTCTTTCTTTTTTTTTTTTTTTTTTTTTTTTTTTTGAGTGCATAGTTGATAATTTGAAATTCAAAAAGGACGAAATTTGATTGATTGGGCATTATATTGATAAAATTATAAATCGGAACTACATAACGCAAAATTATTTTTAAGGCACATTCTCTCTCTCTCTCCCCTGAAAATGATGTGTACGCAGTTGTGTGCGTGCGTATAGGCAGCTACGCGTATGACTGTGTGAAATGTATCAGGAGTTCTATGAACCAGTTTTTTGTGGAAAAACGTCGATTTTTATTTACCCCCGTTTTCCCTCAGGGTAAAGTTGAAAGTTCCAAAACCTTATTGCACATCCACAGGACACCAGCTATCATACTCCAAAAGATTAATTGGTTACTGCTTAAAATAAGAGGAGTTTGAGGAAGAAGAAAGTGTGACAGACGGATGGACAGACGACGGACGGACGGACGGACTAGGGTAAAAACAATACACCCGTACTTTTTTGGGGGGAACCATATTGTTCTTTTAAAATACATTTCGATTTCGACCTGCATTTTTGGACCCGGGGTGAAAATGAAAATGCCGAAACCTCATTGCACATCTACAGAGGACCACCAATTACCTTCCAGAAGAGGATTAACTACTGCGTAAAATGTAAGAGGAGTTCTGGGAACCAGGTTTTCATACGCCCGTCAAAGACTTATGATATAGTATTATATGACATCGTCCATCTGTTTCTGTCCGGACCTTGTAGGCAAAATACAAAGTAATCTGTAAGCTCCAGGATCTTACAGCTTGGTACATTTAATTACCGTGGAGAAAGGAGGATGCCTATTGTTTCTGAAGGTCAGAGATCATTTGAAGTCGTAATATCGCTTTTTTTCAATATTCATGTCAATGAAAGTCAAACATACCACCACTCACATACACACATGCGTGATGGCTGGAAGATATGGCAACAGTATATTGATATATTATTCCAAACATGTACAGTATTTTCAAATTAATATTTCCAGTTCAACCATTTTGTTTTGAATACATCGGTTTCGTTCTTTGTTTTATAATTTTTTCCTTCAAATTCATAATATGTTTTCAAGTACTTAACTACGTTTTGAAATAGTAGTTTTTTCATTTGGAATATATACCGTTTGACAAGCAATATTATGAGATTCATGATTTCACTTTCTCTAGGACGACCTAGTGTTACCGTAATCGCATCAAACTTTAGTCTTTTTCTAGATTTTTCAAATATCCATTTTTCTAAAAGGGATCATAATGGACAAATATTTGGGCAATAAAAGAAAGAATACAGAATTGTTTCAGCTTCCAGTCGACAAAGAGAACATAAATTATCACCTGATTTTTGACAGAAATAAGTATTTGTTCGTGCCTAGGATTCTATGAATAATTCTGAAATTGAACCATATTTTGTTTTTGACAATTTTTTTTTATGAATCTGTTTCCAATCAAGATCTTTCCTTTAACTCGAGTTCTAAATTTAGTCCACTTGGTTTACATTTTGGGTTATTGTACTTATGTGTAGACAAAAATACCCCATATATTGCCTTAGAACCCCTCTTATTCAATATTTTCATTATATCTGACTGAAAAGGTCTTGTAGTGGAGGTTCACTTGTAATTTTTAACATTAGGCCAAGAATGACGAAATGCTCTTTTTATCCCCTCGTAAAAAGTGAAGGGGAGTTTAAGAGAGAATTTTCCAATAATATCTCTGAAACACACAAAATTACCATTACCGTCAAACAAGTCATCTACAATAGTAAACCCCTTTTCATACAAAGATTTTGTAAAAACATATCTAGTTTGGATCAGGATTTTATTGTTATACCATAAAAGGCTCCACTAAAATATCTCCTGGGTTTGTGTTGCGTGATATAATGTTTAGAAAATCTGAAAATATATTTAGAACTTCTTTCCAAAAACTATTATTAGAATATACTGCGTTACTTTGGTGTATTCTGGTCCAAAGTGAGATAGATGGACAATACTGCAGATTGTGATTTCAGTGAACAGTGGAATCCAACCAAAGACCATGAAATAATCTTCTATACCATGTTGGTTTTAGAGATTTGAGCATGATACAGACCAAACCGTACGGTCCAGGATCTTACAACTTGGTACATGTTATCACCATGATAAGAGTAGGTTGCCTATTGTTTTTCAAGGTCAAAGTCGTAGTATCCCCCCCCCCCCTATCCTCTTCGTGCCCGGTGGCACATAAGGCTGATACAAGACCCCTCCATTAAATTGTTTCTGTCCATAGCCATCTTTTCTACTTCCTTCCAGGTTTTTCCCATCTTCTTTATATCACTTTCTATAGTCCTTCTCCATGTCTCTCTAGGTCTTCCTCTGCTTCTCTTTCCCTCTGCTGGAGTCCATTTAAGTGCTGTTTTTATAATGGATTCGTTTCCTTTTCTGATGACATGACCAAGCCATCTAAACTCTCTTTGTTTAATCATTCTGATTAGATCTTTCTGTCCTGTTCTTTTATATAGATCTTTGTTTGATATTTTCCTGGGCCAGTAAATCTTGCATAGTTTTCTTAGACAATTTGTGTGGAATCTGGACACCCTTTGATTATCTTTTTGCGTTAGTCTCCAACATTCTGCACCATATAGCAAGACTGATGGGACATTGCTCTGGTATAGTCTGATTTTTGTCTTTTCGCTGATGTTACTAGTCCTCCATATTTTATTAAGTTGGTGAAAGGAAGCTTTTGCCTTTTGCAATCTGCTGGTGATGTCTTTTTCTGTTGCGTTGTTTTTGCTATAATTGTGCTTCCAAGGTATGTAAACGTAGTATCACTGAACAGGAAAACCTTGTAGGCAGAATACAGACCGAATAATTTAGGCTAGAGCCGTCAAACTCGGCACATATATACTCCTCATGCCAAGTGGAGGATGTTATTTGTTCTTCAAAGTCAAAGTGCATGGTAGTATCGCTTAGTTGGAAACCTTGTAGGTAGGGTACAGACCGAACCACTGGGACTAGGATCATCAAACTTAGTACAAATACACTTTATGCCAAGCGGAGGATGTCTATCGTTTCTCGAGGTCAAAGTCATAGTATCACTTAGTAGAAAACCCTTGTTTTCGTTACGGGTACATATATTGTCCTTTATGGTCACAAGCTTCCTCTCGGAGGAATATAAGTTAAGGATACATAATGAGTTCACACATCTACTTGATTGGTGCACTGTGACCTACTTTAGGGCTAAAATAAAAATTAAATAGTTTTCTGAACCTTTTCTCATTATGGATACAAATATTGCAATGAAGGTCTAACAGGTGTATGCTGTACCGTTGACAGTACTCTTGTTGTAGAAAAGCGTCGCGTTCAACTCCCATCTGGGCCCCAAGGTGAAAAACTACTGGACACCACCAAGCATCTTTCAAAAGATGATTTGGCCAGTGCGTAAAATGTATGAGGAATTCTGAACCAAGTTTTTCTTGACACCCCCACACATAATTTTTTAAATTCCCATTAGAACCTTTTTTGTTACTGCTTAAAATAAAAGAGGAGTTTGAGGAAGAAGAATGTGTGACAGACGGACGGACGGACCAGGGTAGAATCAAACACGTGTACCATTTATTACAGAAAGTCGACTAGAGGGGTTACTATGACAACCGTAGCGTCACAATTTCCGTGAAAACCACATATGACACTTTCATGATGAGTTAGAGATACTGTCAACTACAAAATATGTAAAAATTAAAAGAATTCATAGATTCCTTAATTTTCAATGACCCATGCAATCACTACTTTGACATACCCGAACTTTCTCTGAAAAGTGCGGGTATAATAACTCATCTATACATAATACATGTAAGATAAGTTTATTCCAATTTTGGGCCCAGAAAGCATTATTGCAAAGACAGTATATATATTGTATTGTGTGTATTTTATAACCTATAAACAATTCCTTGAACTTAAAACCAACAAAGTTCATTACTCTCTAGCGGTAACCACTGTAGCGAGTTTGCTAACAATCAAGTAAAGGTTCAGCATACAACATTTTCCGACTGCAAAACAACATGCCACCCCCTTTTCAAGAAATGGGGTGGGGTGGAGGTGGTGGTAAAAAATAGAATACCAACAATCGTTTTTACAATTTACTACATAGTACATCTGTACATCGCAGAAACTATTTATCGTTATATACATGTACGATTCACTAAATGGTTATAATAATTTGTTTCCCAGTACATGTTTTTCAAACTATGTTTCTACGACTAATCTACTATATCTATTTACATTTTTTTTCCAGTTTTTCTGCTAGATTAACTTATATGCCATCGTAGTCGTGGGTTAGTAACTTAAGGACAGGAAGTTTTCGTTTTCAGGATTATTGAAATGATACGTGTCCAGCCTTCAGATCATCTGCCCCTAGTGTAATTGTTCACTATACAAATAAAGCTTCTGATTTTAGTAAATTATTGGCAAATTTCTGCCCCTTTTATTCGCTTCACCAACTAATGAAATGTCCTCTTCTAATTCCGAATATCGCAATTTCAATACCAATATCGCTTATAACCTATCACCAAGACTTTATGATACCAAGGATTTTAATTGCAAGTCATCTGAACCCTGCATTCATCAAAGACAGCGGGAATATCAATGGACTCATCTTCTTCACACAAACGAGTCGGCTAGTCTAAATTTCAAGGATTTTACCATGATACAAAAGATTCGTTTATTCATACTGATTCCTTCCCTTCCTTTCTTTCCAAACACATTTCAGTCTTTTACTACTTTATACTGCCCTGCTGGTGACGCAACTGTCGCCTGCTTCCTAGGGCTTCTCTCTGGGGGCGATCTTT
This sequence comes from Ostrea edulis, assembly GCF_947568905.1. NCBI lineage: Eukaryota > Metazoa > Mollusca > Bivalvia > Ostreida > Ostreidae > Ostrea > Ostrea edulis. The sequence continues at coordinate 73,611,853 of NC_079165.1, read as the reverse complement.
ACACCTCCGCAACAGAAAAAATACTTCTATTTATCTCATTCTCAATGTCGTTAATCGACGTGTTTATAAAATACGGCCAAAAGAATATGTCATTTTATTCGCAATTTACAACATTTGAGCGTAGTTACGGCCAGTGAGAATTAGATTATGCTAGGGCTTGTCTTGCTTGAAAACGATCCATTTCTATGGGAATTATTCCATAGTCTAAAAAGCGTTGCGAGTGTGCAATTAAAGAAGTTCGATGGAAAGATTTTTAGGGAGCTAATTTTAATAGACTTGTGTTCACATTATTTTATATAAACTACTTTAAAATATAAATCTATGAAAATTATTGAAGTTGTTTCGTATGGGAAAGTTTAGAATTACTAGTCCCCCCCCCCCCCCCCCCCCCCCCCCCCGATCACCACCTCACATTTCATAGTGTACATATGTACAAGTAACCCATGTTCATGTTTTGTTGAAGTTAACTAGTTCTTTAAAGGATTAATGGGTAATGTATAATGTCATGATCAGTTTGTACATTTAACACTTTTTATATCTAATTCTTAATTTTTAAAAAAAAAGTTATTTCTAAAATCATATAGGGGGCTATATATGTACATGTAGATAGATGTATACAACACCCGATCCCTATACATGTCGGATCCACAAAATGGATACAAAGTCAAATACAAAAATTATACAAGGCACTAAAATGACCCCGACCAATTTAGACAAGAGGCCCACAGGTCTCTCGGTCTGGAGTCTTTTGTGCATATGATCTTTCTCCAAATATGCATACAATTCCCAATCAATTACGATAGATTGATTGTATAATGTTTAACGTCCCTCTCGATAATTTTTCTCTCACATGGGTAGGACTTCATTTGTCAAACCGGCGTACGCCGAATGCGCCGCTTGACCTTTGGTTACCCGGATTGTTGCTTCATTTGTCCGGGAAAGGTTCACCGGCGTACGCCGATCTTGCCGTTCGTCTGTGACCTATATTAGGACTAAAAGTAAGTCAAACAGTTTTCCGGGCTCCCCCCCCCCCCCCCCCCCCATTATGGATACATATATTGCCATGAAATTTAGTCACAGGTTTCTTCCTGGAGGATTACAAGTTCAGTTTGAATTTCAGCTGGATTGGTCCATCCTTGACCTACTTTTGGGCTAAAAATAGGTCAAACAGTTTTCCGGACTTTTTTCATTGTGGGTAGAGATATTGCCCTGATATTTAGTCAAAGGCTTCCTCTCGTAGGAAGACAAGTGCTGTTAACATTTCAGCTGGATTGGCACACTATGACCTACACTTACTTTAGGGGTAGAGGTAGGTCAAACAGTTATCCAGATTTTTTTTGGTATGGTCACAGGTATTGGTCTGAAATTTAGTCACAACCTCCCTCTCAGAGAAATACATAATCAGTTCACATTTCAACTTAATTGGTGCACCATGACCTACTTTAGGGCTAAAAGTACATCAAATGGTTTCCTGGACTTTTTATCATCATAGATAGATATTGCAGACATTTTGTCACAGCCTCACTCTTCGAGAAATACATAATCAGTTCACATGTCAGATGGATTGGTCACCATGACTCACTTTAAGGCTTTCCTATTCAAAATGAGTGTTGTATCAATTCAGAGTGCACAATATTATGCTTCCAGGTTGAATTTCACTGTCCGACGGGCGTATATTGTACTGTTTGTTGAATTTCACTGTCCAACGGGCGTATATTGTACCGTTTGTTGAATTTCACTGTCCGACGGGCGTATATTGTACCGTTTGTTGAATTTCACTGTCCGACGGGCGTATATTGTACCGTTTGTTGAATTTCACTGTCCGACGGGCGTATATTGTACCGTTTGTTGAATTTCACTGTCTGACGGGCGTATATTGTACCGTTTGTTGAATTTCACTGTCCGACGGGCGTATATTGTACCGTTTGTTGAATTTCACTGTCCGACGGGCGTATATTGTACCGTTTGTTGAATTTCACTGTCTGACGGGCGTATATTGTACCGTTTGTTGAATTTCACTGTCTGACGGGCGTATATTGTACCGTTTGCGGTATTCTTGTTGCGGTCTCATCCGAAGGACCACCCCATTTAATTGCATCTTACAACAAGTAAGGGGTACTGAGGACCTATTCTAACCTGGATCTCCACGGGACAAAGGAAAGATGAAGTTTGAAGCATTTAAATCGGCCCTTCTTCATTTGCACCCCCCCCCCCTTGAATTATATTTGTAATTTTGGTACAGTTGTATCCTCACCTCTAAATGTGTGTTCATCTTTCACTGAACATCAGAAGAACAAAAGATTTCTTAAGCATACATACGCTATGACAAGTTTGAAATAAAATATTTCCAGTATAAAAATCAGTAAATCTTCATTCTCTTATTTACAATTTTATTTTGAATTAATGCACACAACATGCTTACATTTTATTGCAACAAACCTACTATGGACAATAAATTAAGGTAGATTTTCTAAAATAGAACACATATTTACCATAATATGATCAAGTAACCCCCCCCCCCCCCCCAAGTATCAACTAACTTGACCATGAAGGCCGTGGATATTGTCATAATCATTATGCCTAAAAATTAATTGTCACAATACATAAGGCTAAAGGTAATTTCTGCTGCAGACGAATAGAGAAGATTTTGTAAGATTTAATACACTTTACTATGCAGCCATATTGGTCCCGCCCTGTGTCTGAACCCCTGACCCAGCCAGAGGCAAAGCATTTCACAAATTAAGTGATCGATCCTTCAAATTCCACGAAGAACTCCCCCTAGGGACTTGAACTTGGTGTGTCCATGGATCCAAGTGTTTACCCTTCTCTCTTCATTTGCACCCCCCCCCCTCTCTCTCTCTTCACACACAAACATTAGATTGTCAAATTTGTCCTTTTCTCAGGGCAAATGCAAAATAAAACATAAGATGGCTAAAGATAATAAAGGATGTATGTAAAAGTTGGCACTAAATCTACAATATACACAGATATATAAGATATTCAATGTTTTATTCTTGGATATAGAATAGAGTGAGACAGGATTTTTCTAATATATTTTTGCAAGTGCAATACACAAGTAAAAAATATATTAAAAATATTCTTTCTCACGAGTAGAATAAATTCGATATCCAACAAGAAAATATTGAATTCTTTGTTTATAACATTTTCTTTGGTTTTTCCTCTCTTTTTATTGGCGTTCAAAACAATATTGCACAGAAAATATAGCACCATTAGAAAGATTTGAAATTTAATTATATATATAAAAACAAGATGCCTATACGCAAGTACGCAATTGCATACACATCATTTTCAAAGAGAGAAAGAGACAAAGCTCTGTTGTTAAAATATTTGTGCCTTATAAATAACTTTGCATTCTATAGTTTGGATTTATAATTTAATCAACATCATAATGCTCATTCATCCTTTTTTAATTTCAAAAGTAATTTCAGGCCTTACTGGTCACCAAATTATTAGTTAAAAGTATCATTTCACTAGTGCCAAGGGCTATGAAATCCTGTTCTGCATATCGAAGCCAAATTCTAATATTTAGCAACAGTATATATATATATTATTACTACAGTAACTTGATCCGAAGAGTCGGATCACGTCGAGTTGACAGGCGCGGATCATCAGATCACACGAGACGCGAAGCGATACGTGATCCAACTCTTCGGATCAAGTTACTGTAGTAATGATAAATTTATTATATACCCCCTTCTGCATTTTAAACACATTTATAAGATAATAAATGTAATCCAAATTATCAAAAACACAGACATGCCATGGAATTATGTTTTGTGTACGCAGTTTCGTTTGTGACGCGGTCAATATTTTCCACAAATAACCTTGCGTTGATGCATTGTGACGTCATCAGTTTCAGAGGATACTGATACGGAATCAGAAAACCAGTGTGGTGATCTGGAAAACCGGATCACACGCTGTGAAATCCACAGTATCAACAAACGATACATTGATGGGTATATAATAAATATATATTATTACTACAGTAACTTGATCCGAAGAGTCGGATCACGTCGAGTTGACAGGCGCGGATCATCAGATCACACGAGACGCGAAGCGTCGAGTTTGATCTGATGATCCGCGCCTGTCAACGAGACGTGATCCAACTCTTCGGATCAAGTTACTGTTAGTGTAGTAATGATAAATTTATTATATACCCCCTTCTGCATTTTAAATTTACATTTATAAGATGATAAATGTAATCCAAATTATCAAAAACAGACATACCATGAAATTATGTTTTGTGTACGTAGTTTTGTTTTGTGACGCGGTCAATATTTTCCACAAATAACGTTGCGTTGATGCATTGTGACGTCATCAGTTTCAGAGGATACTGATACGGAATCAGAAAACCACAGTGTGGTGATCCGGAAAACCGGATCACACGCTGTGAAATCCACAGTATCAACGAACGATACATTGATGGGTATATAATAAAAAACAAGATGTATCATCAAAACTTCAATGCCCTCGAAAGGCTTTGATGAAAGGCTTTACATAATATATGTAACATTAACATGATATAACTAATTTGGATCTACCTAGAGTAAAACCCCAAGTTTGCAAAATTCATAATTTTGGTACACCCTTTCCTGCTTTTCCTAAATACATGTATATGCAATTAGTTTTTATACCATAACAGCAAACATAAAGAAGTCTTTCAAATGATAACGACAATAATCACTATAATGATTTTGGCCCCACCCTGGAACAAAAGCCGTTAACCCCCCCACCCCGGTCATGAAATTTACAATTTTGGTAAAGGTCGACCTACTCCTTCTAAATATCTATTTAGTTTCAGTTTAGTATCAATAGCATTAAAGATATCATTTAAATGTTTTACACATATAATATTAAGTTTTGGCCCCACCCTGGGGTCTGAGCCTTTACGCCAGGGATCATAAAATTTACAATGTTGGTAGGACTTCCTGCTCTACATCACAACGTATTTAGTTATTCTTGCACATTTGTGGTTGTAGAGAATAAGATTTTTGAAAATTGGTCAATTTGTGTCCCACTCCTAAGGCCCCTAAGGTGCAAGAGTCCTGAAATTTACAATTTATGTCCCCCTTGTCCCAAAGATGGTTCATACCAAATTTTGAAAGGAATTGGAATGGTACTTATCAAGAAGTTGAAAATGTTCTTTTATTTAATACATTAACTGACCATTTTGGCCTCACCCTAATACCAAAACCCCTACCCCTGGGATCATCAAATTTACAATTTTGGTAAAGGACTACCTGTTCTTTCTAAGTATCCATTTAGTTTCAATTTAGTATCAATAGCACAAAAGATGTTATTCAAGTATTTTACACATAAACATGCACTATATACCAACTTTGGCCCCACCCTGGGGGCAGAATCTCTACCTTTGGGATCATGAAATTTACAATTTTGGTAGAGGCCTTCCTGCTCAACATCACTATGCATTTAGTTTTTCTTACACATGTGGTTGTGGATAAGAAGATTTTTGAAAATTGTTCAATTTTTGTCCCACCCCAAGGCCGCAGGAGTCCTGAAATCAAAAATTTATGTCCCCTTGTCCCATATATACTTCATACCAAATTTATAAGAGAATTGGAATGGTAGTTATCAAATGTTTAAAATGTTCCAATTGTTTACCGGTACACATGGGAGACGCAGACCAACTGCAATGGGTCACCTAGGTGACCTAAAAGTGCGAAAAACTGATTTACTGGACTGAGTGCCAATCTGAAGTCCCCTTCGACTTCTAAGGTAGGGGACTAAATATCTAAAGTAGGCCTTAGTGTACCTATCCATCTGAAATGTGAAACAATTATGTATTTCTCTGAGATGGAGGTTGTGACAAAATGTCAGTACAATATCTTATCTAATAATAAACAAGAGGCCCATGGGCCACATCGCTCACCTGAGTCACCTTGGTCCATATCAGAAGATTTTCCATATCTATTTGCATGTAAAACCGTAGTCCCTATTATGGCCCCAAACCTACCCCTGGAGGCCATGGTTTTTGCAAACTTGAATCTACACTATGTCAGAAAGCTTTCATGTAAATGTGAACTTCTTTGGCCCAATGGTTCTTGAGAAGATTTTTAAAGATTTTCCCTATATATTTGTATGTAAAACTTTGATCCCCTATTGTGGCCCCATCCTACCCCAGGGGGGGCATGATTTTAACAAACCTGAATCTGCACTATATCAGAAAGCTTTCATATAAATCTCAGCTTTTCTGGCTTAGTGGTTCTGGGAAGAAGATTTTTCCTATATATTTGTATGTAAAACTTTGACCCCCTATTGTGGCCCCATCCGATCCCCGGGGGCCATGATTTTAACAATTTAGAATCTGTACTATATCAGGAAGCTTTCATATAAATCTCAGCTTTTCTGGCTCAGTGGTTCTTGGGAAGAAGATTTTTCTTATATATTTGTATGTAAAACTTTGACCCCCTATTGTGGCCCCATCCAACCCCCGGGGGCCATGATTTTAACAATTTAGAATTTGCACTATATCAGGAAGCTTTCATATAAATCCCAGCTTTTCTGGCTCAGTGGTTCTTGAGTAGAAGATTTTTAAAGATTTTCCCTATATATTTGTATGTAAAACTTTGATCCCCTATTGTGGCCCCATCCTACCCCAGGGGGGGGGGCATGATTTTAACAAACCTGAATCTGCACTATATCAGAAAGCTTTCATATAAATCTCAGCTTTTCTGGCTTATTGGTTCTGGGAAGAAGATTTTTCCTATATATTTGTATGTAAAACTTTGACCCCCTATTGTGGCCCCATCCTACCCCCAGGGGCCATGATCTTAACAATTTATAATCTGCACTATATCAGGAAGCTTTCATATAAACCTCAGCTTTTCTGGCTCAGTGGTTCTTGAGAAGAAGATTTTAAAAGATTTTTCCTATAAATTTGTATGTAAAACTTTGATGCCCCCCTTGAGGCCCCATCCAATCCCCGGGGTCCATGATTTTAACAAACTTGAATCTGCACTATATAAAAAAAAAAAACAAAAAAAACTTTGACCCCCTATTGTGGCCCCATCCGATCCCCAGGGGCCATGATTTTAACAATTTATAATCTGCATTATATAAGGAAGCTTTCATATAAATCTCAGCTTTTCTGGCTCAGTGGTTCTTGGGAAGAAGATTTTTCTTATATACTTGTATGTAAAACTTTGACCCCCTATTGTGGCCCCATCCAACCCCCGGGGGCCATGATTTTAACAATTTAGAATTTGCACTATATCAGGAAGCTTTCATATAAATCCCAGCTTTTCTGGCTCAGTGGTTCTTGAGTAGAAGATTTTTAAAGATTTTCCCTATATATTTGTATGTAAAACTTTGACCCCCTTTTGTGGCCCCATCCGACCCCCGGGGGCCATGATTTTAACAATTTATAATCTGCATTATATAAGGAAGCTTTCATATAAATCTCAGCTTTTCTGGCTCAGTGGTTCTTGAGAAGAAGATTTTCCCTATATATTCGTATGTAAAACTTTGATCCCCTATTGTGGCCCCATCCAACCCCCGGGGGCCATGATTTTAACAATTTAGAATCTGCACTACCTAATAAAGCTTATCTATAAATTTCATCTTTTCTGGCCCAGAGGTTCTTGAGAAGATTTTTTAATGACCCTACCCTATTTTTACCTTTTCTTGATTATCTCGCCTTGGAAAGTGGCCTTGCCCTTTATTTTAACAATTTAAAATTCCCTTTACCTAAGGATGTTTTGTGCCAACTTTGGTTGAAATTGGCCCAGTGGTTGTTGAGAAGAAGTTGAAAATGTGAAGTTTACAGACGGACAGATGGACGGACGGACGCCGGAATACGGGTGATCAGAAAAGCTCACTTGAGCTTTCAGCTCAGGTGAGCTAAAAAAAGTCCTGGAAACTATTTGACCTACTTTTAGCCCTAAAGTAGGTCATGGAGCACCAATTAAGTTGAAATGATTATGCATTTCTCTGAGAGGGAGGTTATGTCAAAATTTCAGGGCAATCCCTTTACCTAAGGATGTGTTGTGCCAACTTTGGTTGAAATTGGCCCAGTGGTTGTTGAGAAGAAGTTGAAAATGTGAAGTTTACAGACGGACGGACGGCGGAATATGGGTGATCAGAAAAGCTCACTTGAGCTTTCAGCTCAGGTGAGCTAAAAAAAGTCTTGGAAACTATTTGACCTACTTTTAGCCCTAAAGTAGGTCATGGAGCACCACTTAAGTTGAAATGATTATGCATTTCTCTGAGAGGGAGGTTATGTCAAAATTTCAGGGCAATCCCTGTATCCATAACCCCCCCCCCCCCCCCCCCCCCCCCCCCGGAAAACTGTTTGATCTACTTCTACCCTTAGAGTAGGTCATGGTGCACAAATTCAGCTGAAATGCTAACTGAACTTGTATTCCTACGAGAGGAAGCTTGTGACTAAATTCCAGGGCAATATCTGTATGCATAACAACAAAAAAAAAATCAGGAAAACTGTTTGACTTGCATTCAACCCTAAAGTACATGTAGGTCCCAATACACTAATCCAGCTAAAATGCAAACTCACTCGTACACTTCTTGAGGAATAAATTTCTACCAAATTTCAATGCTGTACATGGTTCTGTTACATAAAAATCTGAAAAACATGACCTTGGACTGACAAACCAATTCAGCTGAAATGCAAACTGAACTTATATTCCTCCGAGAGGAAGTTTGGGACTAAATTTCAGGGCAATATCTGTATCCTTAATGAAAAAATCTTCAGAAAACTGTTTGACCTATCCCAAGGGGCCATGCTTTTTACAAACTTGAATTAGCATGATGTCAAGAAACTTTCATGCAAATGTAAACTTTTCTGGCCCAATGGTTCTTGTGGCCCCACCCTACCCCCAGGGGGCATGATTTTAACAAACTTGAATCTGCATTATGACAGGAAGCTTTCATGTAAATTTCTCTAACTTTGATCTCCTATTGTGGACCCATCCTACCCCCGGGGGCCATGATTTTAACAAAATTACTGACCTAATGATTGTTGAGAAGAAGATTTTCCATATAAATCTGTATGTAAAACTTTGATCCCCTACTGTGGCCCCCCGGGGGTCATGATTTTAACAAACTTGAATCTCCACTATGTCGGGAAGCTTTCTTGTAATTTTCAGTCCATCTGGCTCAGTGGTTTTGAGAAGATTTTTAAATGACCCTACACTATTTTTGCATTTTTGTGATTATCTCCCCTTTGAAGGGGGCATGCCCTTCATTTGAACAAACTTGCTTTTTGCCAAGTTTGGTTGAAATTGGTCCCGTGGTTCTGGAGAAGAAGTCGAAATTGTGAAAAGTTTACAAACAGATGACGGACAATGGGTGATCAGAAAAGCTCAGCTTTCAGCTCAAGTGAGCTATAGTCCAGAAAACATGACCTCGGACAATCAACCAGCCAGATGCATGGACAGCTCCTAACATAATACATCCTGTCTAACAACAGACGTATAATAAAAGCTATCAGTATTAACACATGTATCATGATGAAATTATTTCAAAAACAAGATGTGTTTGTGAAACACAAATGTCCCCGATAATGACCAATTCCAAAGATGGCCAAGGTCAAATATCTTGGTACCAGTAGAAAGATCTTGTCACAAGAAATGCTCATGTACAATATGAAAGCTTTAATAATTACCATTTAGAAGTTATGACCTATGTTAAAAAAATATTAAAAGTAGGTCAAAGGTCAAATGTCAAAAGATTTAGTACCAACGGAAAGGTCTTGTCACAAGGAATACTCATGTGAAATATCAAAGCTCTATCACTTGCCGTTAAAAAGTTATAAGCAAGGTTAAAATTTTCAAAAAGTAAATTAAACTCCAAGGTCAAGGTCACTGGGTCAATAATGTTGGTACCCACGGAAAGATCTTGTCACAAGGAATACTCATGTGAAATATCAAAGCTCTATCACTTACTGTTCTAAAGTTATTAACAAGGTTAAAGTTTTCAAAAAGTAGGTCAAACTCCAAGGTCAAGGTTACAGGGTAAAAAATGTTAGTACCCACGGAAAGGTCTTGTCACAAGGAATACTCAGGTGAAATATCAAAGCTCTATCTCTTACTGTTCAAACGTTATCAGCAAGGTTAAAGTTTTCAAAAAGGTAGGTCAAACTCCAAGGTCAAGGTCACAGGGTAAAAAATGTTGTTACCCACGGAAAGGTCTTGTCACAAGGAATACTCATGTGAAATATCAAAGCTCTATCACTTACTGTTCAAAAGTTATTAGCAAGGTTAAAGTTTCAGACAGAATGACAGACAGGACAAAAACCAATATGCCCCCCGATCTTCGATCTCGGGGGCATAATAACCTGTCTCTTTAATATAATTATCCTTAAAATGCATACTTGAAATGGATCATCTAGTCAATTTCAAATATTACATCATTGTAAAAAGTAGAAAAGGTATATAGTCTTTACTTTCTCCAAAGGAAGAGGATTTAAGGTCTTGGTTAATGCAATGAACCACTGTTTGCAGTTATCAATAAAGAATACACAAAGGCCTCTCTTGAAAACATTTCTAAAGGTAATATAAACAAATCAAAAATATTTTAAATCACTTGTCATTTTATTTGACAAATATTTTCAAATATTAATGTGGAACAGTATCTTATATAATAGTATGCTTATCATTGATAAATACACAGAATGTCATAGTAATGCCCTAGAAGCCAGAATAATGACACAGTATTTAATAAATTATTAATTTAACCAAAATAAATTATGACATAATTATTCTCATCCATTAGCTGAAAGACACATGTTACATGCATCAAATAATCCACAGTATCTAGTTTCAACCATCTGTAACAGTAATAAACATTTTCACACCAAGCATTGTATGCATTTAAAAAAAATTATGCTTATTATGCAAAAATATGTCTGCTATACAAATAAGGTATAACCATACTGAACTATATCACTTTAAGTTATATGAATTACCCATAGATCTTATGTTCTATCGATATGTACTACAGCAATTCGAACAAATTTTGAATGCTACATGTGCAACAAATAGCTCTACTTGAAAAACATCAAATTCATCAACAACATCAATAGACATCACAGACAAGTAGTTCCCATGGAATGCTTTATCCATATATTTCTATCTTTCATCATTTGTTCAAGGACCAAAGGGGGTCTAATGAACTGAGGGGATCCGAAGGATCATCAGCATGATCTGAAAGACCTGAAGTCTTCTGCTGAAAATTGGCTTTAGTTACTTTCTTTTTCCCTTCACTAGTCCCCAAGTCAAACGTTTGAGGATTTTGTAAGTCTGCTAGCGACAACTGGTTCCCAGACCTTGCTGATTGATGAAATGGTGATCCTTCCTTGGATTCTGGTGCTGAGTCAAAGCTTGGCAGTGATACTGAATCCAAGCTTCTGTGCGATGCTGAATCCAGGCTTTTCAGAGAAGAATTAGACTCTGATTGAACCATTTTAGGACTAGAATGTACACTGTCATCTTTTTGCTGAGAAATAGTTTCAGACCCATGTTCCCTGCCCTTTATTGTATCAACTCGTTGCACAACATCAGGTAAATTTTCTGACAGACCTGACTTGAGATGTTCTTCGGATTTTCCTATTTCCTCCTCGGTAGGTTCTATGGTATGAAGTCCCATTTTTGCAACATTTGTGCGGAGAGCACTGACTGAAATAGAAGATCCAAACAAGATGTCTTCAGTCGGTGTCCATTGATTGGATTTCTCTCCTGGGTGGGGAAGTTTGTCCCCAAAAGATGCTTTATTTATCAGGATTCCCTCTACAATACAAAAATTCAACATTAATAGAATAGGGCATATAAATTTGGTTCTGCAGGTTGTGAGTTCAACCCCAGGTAGGGGCGGAAGTGGGTATCAAAATAAAGTGAAATTTTCTGTGCTTTAGGTATATATATATGACTGGCGTCATGAGAAAAGGGCCCTTATCTTTCAACGTCACAATTCACAGAAAACGACGTCAAAGGTGAACTTCAAACGTCAAAATCGCGGCAACGTAAAAAAAAAAAAAAATGAGTTTGTTGGTTGTATTTGCTTACATTCTGGATGCATTAATTATATAAATAATCACATGGCAGTTCCAACAAAGAATATGTATATGTCCGAAAAGAATTCTAGTTTGATATTACATGTCATTAATTTCATTGGACAGGTACAAATAACTGTGTTTGTTAATAAATACGTAGCACAGTCTAGTAAATACGTACGGGTTTTCAAATGAAAATGTTATACATGTACACCACGCAAATTTGTTCATATGCTGAATCGTACTGATATTTGTGAATCACGTGTATCGTAGTGCATATTGTTCCTAGTTTTGATGCACCATTAATTTTAGATTAAATATATACATGTATTTAATTCCATACAGTATTTGATTTATCTCACGCTTACAGATCTATGTACAGTCCTGTATATGTATATACTTGTACTGTACATACAGGTAAAAACTAATCGAAGGAATTGATCTCTTTTCCAAACATACCGATATGTTACATGGAGCTGTAAAATTAGATTTCTCATAATCCACCATTTTAATTCAATTTGAGACAAACATTTCAGCCCTTTTCAGGTCAAATAATGATAATACAGTTACTAATTATTTAGTGGAAGTTTTATGTCTAGGGCCCAAAAGGTGTAGTATTGTATGTACTTTACATGATTAAACACAACTTAATAACGAATATCATGTAGTTTGATTTCAGCTTATAATGAGAAAAATTAAGAAAAAGCGCTTACAATTTACCATAAAGTCACGTAGAACAAAGTACGGGGGGGTGGGTGGGTTACTGAGAAGTTAGCTAATATTATCGACAAGCCCCCCCCCCCCCCCCCCCCCCCCCCCCTCCCAAAAAAAAACCCAACTAAGATGGATTGTATTTTGTCCAAACGTCAAAATCCGGGGGAAATCACTAAATAGATCTTGTTTTAATGTGAAGATAACTATGCATGTAAAAATAACGGGAAATGAACGTTCTGAAAACAAGGGGGACAACCCACCATCGCTTAAGAACCGTAGGGCTCTTGCATATTGTACTTGTTGGAATATTATGTATAAGATTTTTTCGTTGTGCATGATACTGGCATGAAGCATGTGAAGAATGAACTCCCAAGTCACATGGCAACAATGGACTCGCCCTTTCATTTCCGCACGTGATATTCCAATACAGTGAATAAGGATTGCCACTCCCTGCAGTACCCACAGGCAATTGCATCGCTTGGGGTCAAATTTACTATATAAAGAGTAAAGGTATAGAACTCTAAATATAGAGTACCCAAGTTAGCCGATGTAAAAACAATAAATTAATTGATATAAAATTCTACTTTGTATTTTAATTTATTCATACATAATCAATCTACATTACTACCAAAGTTCATCCCAAAATTCTGTATACTTCCCAAGATATGCCACACAGGGTTTTCAGTCAAATACTCGGCATATCATGATTTTGTGTTGTTTTTTTCAGTCGAATATTGAGTCCCATTCAAAGGTAATGTTTCTGGTCAAAAAAACTTTGGAGTTTATGCAGTAGGAGTGGAGATTTCTCATTGAATACACCGAAAAATATACCCGGCGCCTACCCTACTTGTATATTGTCGAAGTGTTTGGGTATTTCCAAAGAGTTCTAAACTCCCCAGTTGCTAGTGCTAGCTTGCCAATAACCACTGCCTTCCGTGCAATACTTTTGGCTATCTAGATTTATTTTGATTAAACACAATCAGTCTTTGAATACTTATTGACCTACTTTCTTCGCTTCGAATTCACATCCCCGCGCTACACCGATCACGGTCCCCGAATGTGGCATTGTACACGGTGGTATACAGATTTCATTAGCCTGACCACATCTAAAAAGCCTTGGTGATATACTGATTCTCATACATTTATTAGTATCTCTCAACAACAATAGTTTTAATGCTTTATTTAGTTCAAATCTAGTTTACATTTGCGTTAGACAATGATTCTCTTTCAAACCTGGTAAGGACAGTGTAGAGTGAAATGCACCGCATAGTCATTGCTCACAAAACGCTCCTGTAGTGGAACTGGAATACACCAATTTTTGTAATCTGTCAGGTATTTCAAAGTGTGCTACTTCGAAATGTTCACTTTCATTTCTGGTGAATAACGAAAAGCTCATTAGATTGTGTCGAAACACAGCTGTTGATATATTTTACAGGACACTACCGTGGGTTTTAGCTAAAGATCAGATAACTATATATCTGATTAAATACAAAATTGATTTCAGTAATGAACTTATATTATATTATCATGAATTAAATTCATACAACTCAACTGTATGACAAACGGGATGATTCCAGCTTCTCCATCGTCAACTTCCCATATTTATGTAGCAATATTCCATTATCACCTGCATATGGTGTTTAGATCTCTAAACTGATTCGATATGCAAGAGCTTGTTCTGCGTATGGTCAGTTTTTAAATCTAGGTAAGCTACTGACAAACAAGTTGATGGTACAGGGGTTTTAACAGTCTCGATTGAAGTCAGTATTTCGCAAATTCTATGGTCGTTATAACGATCTAGTTCGTCAATACAACCTCGCATTGGGTCAAATGCTGTCTGACGTGTTTCATACCAATTGTTAAGCCGTTCTTGGCACACTGATTTTGACTGCGGATAACTCCATTTACCTGATCAGGATATAGGGCTCACGGCGGGTGTGACCGGTCAACAGGGGATGCTTACTCCTCCTATGCACCTGATCCCACCTCTGATGTGTCCAGGGGTCCGTGTTTTCCCAACTCTGTATTTTATATTGCTTATGAGAGTTATGAGATTGATCACTGTTCGTTATCTTCACCTTGCATAAGACAAAGATACATGTACCGTCAGGTAAGATCGTTTGTAAAATATCCAGTCAAAGATGAATTCTCGCCGACAAGTAATGTTACTGAACTCTATTTATTTATTTACTATTTAACCTTAAATTTATTCATTCATGTATGCATATTTGTGTTGAAAGTGAGTTATAAACACATACATAAAATGATTGCGTAAATGTGAAATTAATCGGTAAAGGTAAAATTTATGCTGCGTTATTTCCGTGCGAATTCGTCGGTATTCAGGTCGTTGGAAATTGAAATATTACCTTTTCTATATAATGTTTATTTTTCCCCATGATATAAGATCAAATATTTGTGTTTGAAATGAATATATGACAGTAATTAGAATTGATTTCATGGACACGCAATATAATCAGCATAACATTATACGACGTTACAATTTCTTTACGTTGACGTTTCTAATATTTTTACAGATATGTCTCAAAAATTGTCATTAAAACGTTAAATAACGTAATATCAGCATACATTTTCTAGTTTTGTGAACAGAAAATGATACATAATAAAATTCTAGGAAAAACTAAAAATGTGAAATTTTGACCGTAAAGGCCCTTTTCTCATGACGCCAGTCATATATATATATATATTAAAAGAAATAGAATAAACAGTAATATATATATATATATATATATATATATATATATATATATTCCAGAAAGAGGCCACAGTTACCTACAAAATGCATCTGATAATCCTAGGCCTCACTGTGTAAAATATTCAACTCAAGACACCAAAAAACTAACAGAAGACAGACACAGGAAAGTCCATACCATAATACAGCCCATCAAAAGGTGAAGATATCATAATACAGCCCATCCAAAGGTGAAGATATCATAACACAGCCCATCAAAAGGTGAAGATATCATAATACAGCCCATCCAAAGGTGAAGATATCATAATACAGCCCATCCAAAGGTGAAGATACCATAATACAGCCCATCCAAAGGTGAAGATATCATAATACAGCCCATCCAAAGGTGAAGATATCATAACACAGCCCATCAAAAGGTGAAGATATCATAATACAGCCCATCCAAAGGTGAAGATATCATAACACGGTCCATCAAAGGGTGAAGATATCATAATACAGCCCATCCAAAGGTGAAGATATCATAATACAGCCCATCCAAAGGTGAAGATATCAAAATACAGCCCATCCAAAGATGAGCATATCATAATACAGCCCATCAAAAGATGAGCATATCATAATACAGCCCATCAAAAGATGAGCATATCATAATACAGCCCATCCAAAGGTGAAGATATCATAATACAGCCCATCAAAAGATGAAACATATCATAATACAGCCCATCAAAAGATGAAACATATCATAATACAGTCCATCAAAAGATGAAGATATCATAATACAGCCCATCAAAAGATGAAACATATCATAATACAGCCCATCAAAAGATGAGCATACCATAATACAGCCCATCAAAAGGTGAAGATATCAAAATACAGCCCATCCAAAGATGAGCATATCATAATACAGCCCATCAAAAGATGAGCATACCATAATACAGCCCATCAAAAGGTGAAGATATCATAATACAGCCCATCAAAAGATGAAGAATATCATAATACAGCCCATCCAAAGATGAGCATACCATAATACAGCCCATCAAAAGATGAGCATACCATAATACAGCCCATCCAAAGGTGAAGATATCATAATACAGCCCATCCAAAGGTGAAGATATCATAACACAGCCCATCAAAAGATGAGCATATCATAATACAGCCTATCAAAAGATGAAACATATCATAATACAGCCCATCAAAAGATGAGCATACCATAATACAGCCCATCAAAAGGTGAAGATATCATAATACAGCCCATCCAAAGGTGAGCATATCATAATACAGTCCATCAAAAGATGAGCATATCATAATACAGCCCATCAAAAGATGAAACATATCATAATACAGCCCATCAAAAGATGAGCATATCATAATACAGCCCATCAAAAGGTGAAGATATCATAATACAGTCCATCAAAAGATGAACATATGATAAGGAGGAATATTTCCAATTAATATCTAATTACCCCTTCCCCTTAAATTGACAAAAAAAATCTAGATGTGTCGTAGAGACACAAATACCCCTGTTGGCAATAAGGTTTAAACGTAAGACTTCATATAATTGCTGTTTTACTTAAATAAAGAGATAAATGTGGTCCAAGGTATAACATTGTTCTGGTATGATCGACAACTCTTTCTAAGGTAAGTCGGATAACTCTTGCAATCCAAGTCCTCTACTCTTCAAAAAAATTATTCGACCAAAAACCAAATACAAACTGCATATTTTCAGAACCTATTTATACCCAAATTTCAATTCAAAATGTCTATGTATGACTTGAGATAATGTTACAAAACTGGGAATTATATGAATTATTTTAGCTAAAAGGTGAAATTTATTTGATCATAACCAAATACGAACTGGATTTGCATATTTTCAGGACATGTATATCTCAAATTTCAACTAAAAAATGTCCATGTATGACTCAAAGATAATGAGCGAAAACTATGAATTGTTTGAAATTTTCTTTTAAGTCCAAGAGCACAAAAATTACTCTCAACTAAAACCAAAATCTGGATGTTCTCATGATGTATTTATATACCAAATTTCAGTTAAAGCTACGCAATGTGGGGCATCCCCTCACATTGTAGGCGATCAGTAAATGCAAGTTTTTCCTATGAAGTCTTGTAGTGACCTTGAGCTTTCACCCTAAAATCAGTATAGGGTTTTTCTTCTGTTGATGACAAACCTACATGTGAAGTATCAAGTCAATTGAGCACAAAATGTGGCCTGTAGAGTGTCTATAAGCTTTTTCTTCGAAGTCTCATACTAAGGTTCTTCCTCTCTTGATGACAAAACTACATACGAAGCACGACATCAATAGAGTAAAAAGTGTGGTCTGTAGAGGGAGTGTCTACAAGCTCAGTGTCACACTCATCCACATACAAACGGTCGCGTTACTATATCCCTCTCTGATGAATTGTGAGGGGATAATAAACGGAAATTGAATTATGAGGGGAGGACGGAAAAGAGGAACACTACATGCCCCAGCCATTTCATGGCAAAGGCATGAAAAAGATTACTGCTAGACTTACAAACCTGACTATCATTCAATAACAAGAAATTCAAACTACACTAACCTTTGGCTAAAATGTCCTGCCCATAAAATAATATGGCCTCATATGCGTATTTGAGCTGAAATTTTTCTTTAATGGCAAGGCGTCGCTGTCTGAACATTTTCTTGGCCACATCCATGATCCCTGTCACTCCTTTTCCATGATCAATGTCTTGCATACAAGTGTATGTCAACATGAACACACCAGTCCTCCCAGTGCCATTGCTGAACATAATGATATTGTGAAGATTAATGAGCTGTGCTTGTAAGAAATGATGATAATGCTCTACTACTGCTGTTAAACAGTACTACCCTGAGTTAGAATGACTGATAGAATGCTTACTACACAGTAAGCTACGGTAGTAAGCTAAGACAAAGTTAATCGCTTTGATATTGCCATGAAATATTAATTTTCCATGAATTCCATTGGATATGATAAAGCTGAAATTGGACATGTAGCCCCCATTTACCTGCAGTGTACTACAACTGGCTTTAATAGACTGCGTTGTTGTTTATAAAAGCTATGAACTTCAGTAATAAATTGCAGGATATATGAGATATTCTCAGGAAAACCACTGCAAAAGAAAATATAATTATTTACATACAACCTGTTAATATTCATGAATCAGTAGCTTATTCTAAAATAATCTAATTTTACTTGTAACACAATTTGATTGGCTGAACACTCTGAATTTTTTTTGTCTTTATCGTATAACCTGACTTGGTATGGGGACACATCCCATGACAGCCCAAGACAGCATTACATTTTTATTTCTTTTTTTTTTTTTTTATTTACATCACAGCACTGTTAAGTTGTCGACTTTCTATGAAACAGAAAATTCAACAGAATCCGACATGTATAATGTGATACTCCTGTTACACAGAATGTTCATTGATGTAAAACTCTGAAGACAAACTTGTATGCATTCATTGATTGTATCTCATTTAACATCCCTCTCGAGAATTTTTCATTCATATGGAGACGTCACCAAGATCGGTGAAGGGCTTCAAAGTTATACTAAAATTTATTACAACCTCTGAATGATATGTGAATAATAGTTTAAGGAGGTACACTACTTAAGTATAATGGCTGACTTCCTTATGAAACAAAAATGAAAACATAAATATCAGCAATATTTGTATATTCCTTTTAAATTTGATTGCCTAGCTAGGTAGCTCAGTTGGTTAATTAACGTGTTAGCTGCTGATCTGTAGATCGTAGGTTACAGTCTAAATTTCTCTGGTGTGTTATCTCAAAATGAAGACGTGATATTCGAAATAATGGTACATGTATATCAAGTAATTGCAAATTTTGCTCCATTTCATTTTGAAATATAACTATATTTTTCAGAGGGCTTCAATTGCTTGATCCTCCTCTCAAAGCATAAAGTGTATCATATTTTACAAGATGACTTCACATTACATTGGTCTGCGGATCACAGATAGTTACTTGCTAATATTTTACTGCGTCGGATTTAATTGGTAACAATGTTTCATGTAATGGTAAGTTTAAAACTTTTATAAAATCAAAATCAGAAAATAATAGCATTTCCTGGTATTTGAAGACTTCTTTTGAATGATGTCAATGAATAAACAATTTCCCGTATTTTTTGTCTGAGCAAACTCAAAGTCGATCTTAAAAAAGACAATGAAGTAAACATTACATGCATTGCCTGCACATTTTCTGTTATGAAGATTTGTTGCAAACTCCATCTTCCATAAGTATGCTTTCAGATTTGATAAATAAATCACATGCTCCAGTTAAATGTAGAACTAAGATGGCTGCCTTCACTGCAAGTCGATTCATCAGAAGTTTTTAAGTGAGTCCCTGTGCAGTGCAATTGATTTGTATTTGTCAGCGTTTATTCACAATTTCAAAAACAAAGACTTGTAGTTTTGTCTTTTTACATTAAATCAAAAGGCAAGATTTTAAGTTTTGGGAATATTATGTGATATAACATGGTTTGGATTACTTTATGCTTTTTTATAATCAGCTTTACAGATTATAAAGCATTAAACCAGTTATATCGCAAAATACGTCCCAACAGTAGAATCATTCTTTAAGTAAAATCTCAAATACCTGACAGGCCAATTCTTGTACTGCAGCTGTACAACTGTTCTTCCCTGCTTTTTCTGAAAATGACATTTAATGTAGAATCATTATTTACATAATTTACATATTGCAGGGGCTTGATTTTCAAGAGTACCCTTACAACTGAAATATCAAGATCTCCCAAAATTACAAACTCTATATAATGTTTCAACATACAAGGTTTGTTTTCACAAAATTAAATCTCAATAAATCTGTTAAATCTAGACAATGCACAAAAATACTGACAATCAGGAACATCAATCTTTGTTTTAGTGAAAGACAGAAGGACATTGATCTGGGTTTGCCTGTCTTTGACCTCGTGATTTAGTAATGAAACTTTTCAAGAAGACTTTTCTTTTAAAGCTTCCCCCTTTTAAAAGGTTTAAATCAGATAAATATAACTGTATGCTGGCAACAATAATTTCCCTGAATTTGTCTAGTTTTCTATAGATGCAATATGTAACAACAAGAGGTCAATGGGTCACAATGCTCAGCTGGGTCACCCTGGCCCTGCTGTTTTTCATAAAAAGTTTTTGCCTTTTTTAATCTTATAACTCTAAACTATGACCCCAACCTAGCCCCATGGGGTTAATATTTTACCAAACTTGAATCCACACAACTTGGGGATGCTTCAGTATAAATATGACTAACATGGAGAAGATTTTAAAAAAGATATCCATGTTTTATGCAAAATTTGATTTCTGATTTTAGCCCCAACTTTAACTCTAGGGTCTATAAAAAGACCCACCTGCATTCACACAACATGGAAATTTTTGCATATTGACATGATTTAGTGTAGCCCTGCTACTCTAGAAAAGATGTTTTTGAATTTCCTATATTCTCATTTAAAACTCTGAATCCCTATTGAAGCCCAGCTCTAGTCAAATATAAATCTGCACTACATTGGAATGCTTGCATATTAGTATGATTAATCATGGTCTGTGGTTCTTGTGAAGAAACAATTTTTGTTTACATATAGATTGCTTAATAGAAAAGATCATGCTCAAAACAAAATGAGATGTAATATACCCTAGAAACTGTTTAATTGTGTTCAGAAATAACTTGTATAGTGAAAAAACTGTTTTAAACGAAACCTTTACTAGTATATTTAACCTATGTAAACCAAAACATGGCTCGAGCCTTGTTTACAAAACAAAGAATTGTGAGCTATGTATCTCTCTTGTAACTCGACAACTGGCACTAAAATTTTTGCTGACCATTAGAAATACCGTAGTTAAGCATTGTAAACTTAATAAAGTGCACTGCCACGGCACATGATACGCCTGTCACATATTGTTAACAGTATAGATTGTACCCATTAAAACATTTTTTTTTATATCAACTTAATTAAATGTCACAGTGACCTTAAAGTAGGATGCGACACACCTTCTACCTAAGATGCATTAGTTGACCAATTTTGGTGATTCTAGGTCTAATAGTTTTCAAGTTATGAGCCGGACAAGTTTTTGCCATATATGGCCATATCTTCTTAATGAAAAGTCACAGTGACCTGGTTTTAATGTGCGACACACCTTCTACCCAAGATGTATCTACAGACAAAGTTTGATGATTCTAGGCCTTGTAGTATTTAAGTTACGGGTCGGACACGAAAAAGCTAACAGACGGACGGACAGACGGATATCTTCTTAATGAAAAGTCACAGTGACCTGGTTTTAATGTGCGACACACCTTCTACCCAAGATGTATCTACAGACAAAGTTTGATGATTCTAGGCCTTGTGGTATTTAAGTTACGGGTCGGACACGAAAAAGCTAACAGACGGACGGACAGACGGACGGACATGAACGCCATACCATAATACGTCCTGTCTTAAGACGGGCGTATAAAAATGAATAAATAAAACCTGAAAATTTTCAGTTCAAATGATTCCATGTCCCTTTAATGCCTCTGACTTTTCATTTAAGTTATTAGTGGGATAAAATGAATAGATACAGTCAAACCTGTATTAAGAGACCGTCCAACGGAGAATGGAAAAAAGGTCACATATGACAGGTGGTCTCTTAATACAGGTTGCCTATTTTCCGCAGTTAATGGATAAAATATCGTAAATAATTTGTACAATGGAGAAAATGACTACATGTATTTGGAATTTATCATTAAGAATATCAAGTACGGTTTTAATAGTTGTAAAATAAAATTAATAATACACTGTAGTTAAAAATCTAGAAAATGATGTGTTGTATCATAATTTTTTATTCATCAAAAATTACATTTAATCTATTTAAGAATTATAAACTTTGCATGCATTTCATATTACACATTTACATGAGATTTAAAAATTATTTACGAACTGCATGTAAATTTTCTAAAACTTATAAACACTTTGTTGTAAAGGGTATTTATGTATAGCCTACTTGTACAGTGTAACTAAAAAATGCAATGCTTGTGGTAAGAAAGCAAATGGTGAAGTGTTGCGTCTCCTTTTGTACAATACATGCTGGAAAAATGTTATTCAATTTGAGAAACATTAAATAAATCACAATATCCATTGTACATGCACAGCAAATCTTTTAAGCTTAGAACTAATGCAGGCAATTTTCTTGAACTCGGACGTGTCAAATACTCGGGACATGTCGAAGTGAGCCGCTATAGTTCCGGTCATTATTCTGGAAACCTCTAGTATCTCATGCAGGAAAAACTGCGAATACTCCGTTGAAAATTTCAGTCCTAAGCACAATATTTACCTGATTTATATCACAATGGGGCAAATTTTTACTCTGTTGAACATAATGCTATACCAAGTGGTAGATTTTCATTTCCGATCTAGCCTACCCGGCACTTCTTAAAATTTGTCGAAATTCACACCTTCAAATACACCGGCCTTGATTCCCTGATCCTTGATTTTGTTAAATAAACATCAACTCGGGTTCTAATAATTAACCACACACGACACTGCATGTTGACAGCTTAGGTATGATAACTTATTCAGAGGGCCGACTAAACAAGATCATCGCCAAACTGTGCGTATCAAAGCGAAAGTGTTGGGGGCGATAATTCCCAGAATAGTCGTGCGTTTGAAAACGAAAGTATTAGGGGCGATAATTCCCAGAATAGTCGGCTCAACTGAAATCGAAAGTAGTAATCACGTTGTAATCGGAAAATGTACAGTCGTTAAATAGAGGTAAAATTTCGTGAAAATACACGAAAAGGTTGTAAAAATCATGGTCGTTGGTCGCGTCAGACAGGTGGTCGTTTAATACAGGTACAATATATAGAGTAACGTCTTGGGGGGAACTTTTATGGTCACATACGACAGTGAGTCGCTTAATACAGTGGGTCGCTATGGCAGTTTTGACTGTAGTTATATTGTATCAATTAAAGTTGTGATTTTACCTCGTTGTGATTCAAGTGAATAATTCTTTCCACCCAGTTGACTTTGTCCTTGACACTTTGTAAAGTCAAGGTTATTGGACCATGGTATTCTGTTCTTCCTTTCTGCTGAGGCCAATATTCTGGGAATTTCTTTTGAAGAAATTTACAAGTAAAATTATCATATTACCAAATACATTCATATCTCAAAAAGATTGTATATTGTTTTAAAATAAACACCCTGTCAATAAATTGTTCCATGAATAAATTTGTCATTGAATAAATTATCTTTAAATGTTACCACACTTCATAAAGATGTTATTTACTAAAATTCAGAAAAATACCTCCACGATAAGTTCAGACTAACCTTTCCTTGTTCAGTTTCACTGGAAAGCATCACTATGACCTCTGACCCTTGCTCATATACCATAACCCAGAAGTCAGTGAGTGTCACAGGAAGTGGGGATTGTGTTGTTATAAACTTTGGACAATTGGGTGACAAATCCTACACAGAAAGATTGAAAGTCATGCAAACTCTAAAGTACTGAACTGATACAGAGCACAAAAAATTGAATGTAATATAAATTGCTGTGATAAAAGAGAAAAACATACCACAATAAGACTTGCATTAATATAGTCATCCTTCGGTGTTGTAAGTATAATTCTATTTTCATCATCTGCAAAACAACATTGTATTTCTCTGACAATTTGGACAAAAAATTGTACTGAATGTCTACTGTTGATGTAAATTACACTTGCCCTAATAGGACCAATGATCCTGGTGGGGCTCATCCAAACTGGGGCACATTTGCGATAGCAATTGTTTTTATACAAAAGATATGCCCCCTCCTCCTAATCATCCCCTATCAGGCCCACTATAAACATTTCTGTCAAATTTTACATAAATTGATTTTAACCAAAGCTGAAACTACATTCACAAACACTTCACGTTTATCAAAATGACATTGTCTTAGCACAATTCCACTTGGTACTGAACATTTTTGACATGTTTCATTCCATTCTAATGTAAATGGTAGCTGAAACTGCATTTTAAAAAGACTTCCCTTTAGTATTGGAAATCCATCCAAAAAAAAACAACATGTCTTGCGCAATAAATATATATTATTACTACAGTAACTTCATCGTTGACAGCCGTGGATCATCAGATCAAACTCGACGCTTCGCGTCTCGTGTGATCTGATGATCCGCGCCTGTCAACTTGAATGATCTAACTCTTCGGATCTAGTTACTGTAGTAATGATAAATTTATTATATACGCCCATATGCATTTTAAATCCACGTTTATAAGATAATAAATGTAATCCAAATTATCAAAATTACAGACATACAAAGACATTATATTTTGTCCTTGCAGTTTTGTTTGTGATGCGATCAACATTTTCCACAAAAAACATTGCGTTGATGCATTGTGACGTCATCAGTTTCAGAGGATAATAATATGGAATCAGAAAACCACAATGTGGTGATCCAGAAAACTGGATCACACTCTGTGAAATCCACAGTATCAAAAATGAAACATTGATGGGTATATAATAACACCAGGTATCTAGTGTATCTCAAGTTTCATTCCAATCCAATTCAAAATCTTGCATAAAATCTGCATTCATGCATACATTAAAAACATCAAAAGGATCCATTTTATAGTGGAGAAAGTCCCCAAAATTAATCCAAAAACTAAAATGATATCTAAAATAGAAGAAACTGTTTTCACAAACTTTGTGATCATTGGACATATGTTATGGCCTGGACACAACTTACACAGAAAGTGATTCAATTATACCCCCAAACTTCATTTGCAGGAGTATAAAAACTGATGCACACTTGAAGCATACAGTTTATGTTTTGAAAATAGTATATATACTTCTTATACAGAGTCTCAAGCATCAAAACTTTTAAAATAGAGTCTCAAGCATCAAAACTTTTAAAATAATCTTACTGAATTTGTATTTCCTTACAATATTATGTGGTTGTGGGATTGCTGGTAATCATCGTTTAGGCAATATATGAAGGTAGCATTAGAAACATTTGTAGGAAATCCAAATCATATTTTGCATCTCACTGTATGTAAGAGCTAAACCAAGGGAGAAAACTAAGAAATTGCATATTAGAGCTTACATGGCATGCTGTCCTGTTCTCTGTTTTTAGCTGGGTAGCACCGTGCAATGGCCATAGAGGACTTCTTTCCCCCTCTGTCTTGTTCATCTATCAGTTCCTGCAAAGTTATAAAGTGAGCCAAGTACTATTATCATCAGTTCCAATGAATTCTAAGCCTGGGTTATCCAATCAACTGCACAAAGACACAAAATATACAGGAGTGTCATGATACAACATGTGTTATTCACTTCACAATGCAGTATGTACTGCTGTATTTGTATTTAGGGAAAGGAAGAAAAAGTATCTCAATTCTGGTTTCTTTTATATGCTTATCTATGTCTGTTAACTAATTCAGTAGTTGGTAAATGATTTTAAATTCATCTCTTTTTATTTAATTCATTATATCAATTAAATCAAAATTGAAAATGATCTAGAAAGTGATTTTGGTCCCTGGTAGCTTGCATGCAGATTTTCAATGCTGGAAGCCCTTAAGTACACATAGTAATGGAACCTAGATTAAGATACTCAGTTCAAATACAACCTACACCGAGCATATTGAACTGTAATATGAATTTTCAATATTGTGAACTGAACTACAACAATTTTATTACAGTTCACCACCTATGCTTTATTGCTGTAGCTTTAATATACTAGAAAATTCACTATATTACTCCACAACAATGACTGTTAAATCTATGTATATTTAGTTGACCTATCAGAGCATTACCTTCCAAGCCACATCCAGATTAGTGGGTCCTGAACAGGTAGTTTTCGTCAGGCTCTCCACATATTTGGACAGCTTTTCCACCTCCCCCACAAATCTGTCCTTGACAAATGGGTCAGAAAATGGATCCTTAGATGTCTGCCGAGCTACTTTATTTTTCATCACAGCTTCTTCTTTCTGTTGCTCTATTTCCTATTTATAAGAATAGGAGAAATATTAATTTGTTCTTTTAAAAATCTACTCCCTCCTTTAAAAAAAAAGATAGATGTGTCAATGAGACATGAATGCTTCCACTGACATGCAAGTTTGCCATATCTAAAAGTCCAAGGTTGAGAAAATAAATATTTGGTGCAAATAAAACAATAATATAGTAAAATATTACATGTACTGCTTTTGTTTTTTGTTGGTAAATTGTGACGAGAATTGAATTACATTTATTTCTAAAGGCATGGAAGTGTGAGGTGGACCTTACTTACTAAGACACTCTTTGGATGCAGAAAGGAACATTTTGCATAAATTATAGATACATATACTTTTAAATGATTTCTGATTCATATCTATTCAGGGTAACTTATTCAATACACGGGTTAATCTATAATTCTGTGGATCGTAGAATCTCGCAGAATTTGAATTTTTTAATGCAACAATAAAATGTACTTCTACTTTCCATCTAACATTAATTTTCAAATAAAGAGGCACAACTCCTGCAAGAGAGGTTGAAATGGATCAAAGTTGCAACATGATCTAAAGTGACCTACAAAGAAGCTACCAGGTACATTGCAAATTTCATCTTGATATACGCCAGACAAATGAAAATAGAACAAATTTGAATTCCCTTCACCTGAGGATGACTTGCACAAAGTGCCAAGTGGTTCTGGAGAAGATAAAAAAGTCTGGAAAATTGTAATTGATAAGACAGTCTAAGGTCAATAACTTGTTAAAATAGGTCAATTGACACAAACCTGAACTTTATACAATATAAAGAGACATGCCAAAATGACGGAAGAATGAAATGACAGATGGAAAGGGGTAACACTACATGCCCTGAGCCATATCATTGAGGGCACATTTAAACATCCTCATTTACAGTAAACTAATGTAAAATGCCAACTCTCTTCATTATAACAGTAATTAACTATTCTATTCCATTTGATTTTCATTTAGTTGAATTTCTTCCAAATTATGAAATATAATTAATAACAGGGATACACTTTAATGAATTTATTTCAAATTATTTCTAAGGTACACGATTTTTGTTCTAATACACTGAATATTCAAAATTATTTACACTTGCACATCTCTCTGAAAGTGAAAGTGTTCCATATCTATATAACAGAATGTGTCTGTACAACTGTCACATCTATTGTGGTAATTTGACCTTTGACATTGACCACATTCTTTGACATTCATCTAAAATATCAATCTTGACCTTTCAATTGACCAAAAAAGAACTTTCTTGGTATATCTCAAAAGCAATGACTACAGTTACAGTTGCAAACTAGAAACATGACAAGGGCTCTGGAAATGAGTCTTCCTCTGCCTAATTCAAGTATTATGTAAGAAATTTATGAAAAAATTCCCAAGGAAATTTATGAAAATATTCTCAAAAAACCTTAGGTATTACATGCTGAATAAAGTGACGATACAGGTAGACAAAGCGATTGTTAAAGGAATCTGAGAATTACCTTTAAATTCTATGAAAATCTTCTCAAATAATCTCAAGTTATTACCTGCCATAAAAATGCTATTATCTTGTTAACATTGAAAATATATATAAGTCCTATAACTCTGTAAAAACAAAGTTGATCAATTTGAAAATTGCAAGGGGTGCTTCCTCTGCCTTATCCAAGTGTTATGTATAAAATTTATAAAAATCCTGCATGCCATAGAAAAGTGCTGATGAATGGACAGATGGTGGGGCCCTAACAAAACAGACAAAAAACAATTTGCTTCAGATTATCAATCTTGGGGGGCATACAATTAACTTCTATACGCATATTTTTTTAGTTGTGCAGTACCTGTGCAGTGAGTACTTTAGGGGTAAGCATGTGGTCAGTGGCAGATTTCTGGGGGATATTTGGACTGGTAGACAGGATGTCATCCAAAGAGGCAGTAGAGGCACTGGAATCTTGGCGCTTGTGAGACTTTGACTGTGGGAGAACTGGAATCTACAGACAATGCCAACATTTACAACATGAAGTGTGCAAGAAAATGTCCAACTATATTTTCTGTGAATACACCTAGTTCACACAAAATTTAACCCCAGTTTCATTGACAATAAAAATAATGAGGAAATTATGGAAGTGGAAAAGCAGACTTAACTGAAGTTAACTGATTTTGACTTTAATAACTCTTAAAAAAGAAAAGCAGAGAAATTTAAAGGAAGATTCTTGGGTCAAGATTTAAATTAAACACATGACTAGGAAAATCAAACCAAGTGTTAAAATAAACATAGATAGAAATATTGAATAGATACAACTTCTTAGCATGAGAAACTTTGAAATTAACAATACTGAGGTAAACTTTTTTAGTTTTCAATCATTAACCAATTTCTCTGAGATCCTTATTCCATTACTACTGCACTGTCACATAGGTTAATATTTTCAACAACTGACATTTGATTCCTAACTTTGCGAGTACTTTTGGTCATAAAAACATGGGGTATCATTCATCCTTATGACATTCACAAGCACTCTGTAAGTTTGGTGCCACTTACCTTGTTCGGTGGTGATAATGTTGACTGGGTAGTGGTCTCTGGTGGCTGATCACAAGGAACCGACTGTGGTTTGCTGACTATTAATGGCTGAAGCGGCTGCAATGGTGCAGGGATGGAATCAAACAAGCCTTGTATATCTATAAAAATATAAAAGGCTTCCACTTCATTTCTTCTAAAGTATAGAAGGGGTAAAAAAGATCACAAAAGCTCTGCTAGTTGGGGCATATCCCCTCGCAATGAGTGTGTACAAGCTTTTTCTATGATGTCCCATAGTGACCTCGACCTTTTGACCCCAAAATCAATAGGTTCTTCCTCTCTTGATAACAAAGCTACATGTGAAATACAACATCAATCAATGTAAAATACTCAAATGGTCCCATTACAATTCACAGTGAGAGGATACGATTTAAGAGCACTTTACTTCCCCATTTGGAATTCATATTATAAAAACATATTCATTTTCAAGGAGTATGATAAGAGCTCCATTTTCCCACCAAAATCAACATTTGTGCCTTTGTTTCAAAATCAAGCGTATTCTGTGCCAGAATCCCAGTGCAGTTCATTCATTTCAATTTGATCAAAATGATGTAAATCCAGCTTTCTGATGCGATTTTAACATAAGATTTCCATTTTCTATGCAGTTTTTCTGTTAGAAATCATCGAGCATAGGCATGGACAAGTTACCTATTATGCCAATTTGAAAGAATGATATTTTCAAAACCTGTCCTAACAGGACTAATACCCCCCCCCTCCCGGCACATTGGATGGTGCCCCCCCCCCCCCCCCCCCCCCCCAGCACATTGGATGGTGGGTAATAGTGAATTTGTGCTCATTGAAGAATAAAAACATTCTTTTGATAGGAAGAACTATGTTTTCTTGACTGTAAATATATGGGACAAATTATTGTGAAATTATATTGGACATCATCTTTTTTATAAAATAAAAGAAGATTGAGACTTTCTTTCAAGCTTTAAAACTTTGAGTTTTATGGGATCCCAGAAAAGCTGTTATACAAGGTATTTTCCATAAAGTAAGTAAGCAGCATCTTATAATTGATAACAAGCTTCTTATAACCTTGTTGATTTCCAGATGGCTTGTTCACATCCTGGCCCTGGGCTGGATAGAAGGTATTAGGTGCTGATTGTCTGGGTTGATATGATTGACAAGAACCACTACTTGGTTGCTGGTATGAATTTCCACTGGCTGTCTGTTGGTATGCACTCCCACTGGGAGTTTGATACAGTCCACCAGAGGACATTTGGTATGTGGCTCCACTGAGAGGCTGAGATGATCCACTGACAGAAGATTGATATTGGAATCCTGCCCCAGATGACATCCATGTCTGCTGTTGTTGTTGCTCTTGTATCTGACCTTGTTGAGGTACATGCTGCTGTGGCATTTCTTTTGGTGGCATTTGTTGAGATGGCACTAGTGTTGGCATCGTTCTTTGGTATGGCATCCTTGGTTGGGGTTGTTGTTGTTGTTGAGTCACTTGTTGTGGCTGTTGTGGTACAGACACCGGATAGCTATTCATGCTTTGTTGAGGTTGTGATTGTCCGGATGCTTGCTGTTGGTAATACATCTGTTGACTTGTTTTCTGACTATAGTTTGTCTGTTGAAAATTTCCACCTTGACCCTGTTGGACATATTCTGATCTTTGCTGTGGTTGTGCTTGAGATTGCATGCTATACTGATGCTGTCCTTGCTGGGGTTGCATTTGTTGCTGGGACTGAAGTTGTTGTGATGTTTGTTGCAGTCCTTGTTGGGGTTGCATTTGTTGCTGGGACTGAAGTTGTTGTGGTGTTTGTTGCAGTCCTTGTTGGGGTTGCATTTGTTGCTGGGACTGAAGTTGTTGTGATGTTTGTTGCAGTCCTTGCTGGGGTTGCATTTGTTGATGGGACTGAAGTTGTTGTGATGTTTGTTGCAGTCCTTGCTGGGGTTGCAGTTGTTGCTGGGACTGAAGTTGTTGTGGTGCTTGTTGCTGTCTCTGCTGCATGTTCGGATAATTAGCTTGATTACCATAAACATTTGCTGTAGCAGTCTGAGTTGGAGCTAGGCTTCCAGACCTATTCATGTACCCCTGTGTAGAGCTTTGCATTTTATTCATCACATTAAATGCCTGAGATGAACTCATATAAGATGGCCCCGCCTGGAATTCAGGCCTCTGTTGAGGAGGATTTTGCATCTGTGGATGTTGCTGACGTGTTGTTTGTGATATCGAGGACTGACTCACATTGGTTGCAGTGTAGCTGGTGGATGGAAGAGGACCATATCCTAGGTGTCCATATGTAAGAACTGGAACAGAATTGCTCTGAGCGGGATTCTGTGTACTCATACGACTTGTAGCTAGAGTAGGCATTGATTGATGGGTGCTAGCATAGGGCATTCCTGTTTGCATATATGCTCTTCCAGAAACATTTCCTGAAATAAGAAAAATGTAAGGATAATTTCTTACTATACAACACTATGTTCATCATCATTACCAAGTCCAGTTGTGGAAAAATCAACCTTAACCTAAGACATGACCTGTTTTATAGCTTTAATCACTAAGTATGAAGTTTTTATCTTGTATAATTCAGTCTTAAAGTTGTAGACAGGCAAACATACAAACGGAAAATAACAATGCCCAATATTCAATCTAAGAGGCATAGAAATAGTGCATCATCTTACTTTCAGGAGGTATCAATCAAATTATATGGATATCATTCAAATCTTGTTTCAAGAAAATTGATAATTTTACCTGTTTGATATCTGGGATCTTGCTGAGAATTATTGGCCTGTTGTTGAGATTGCTGGGATTTTGCATCCCACTTTGTATGTTGAAGTGCTGGCCCATCTGACTGCTGAGGGGCATATTCTTGATGACTATGGGCTTGGTGACCATAAGCTAAGTTTTGATCTCCGCTGTCTACAGTTTGGAATTTATTGTCACTGTGACTGAAGGACTGAGCAGGTCTCGATTGGTAGGTACTAGCATATGGCATCCCCAACTGAAAGTTGTCAGAATGAGATTTTCCTTCAATGGTAGGATCAATCTGGTTGTTCACGTACATATTTTTGTTAGGGACAGTCTGATTCATCATTTGTTCCTTGTTACTCGGCTGCTGACTGGCATACATGTTCTGCTGTTGATTGTATTGTTGAGCACTTGGGACAGCTGAAACTAGCTGAGGTTGATACAATTGTTGATTTGGGTTTTCAACACCCTGAAATTGTGGGTGACGAAATTGTTGTGGTTGTTGACTGGGGATTCTTTGTGAGGGAGGCTGCATCTGATTTTGATAATATTGCCCCGTCTGCTGATTACCTCCCCCTGTAACTTGTTCAGTCGAAAGACTCTGGCCGTAATTGTCCATCTGCATTGGTGTCTGACTTCTCCCTACATTAGCCTGACTGTGCTGAAACTGACTAGCAGGAAGCTGACTGCTTACATATGGTTGTTCAGAGGAGGAACTGGATGCAGCAAAATTACTCTGTTGACCTGCCATCATGTGCTGTGACGACTGAGGAGTATGTTGACGTCCATGAACCATACTATTAGAATACCCTGTATCCACAGACTGTTGCACCTGTCTCGGGTCACTTTGGATGTAATTGGTGGGTGGCTGTGAGGGCATTGCTCCTGGCCTGCTTGGATTTATGGTGTTCTGTGGACCAGAATACTGTTGTGTCTTTCCTAAGAAAGCTTGATCATGAGGTCCTGTCATTTGGCCTGGAGGTACACTCTGATACCCAGGCCTCTCCTGAGGTAGACTATAGAACTGGGCAGTCTGACCCTGGGAAGGATATCCTTGACCATAACCTACTGGGAGGCTATGGTAATCTTGACCCTGTGCTCCACTTAGATTCCCAGCTCGAGGTGCTGGACTTAATGACTGTGATCTGAACTGTTGTCTTGGCACTGGGCTATGGGCAGGAGAAGAGTGTGTAGGACTTAGGGCTGGACTCTGACCAGGAGAGGAGTGTGGTTGACCTACATCCACATGAGCTGGACTAAAAGCGGGCCTTGTGGAGAACTGTGACATTTGTTGGCCTAATGTGGGAGAAACCGATTGGGCTCTTACAGGTTTCTGGCTTCCTGCAACTGCAGGAACTTGTGGGATTGATGGATTTTGCTGATCTGTTCTTGGCAGATAGCTACTTAAGTCTCCTTGATTACGGAAGATCTGCAATGTTAATAGAAAAGTGTTAAACATCTCTCTATTATTCTTGTCATAATTAAATTGCTTCTTTACCTAAATTCATAACTATGTTTTATTGTGATTAAACAACAAACCAAGAGAATAAAATATAATATACATGTGTGCATGAATTTAAATACAACAATTTCTGGTAGACTATTAGAGTTGGATGTAAGAAAATTTCATTTGCTAAAAGTGTACTTACATGTATTTTGAATAGTGCATTTCAAATTCAGTGATGCACTAATCAGTTATGAATTTGTGTTATTGTGTTCTGTGATAATGCTGTAGAGCATTCTTGCTTCAGCACCAAAGGAACTAAAATATTAATCCCACAATAAAAGCACATATGGTGTTGAATTACCTGAGGTTGAGGAGCAGATCCGGGTAAATCTGGCACACTCCCTGGCACCAATCCAGGATTTATAGCAGTACTTCTCTTGTTTTTATCCCTATCTTTACCAAATGTCTTTGGTTTCATGAATGGCAGATAGTCCTTCAGTTTGGGTCCTTCAAATCCAGGAATAGTGTTCAGTGTTGGCAGAGGTTGTGGGGGTATGGTTGCAGTGGGAAGGGAACTATCAGAAGAATTCGAGGAGCTGGTGGGGTCTGGAATTGTATTGTCTGGCTTAGGGGCCATTGGTCTTGGAGGGGGTTCTGAAAAAAAATATTCGTGTTCTGAAATTTTCAATCATTATCAAAATACATCCTGTGTTTATTTACTTTACAGTTAGTTGCTCATGTTGGATTTCATTCCATATGAAAATTAGCACATGTAATGATGGTTTGTTAGCACACTTAGAAAGACAAAGCACAGTTATACAATGTCTAATCTGACAACTAATGACAGGCATTTCCTTAATGTGTCGCAGATGTAAACAATAACAATACAGAACTACTTAACATATGTAGGACATCTATTTTAATGGCTGGAAATTCCAACAGAAATGAAAGTGAAATGTAAATATAAGAAATACATTTCATGATTGAAAATAAATGAGTATGAACTGAATCCCTCTGGCAAACTTTTCATGAAGCGCTAACACGCATCATGAAGTACGGTGACGGGAAGCGCCCTCATGTATTTTCAGAACTGAAATTGATTTGATAATTAACCTTTTGGTTTATGTCTGTTCATGATCTGCTCTCTTTCCTCAGCTTGAATTTTACACAGTCCTCGACAGCGAGTCAGGAGTTTGGAAACATTACTCTCCAATTTTCTGTAAAACTCCTGTCCTTTCTGTGATTTTGCTAGCAAATCCTCATACACATCGAAAGAGTTGATCAGATCTTTGATCATCATCTCCCTCCTACAAATAACGAATATATATCCATAAATAAAGATTAACACCATGTCCAAAGGTAGATGCAGAACTCCTACCTGTCTAAATATTTTAGAATAGGGAAATACAGTTCTGTTGTTATTGAATGCAAAGGTACATAAAATCACAACTCAGTATTTATCAGGAAACAATGCATCATCATACATTAGACTCATCAAATAAACAGATGCATTAGCGCAATCTAATGGAATTTGTTGTGTGGGCCATTCCGGGTCGAGGCTTCATTGCTGTTACCACAAATGTGCGCATCCTCGCAGCCCTTGGAGAACAAGTCCACTTATTCAAATAGGCATTTGAAGCCAAATGCATGCCATTCAAACAGTCTGAATTTACTATTACCCCAGTCATGAGGCCGTGAATATTGTGGCCTTACACTAAATATTAATTTGTTTTTAAGGTTTTATCTAATTTTTCCCCCATTCAAGTAACTCAAATACTGACTGGTAAATATTTGTTCAGACCAGTAAATTTCATCAACTCACTGGTCCACTTGACCAGTAAATTTTTTTAAATTCCAAAACTCTGGTCTCATAATGGCTGACTTCCTGTAGAAATTTGAATGAAAATATAAATATCAGCAATATGTACATTCCTTTTAAATATAATTGCCTAGCAAGGTAGCTCAGTAACTTCATATGTAGACTGCGGATCTGCAGTTCATGCACTTGAGTCTTGCAGGGCTTTGATTTTGTCCCCTTGATTATTAACTACTCAAACTGCATTTTTAAATTAAATAAGGTAAATTTGAAACTTTTCAATTTCAAAATATCATTGTTCATATCCTCCACTTTCCATCCATATCAAATTTCTCTGGTGTCTTATTCCTCGTTAAGTGTTGGAGGAGATTTTGCCATGCTCCTTTGTAAAATCTACCACAGCAACCTCATAACATCATTATGATCAACATACTTGAAATAAATAATTAGCTTTTCAAGAAATATTTAGATTTACCTTGCAGCAACATCACCAACTTTCCTTCGGATGTGAGCATATCTAACATTAGTATCAGTGAGAGCTCTGAGAATGTTGTCCTGGGCTGTCAAATTCTGTTGAATCACTTCCTCCAACTTCTTATGCTTCTGAATCTCCCGATCAAACATAACCTGGGAGAAGGAAAACATTGGGAATACTTTTACAACTTTTCATGACTACTGCACAGCATAACTCACACGAAAAGTGTTACATTGAGCAAATCAAAACAGGTAGGTAGAGATATTGGGGGAAAATCATCTTAGAATTAAAGATTTCTGGTACAAGCAAAAATTGGAAATAGAAAATTTTTCTCAGATGTAAACCCCTGCACTATTTTTAAATTCAGCCATTCTTTCATGGGATGCCATCTCCCTAACTGTTGGCGGTACTTTGGTCTAAATACTGAAAATTCTGTAAACATAGACAAAGACTTGAGATTGATTTTGTAACAGTTTTTAGAGATGGGCATACCTACCATGATGCTGACTGATGAAGGAATTGTAGAAACATTAAGTAGTGTTAAAGAACCTGATCAGAGTCTGAGGAGAAGGAGACTACACAACCTCACGTACCAACGGAAGGAGAGGAAAACTACACAACCTCACGTACCAACGGCATGAGAGGGAAACTACACAACCTCATGTACCAACAGCATGAGAAGGAAACTACACAACCTCACATACCAATGGCAGGAGACGGAAACTACACAATCTCTCATACCAATGGCAGGAGAGGGAAACTACACAACCTCACATACCAATGGCAGGAGAAGCTAAAGGGGCCATCAAAACAGTTTCCACAAAAGTCTATTCATATATGAAATTAAGTGAGTGTGTACAGTAAATATGCTTAATTGTGGTAATAAAATGACAAGACTTATTTTATTCATCCGGTTATTTTTTGATATTGAGAAAGGTCAACCTCTTTAAAATGCCAAATTGGCTTGGACAAAAGCTGCCGAAAGATCAAGGTGACACTGTACTTGATTTGCAAAAATAGAGGGCTTTGCATTCTAATAGTTTAAGGTAGTTTGGTTTGCCCTGGATTTGTTAAACTTTCACCTGTTTGTTGGATCCTTCCAGTGTGACAATCCTGTTTGTGATATCATCCTTCTGAACCTCAGTCCGAAATTGTTCCTCCAACATACCTCTTTGGGATTTCATTTCTTCCACCTTTGATATTAGTCTCTGGAGCTCTTTCACAACAGTCTCATCTTCCGGGGCTACAAATGAACAGGCAACGAAGCATTCCTTTAGTCAATAAATCTAATCTATCATATCACATTTGAACAAGGGCTTTATAACTGCAGAATTGTCCAAAAATACTTATAATTAAAAACAAGATGTGTTTGTGAAACACAAATGCGCCCGATAATGGCCAATTCCGAAGATGGCCAAGGTCACAAGGGCAAATATCTTGGTACCAGTAGAAAGATCTTGTCAAAAGAAATGCTCATGTACAATATGAAAGCTCTAATATTTACCATTTAGAAGTTATGACCAATGAAAAAAAAAAAATTAAAGTAGGTCAAATGTCAAGGTCAAAAGGTTCAATACCAACGGAAAGATCTTGTAACAAGGAATACTCATGTGAAATATCAAAGCTCTATCTCTTACTGTTCAAAAGTTATTAGAAAGGTTAAAGTTTTCAAAAAGTAGTTCAAACTCCAGGGTCAAGGTCACAGAGTCAAAAATGTTGGTACCCACGGAAAGGTCTTGTCACAAGGAATACTCATGTGAAATATCAAAGCTCTATCTCTTACTGTTCAAAAGTTATTAGCAAGGTTAAAGTTTCAGACAGAATAACAGAATTACAAAATGACAGACAGGACAAAAAAATAGATAAACAATAAAATCAAAGAGCTGCATAAATATCTATATTACAGACACAGAGATATTTCAATGATGAATAACATGTGTTTGTGAAACAGTGAATGGTAGCAAAGTTGATCATTATGACCAAGGTTTAAGTTTTTAAAAGTAGGTCAAATCCCAAGGTCGAAAACTTTGGTATTCAAAGAAAGGTCTTCTCACAAGGAATATACATGTGAAACATAAAAGCTCTAGCACTAACTGTTTAAAGATTATGGCCAAGGTTAAACTTTTTTAAAAGTAGGTCAAACACCAAGGTCAAGGTTATGAGGTCAAATATTTTGCTACCCAAAGAAAGGTCTTGTCAAAAGGAAGGCATAGGTGAAATAAGAAAGCCCTAAAGTCATGACCAAGGTTAAAGTTTTTCAAAAGTAGGTAAATACCCCAAAATCAAGGTCACATGGTCAAAACTTTTGGTATCAAAAGAAAAGGACTTGTCACGACATGTGAAATATAAAAGCCCTATCACATCCATTCAAAAGTTTTGGCCACAGTGAAAGTTTTTTGTGGACTGACAGACAGAGAGACCAAATACTATATACCAATGCATCTCCGATTACAGGGGCATAAAAACACATGAAATTAATGACGTTTTCAAGTTCTGGTACTGACTCTTTTCTTTGTCTTTGGAGGGTAATGTATTTTTGATGTCTTCAATGGGACCTCCAAGAAGTCGTAGATTTGTAATGTGAGCATTCATGGCTTTATGGAGGTCACTGTTGGACTGACTCCCCTTCTTGTGTCCCTCAGAAAACAAAGACAGCTCTTTTCTGATGTTTTCAAACATTGGATTTTGTGATCTTTTTCCAAACTGTGCCTACAAAAAGAAAGGGCAACATGAGAGAGGATAAAGCTGTCAAATATACCTGTAACTACTGCACTATGAATTGTGTGAAGACAAAGTATACTGAAGGGTATAGATGTTGAAATTATGAACCTGAAACTTTTCTTCCTCACTGACATCATCATTCAGCAGCTGGGTGATTTCCTGCAAGGACATATCAACTTCTGTTGCCATATTGGAGACACCTACAAATTGCACAACAGCATATAGATAAATTCATAATTGTATACTAATATTTCACAATCTAAATTGACCAGGGATATCATCAGTTTGCTGCTTTAAATCTAATTAGTATAATGGTATATACAATGAAGCAAAGAAGGATTTCCCCAGTGTCCTCAATTTCTCTTTAAAACTGGCTATATATGGAAATTTGAACTACCTGCCATGGCATCCACCAGATCTTTAATGGCGTTTGGCTTGACAGACACAGCAGCACATTTTTCTAGTAGAGATTGTGGTAGGTTCTCAGGCTCATAGCTTAGACTGGATTGCTCAATGTTCAAGGAGGAGATGAATTGTCTAAAATAGTATACAGTATAAGTAAAATTTTTAGTGAAGATTTAATTTTGGTAATAAGCGAGAGCGACGAGATCACTAAAATTGAATGTCGCGAACAATTTATTCCATATCAAAGGTAATAGTAATCTTTCTTGAAAATATGAAGTTGCTAAAATTAGCTCTCGCTAAATAAATAAAACCATTTTTATGGGAAAATCGCAAAATTTGTGTCTCACCAAAATTTCCACCTACCGGGAGTAAACGGTATTCCATTTGATTTTTTGATAACTTATGAAATATAAAGCATTGTCAAAATCATTTTTTAATTTTGTACTTGAATAGTGAGAATAGGCTATTTCTTTGTTTTTCTGTTTTGTGTCCACATGCGAGTAGGTTTTGAACCCCCAAAAATGCAAAACAAACAAAACAAAAATCTCTATAAAAAACATCTATTTTTAGTGGTTGAAATATTAAAACATTATATGTAGGATTTTTAACATACCTCCAACAAATCAAAATCATGAAAACGTTTCGTTTGAAGTACACATATGTGGTTTATGTTCCCTATCCCATAATTTGATTAACGTGTTATCTCCCTTTGTATTTACGGGGGTGGAAGGTGACCATACTATCATATACTTGAGGGGCTACACTTAACGAGTTCAAAGGACAGTTTGGGCATGAAATTTCGAAGTCTGAGCAATGTCGGATAAGACGCTAATAAAATGTTTCGCTGCACAAACGGTGACAGACAAAATGCAGTGAAAGTTAATCTAGGGATTAAATGTGCAGATGGGTGTCGTTTATTTGTACTAGAGAAATTTTGTTTTTTTCCATGTAGACATCAAATCGAGGTTTATATATGAACTTGTGAAGCACTTAGTACTATCTTAAGCTTTCAAATTATAATAGGCATAAGTATTGCGATGTGAATTTATTGAATTTTCATTGTTTTGTGAATGCAAAGGTATTGCAATGATCTCACTGAATCTAGTCATTATTTTCTATTTTACACTTTGTTGAGTACTTGTTTAGTTAATAAATGAAATAAATTAAATTTTTGTTATGTTTCATGTCCATCCAACATGCAGAGGCAATTTAGTTTTTTTAAGCTTGTTTTTTTCCCCCCCTGGCTGGTAGGTAGGTTTTACAATTTTGAACTGACGCAAAACAGGGACACCCCCCCCCCCCCCCCCCCCCCCCCCGAAGAAATGGTCTTACATGTATTAGTCCTAAAATAAATATTTCATACCTTTCAAAAAACAAACTTTACTTACACTAACTCAGCATTTTTCTCCTCTATCAGCCCACATACTCTTCTCAGAAGTTTGGCTTTCTCTTCGCTGTAATGAAACAGATTTATCTAATATACACCTACTAATCAAACATAATACGGTTTAAATTTGGTGATTATTATTTTGGCTATATTGAACCTATCATCAAAATACGAATAAAATTACCATCACACCAAATAACAAAACAAAACTCACAACTATACAGAATGTCCTTGACTTAATCCTTGACATGAAGAAGTACCCCCCCCCCCCCCCCCCCCCCCAGCAATGTATCTTGACTTAATCCTTGACATGAAGAAGTACACCCCCCCCCCCCCACACACACACACAACAATGTATCTTGACTTAATCCTTGACATGAAGAAGTACACACACACACCCAGCAATGTATCTAGCAAGTATTTGGCTGTATGATCAAAACATAAATTGTATTTTATATTTTATTATATGACCTTGACCTATGACAATAAGACCAAGAATAAGTTCACAGCTGAACTTTATCTCTCCTCCTGTCATCTCTAAAGCAATTATGAAAAGTAAAACTGCAATGGTACTCTTTATATCAATAACACCATCACATTAAACCCAATAGGGATATTTTCTTCCCTATCTGCCATCTTTTAAGCATATATGAAACTTATTAAAAGGTAGAATGGTATTCTTTATATGGTGTCCACAATATTGTTACATTCAAATACTGACAGTGACCTTGACCTATAACCCATAAATCTAAGTAATCAAACCTGAACAGGTAAATTACTACATTGTACATGTATAACAATGATCAGAAAGACCTGTTCATACAGGTGTGCTTACTATTTGCAATCACGACACCGACATTCCTTTATGCATAATTAAATCAACCTGCTCAGCATATTGCAGCTTTAATCCTGGCATCTAAACAGGAAAGAACTTGATATTTCCACCTGGTAAATCACTTCATAATCTTTGAATTGAACCCTAAGCATCTTTATGAATTATTACCTGTAAAGTGAAGAGGCCTCATGGGCCTCCATCGGAACTAGTTTCTGAAACAAGTCTGGGCCAGACACTTCCGGATCACTGGGGTTAAAGGTGATACCCTTTACAAGTGCAGCGCCTGTAACACAAACAATGGAAGAATTCAACAATGGATTATCCAGTTTTTGATATTAATACCGTATAAAGGGTGTTTTATGCGGATGAAAATTTTTGGGATCCGATCCCTAAAACGTAGCAAGTTGTATTCTGTATGTACAATATACTGATCTATACCTATATGTAGATATATATCTTTTGCGATACTAATTTTTGCGGATTTTTTCCATCCAGAAAATTCTGCCAAAAAATGGACAACCGCAGAAAATACCAGTTATATGGGAGGGTTATTTCTTATGATACCGAAGAATCATTTTTTTTAAAGGGTCAAGTTGCAATTGCTTAAAAAAATATGTATGTTTCAGGTGCTGGTTTTTCTTTATTGTAACGAAAGGAAGCAGAGGTGAGCAAGCTCACATACCCCATGCTCCAACATTGCTTGACAATGCCTCACATAATGAATGGTAATGCTATGCATTACTGCAAGAACAGGACAGACGGACTCAAAATTCAAAGTTCAATCAGTGCTCCAAGTCACATCTGCTATCAGGTCGCAAAATGGCGACCTAGAAATATTTCTGGTAGCCATTTTCAAATTTCTAGTCGCCATGTTCAAAATTTCTACTCGCCATGGTAAAAGATTTTGTAAATAAGACCTACAAGTTTTTTTTAATTTGAATATCTTTCAAGAAACAATCTACACCCATGTATGCGTTTTGTTTGTTTTATTTTTAAACTGAATAGAAATGTGCTGTGAAACATGCTGGATGCTAACAAGTCAAGTATTTACTCTGGCAAAAGTTGTATTGCATTGGGTCATCCTGTGTATTTTGCAGTACGCTTCTGGGGAAGAAAACCCAGCGTTCTACACAAGGATTTGCTTTAAAGTCCTTAAGAACACTACATCCCGAGTTTGTAATTGTCTGTGAAAATCAGCAGCAACAGTTGCACCGCTCGACTTACTGCTAATAATGCAGTCACGGAGAAGACGTGTCTCTTACTGTTACCGTGAAGTCACACTTCCACATTTGAAAGTTGTACACCAGGTCGTGGTGAAATCGGACAATGGGTGTCCAGAAATGGTGGAAGTTGCTGGCTGATTGGCCTCACAAATTCTGCAAAACATTTTGCAATCTCTGTATATCAACCACGAAAATTCCTTCAGCCATTAGGACTAGGGTTCTTCCTTTACTTTTGCATTTTCTTTAGACACAGCTACGTCATCTTTAAATGCAGAACTTTCTCCGTGTGATTCTTGAATTTCTTCGTTACATGTACTAGGTCTAGGCTTCTACTTTTAACTACTGATAAATCCAAAGTGCTTTAACACTCGTTTTACCGCCATCTTGATTGCTTTCAAACGCTGTTTTGACCGAGACTGAAAAATATTTAATCAGACTTCCGATCCCGATTACAAAATTTTACTGAATGCCCAATTTTTTCCACTCGCAAAAATGCGACTTAGATATAATCTCTAGTCGCTAAATCGATTTTCTGGTCCGACCGTTTTACTCACAACTTGGAGCACTGTCAATAGGGGCATAATGAATCAGAATTTTCTGGGAATATGCACATCTACACAGTGTGTCCATATTAAATACAAAGTTTCAAGAAATTCTGTTGAGCAATCTCAGTGGAGTTGCACTGACAAGAACTGGACATATGGACTCAAAATTCTAAGTTCAAAAGGGACATAACTCCAAGAGAAATAACTGAATCAGAATTTCCTGGGAATATACATATCTACACAGCGTGTCTTTATTAACTACATTGTACCAAGTCTCACGAAATTTTGTTAAATGGTCTCAGAGGAGTTGCGCTGACAAGAAAGGGACTGATGGATAGGTCAAAAACATTATACCTTCTGCAACTTCGATGCTTGGGGTATAATTACCCCTTCCCCTTCCTGCAATTTTTACAAAACGATATTAGTATTCCCTTATTATTCTCTGAATGAATGCGTCACATTACATGTACCTTTTACTTCTGGTAGACCTGCTAGATCTGGAACCTTATCATGGTACACGAAATCATTATCCTTCTTAGCTGATTGGTATCTGTTAAAATATCATATACATACAAGTATTTAGCATTTGACTTATACATGGTGATAAGAAAATGTATATTTTATTAGGATTTTAACTTTTTGGGGCCAGTTTATGAAAATTATACACCACAAGCCTCCTTATTTCCTTGGACAAATTTGAAAATTGCATGTGTGTATACGCACTTTCCTCCCACCACATCCATGGCAAATCGGAAAGATTCTTGAAAGTCACCACCTTCACTCTGTAAAATCACACCAAGAGTTTACTTACCTAAACATACATTGTATCACTTTTATTCATGGTAATTTAACCAATGTTCATATTGGAAACGAACTAGGCAATTGCTAACCTATAGCCCATGTTATAAAACAACGGAGTATAAAATTATTGACAGCATTTGTGTACTGATGATCTACCTTGCCCAGCTTGATACAGTCATTGAGCTTGTTAAACGCCACAGTGTAGTATGCCAAGCACTCGCCCCACTTCTGGTGGTCTTCTGATTGTTTTCCCATGTAGAAGCTGGTGATGCACTCATAAAACTGGCTCTTCAATTCCATTCTTTTCTTCCACTCCTACAAAAATGGAAAGTATCCCTTATA
Organism: Ostrea edulis; assembly: GCF_947568905.1. NCBI lineage: Eukaryota > Metazoa > Mollusca > Bivalvia > Ostreida > Ostreidae > Ostrea > Ostrea edulis. The sequence goes on along the minus strand of NC_079165.1, from coordinate 73,568,126 downwards.
ATATAAAGCTGTTTTTCTTGGACAAATCCTTTAAATGTCCAAACTTAAAAAAAAACCCAATTATAATGAATATCTGAAAATACTAAAAAAGGGCAAAATCACAAGATCAGAGGAATATGGAAGATGTGGGAGTGTCTCTGCTCCTATTTGAAAGTCTATGTCCAACTTTGTTCCCATTGACATGTGCTGAAGCATTATCGTGATGGAAAATAATGTTTTCTCGATTTGAATAAAGTTCCGGTCTTTTTTTCCTGTCAGAGCCCATTCACAAAATCCTGAGATTAGACTTTATACAAGTAAAATAGCAAAGTTATATATACTTAATGACATTTATTGGTCCAATATTGTCAATTTATTCTAGTGTTTGAGAAACTATTTCAAAAATATATAAACAATGCACATTTATTTTAGATTCAGACTGATAAACTTAAATTCTAGTATGTAACCCGGAGAGATTCAAACAAATCAAAATACCTTTGAGTAGTAACAGGAATTAATAGGCTGTCCCTTGGGTAATTTTGAACAATTTTACATGCATAAAAAATATAGGATGAACATATGCTTTTCATAAGAGGTAGTTACGAGGTTGCCGAAACGGGAACATATTTCCATTTCCAGCGGGACTCTAATGGCTTCCCATCCATTACGGACTTCAATTCAAGATTTTGACCTATACATATTGTTCCTTTCACGGATCTGCGCTGTCATACATCACAAGTCTTTTAAATGAATACAAGCCGACCATTACGGTCAGAATCGAAGTCGCGATTTGTGGTGCCAAAAATCAGAACCAAAAAATACGGACAACGCCAACTCAGCTGGGCTGCAGCACATCTCTGGAATAACCTTCCAGATGACATCAAGAAGTCAACATCTTTTAAAATTTTCAAAAAACATCTTAAAACTCATTTTTATGAATTAGGTTTTTAGATAATGACATATATAAAACTGTGACCATTTTAATTATCACCCCCCCCCCCTCCTTTTTAGCTGTCAATTTTAAAAATAGTTTTTTTAGTTTGATAATTTTACTGATATAAGATGTCATACTGTCATTTAATTGTGTTTTATTGTTGCATTCCTCTTCTCACTCTTGTTAAGCAAGTAATCTGTGTTATATAAGGTGCTATATGAATTTTATTATTATCACTATAATAAAATCTGGAAACTTTAGCTTTTTCAGGAGAGGGGGAGTCGGACCCTCTCCAATGGCTTGATGTCTGCTTCATATCTGGGTCATAATGATGAAGCCAGCTCTCATTAGCGGTTATCATTATGTTGAGGAATGTCTAATTCTTCTCTCTTCCATCACCGTAAGAACAGTTTTGACTGATCTAGTCTCCTGACTTTTTTTGGATACTTGAATGATTAATCATGTGTACAATGGCCTGATTAAGAAGTGTGCAAACTTAAAAATTCTATCTTGCACAATACCGATTTTATTGATCACCACTTGTCAATTTCAACATCAAACTTTGTATTCTAGTAGTTACCTAATTGGAGGATTTTTTCAGGTACAAAGCATTTCAGATTAGACCATTAAGTTTCAGTATACATACCTTGTTTTTACGAGATGGCACAATTCCCTCTTTGTTGGCGGGTTCTAATGATTTTAAAGCAAGGCTGTGAAATTCCACAATCTGAGTTGAAACTTTGGCTGTAATTGAGCTCTTTCTGCTGTCAATCATTGACTTCTCAAGAATACACTCCTGTGCCTGTGCCTATCATAACAGGAAAGGATCTTTATTTTAGCAGTCTTAATATTCTAGCCCTTTTCATGCTAACTTTGTGCTAATATATGTACATGTACAACACTAAGACATGTCTCAAGCATGTACTTGTCCAAAAAAATGTACTGTACATCAAATTCCAAAATGTGGAAATTTAGGATCGTCTTAATACCTTTGTGTGAGGAAAATAGGCCAAATTTTGAATTAAAAACCAGTTAGTATATTAAATGAAAACAGCAAAATGTACAACACATTCCAAAATGTGCAAATTTATGATGACACTATGTGAGGAAAATAAGCTAAATTTTCTTTATTCTGATAACATCATAAAAGCAATTACTATTCATTAAGGAAAGGGTATTTATAGGCTATGCCTTTGCCTAATCCTATTAAATTTTTTATGGAATAAAATATTGTTTAAAACCAAAAGTACAATTACAGTATAAATGACAACAGCACCCATCTCCCTCTCTCTTGCAAAACAAAAAATTAGAAGAAAAAAAATTAAAAGAAAGATAAAATCTTATTATTTCATGAAAGAGATCAACTCCCATACCATTTCAATTTGTCTATGGTCATTTGGAAGACATGGCATCAAAAACTCTCAAATTGCAAATTTTCATGAATGTTCTTTGTCAGAATACATGAGTACAGCTTAGGACAAACAAAACTTAAGCATAGCATACTGAATCAGGGTTATTTATGTCAAAATACTGAATGAAATGGCCAGGAAAACATCATTGTTTGGATATTATAATTCTAAAATCTACAGAGGAAGATCATAATATTATATAAACAAAGTAGCATCTGAATGATGGCTTTTGAAATTTCAGCATTTTCATTTACCCGATACTCCTTTCATTACGCAATCAACAAAACTTGAGAATGTTTGCATATTTAAATGATATAGTGTGGTCTTGTTATTCTTGAACAAAGCTTTTTTTTTTTTTTTTACAATTCCCAACACATTCTCATGTAAAACTTTGAATTATTATTTTCGCCCAACCCTTCCACCATGGTCCATGATTTGATGAAATATGAACCTGTACTACATCAGAATGCTTGCATATTGATATGACTGATAATGGTCAGACTTATTTTTGCATATTCCATGTAAAATTTTGATCTCCTATTGTGGTCCAACACTACCTCCAGGGACAATGATTCAAACATACTTGAACCTGCACTATCTGAAGACTGCATACTAATCAAGGTCATGTTCTTGAGATTTTAAAATTTTCTCCCCATATGTCTACGTTAAATTTTGAATCCATTTTGTGACCCAAACCTACCCCAGGGAATTGATTTGAACTTGAATCTGCACTACCTGAGAAAGCATATTAATATTACTATGACTATCCCTGCTGCTCTACAGAATAAGATTTTCCCCTATATAGTCTTTAAGTAAAGTTTATAGATGGACGCTGAATCTTTCAGCTCTGGTGAGCTAAAAGGAGTACAAAGAGATCTTAACATTTCTTTTTATCATAGAGACAATACTGTTAATTAAGATCCATATTATTTACCAACATAAGATTGATGTGAAATGTCAAAAGGTCATGTGAAAAGTCCAGACTCATCATGGCTGATCCAAAGTGGTCTCGAAGATATTCAAAAGCTCCCGAGGCGCATTGAAAATGAGTGCAAGCCACCTTCATACTCTGAAACACGAAACAATATACATTTTACCACGAAGCTTCATGTGATTTCATTGAATGTCATAAAATTTTATTGTTTAGACAACTGTTTCCTTGATAAATAAATTTGCTAATAGTTAACTCTATCTCTTTCCTTGTTAAAAAAACACACTACTTTATTGATCACTTGATTTTATAGTCTTGCTTAACAACGATTAAGGAATAAATATTCTTGTTTGTTTGTATTATGGGAGCATAAAAATAAAAGGAGCACGAGTAACTGGCATAATCTGCACAGCTAGACATTTATATTTTGTGATAAAACTAACTTTTTTTTTTTTAAACATTCTTGTTAGTAAAGGTGTTTGTGTAACGTTGAAAGGTCACTTGCACAGTGCATTTATCAAAAATGAAATGCGATGAAATAGCAAAGGTTCATTACCAAAAAACACAGCTGTATGTAAAAACATTTCTGTGATAAGGAAATAACAGTCAAACCAATCATTTAAAACTTATTAAAACATGTATATGCAATAAAATATGTTTAAATCAAATCTGCTATGATAATAGTAAACATTTTGTCAATGTCTATGGTATTGGTGTATAAGAGATTTTGGACAATTTACACATTTGAACTGACTAATAAGAAAGAATTTATACAGAATCACATATTGTGTGACAGAAAATTGGGACCGACTAATAAGAAAGGATTTATACAGAATATGTATAATGTTTGACTGAAAATCGGGAAAATAATGGATGAAATACATCTGCATTCGTTCTGGTTTCCATGGATCCTAGTATAGAGTGCAGAGCTCCGATGTTGTATAGGACTGAGGCTTGTTCAAACTTAATGTCTGCTAAGGTGACTTCTCTTGCCATGAAAATGTCCTCCCTGAAATCATATAAATCATACATATTTAATACATTGTACTACCTTACAGTAAACTGTTATTCATACATGTGTTAATCAATCTTCACACAGGTTTTTTGATATGGCTTTATATCAACTTTATTTACAACATTACTCATCATGATGAAATCCTAATTGCCTTGTGAAAATCAGATTTAATTTACTTATTCTAATAATTCATCATGCATGTACAATACATGGTTACGCGTTGTACACAATACTTGATTCAGTCTATAGCTATTTTCCCATTTGACAACATATGAAATAAGAAATAAAAAACATGGTTACAGGTCTCGTAACGGAGCATCTGAATAAAAGTGCAAAGCACTTTTATGATAAGTTTGTGAGTAAAATGTCCAGAGTTTACACATCGATAAATTCTTCAAAAAGAATGTTTGATTCTTATAATTCCAATGCGTTCCCTGCATTATCAACTTCAATAATTTGAATACTTTCCCCGCACTATGTTGTTTGTTTTCAAGCGCGTATGTATACTTAGCGTTTTTGGATTTATTGATGTGTAAATTCTCGTTTAGATTTATCTTTGTCCAATCAAAGCAACTGTAATAAATAACATTGGAATTATACATGTATACCGACACTACACCAAATCTTGTACAATCACACATCTTATACATGTATACCAATACTACACCAAGTCCTGTGCATTCACACATCTGGAAAACTAACGTGGCAACAAGATCTGAGACACATCTGTTATTGTACTTCTTCATATTTTTTCTCTATATAAATGTTTTGTGAATGAATTGTATATAGTTTACAGAGACATTACTAATTAAAGAAGCAAAGAAGGGTTGAATAGTCATTGGATCATTCAGAAATTGTCCCCATGACCCTTGCATTATTTGTTACTAGGTGATCTAACCAGGCTGATATACAAAGTATTAGTAAATTGCTACAATATAAAGTTTAAACTCTTCAAATTGAGAAGGTATAAAAATGGTTTTAGAAAAAATGACAGAATTGTCACATGTAACCTTAAAAGATTGGATGTCAGGTGATAGCATTTGGCATTAGCGTGACCGTGATATCTTACTAAGATGGACAGATGTATCCTTACTGACTGATTTGAATCTATTGACCTTGGGGTATTACGAGACTTGTGGAAGTTGTTAATTTTTGTTATACATGTCTCATATACATGTACATATATATCAGTTTAAAAAGCCAATATTCACAAAGAACAATCCCATTCACAATAACAATTTGCAATAAATACTTTACAATGATACCTGCATCAATGGATCATTTGAGAGTTTGAAAATATTTATTTTCCAACTCAACAACAAAAAAATATCAGGTTTAAATTTGGATGACAGATTTCATACTTACGTCAGATACCTTTAACATTCACAAAATTGTTCCATGTTAGTAAGGGTTCATCATTAACACAACCATGCAGAGTACAAAAAGTATATGTTCAAATCATATAATGAACAGTTTCAACTTTTTACATACCATGTACCAGTAACTGGATATTTTAGCAAGCACCTAATTTTGGGCATTACTAACTAAGGTAAAAAATTTTTTGCTAAAAATCAAAGTTAAGAACATTTCATACTAGTGCATTTTTGTTTTATTTAATGCATTTGTAGTTTTCTCTTTGATATGAATTCATCAATGCATAATTTCACTGAACTCCCCCCCCCCCAAAGAAAAATTACATTATATATTAGTATCTTAGCTGCATCTATAAAAACAAATTTCTTGGATTTCAACATAAAATAAATTCAACATTACTTAAAATTGTAGCTAACATTATAGAACTGTGTGTTAATCAAAACAAAGGTATTCTTAGTCATGCTTTAATGAAACTACACCTAAGGGCTATTCCAGCAAAAAAAATATGGGGGGGGGGAGGCACTTTATTTTTAAGACAGCCACCCATACAATTAAATTTTCCTCTGCTACCACCACCCATACAATTAGATTCTCCCCTGCCACCACCACCCATACAATTCAATATTTTTCATTTAACGTAACAAATGGATCAACCATATGATATTTTATAACTTAATTCTAGTTTATATTTTAAAAAATGCATAAAAATATGAACAATAAAATGTCTTTCTTTGTTGTTTTATCGGGAGGTGAAGGTAGCAATCATTCCAGAAAAAAATTACATATTTTGGTTTCCAATGCAATTTTGGTAGGGAGAAAAAAGGATGATCTCGGCATATAAAATGAAAGAAAAAAATGCAATTAATATTTTATACTCTGGAAACATGTGAGTTGTAGAAACCTAGCTCTGTTTGCTTATTATAAACAAACAGTTTCACTAGACTAATGATGTGGGATATTGTCATATCATTTCTGGACTAAATGTTCATGTCCTTTTTACTCATGTCATATGATCTGGGTGCTTGTTAATTGTTGAAATAACAAGAAGTTTTGTTTTTTTAAATGATATAAAACTAAATAAAATATGAATATATTATACCACTTTAAATTTAAATTCACATATATTGTTACTCTCTTCATTGCTTTTAAAAGACAGGTGTCTTATTACATCAGTTACAATATGTATACATAAAATGGCATTGTATAGCGGTGTACAAATTCAAGCAAGCAACCAACGGAGAAGAACTTTTCAACGAGTTAGGTTTAAGTGCAAGACATAGACATTTCCCTAAATTACAAAGTGTATGCATATAGATTGTGACTTTTTTCCTTTGACTTTTCCCCCTACAATCTCTCGTACAGGAAACTCATGAATATTCCATTTAAAATTCAGTCCCAAGCATAATATTTACTTGATTTATATCGCAATCGGACAAATTTTCCACTCTGTTAAACGTAATGGTATACCAGGTGGGAGATTTCATATCCGAATTACCCCGCACATATCAAAGTCTGTCGAAATTCACACCTTCGGAAACAACGTTCGTGATTCCCTGATCCTTGATTTTGTTAAATAAACAACAACTCAGGTTTTGGTAATTAACCTCACACGACGCTGCATGTGATAGCTTGGGTATAATAATTGATTCAGAGTGCCAATTAAACAAGATTACCTGTGCATTTTAAAACGAAAGTGTTAGGGGCGATAATTCCCAGAATAGTCATGCTCGACTGAAATCGAAAGTAGGAATCGGTAACGCCTTGGAGGGGAAAGTTTTACGGTAACATTGAGTTATCTGCCCATTTATCAATCTTTTTTCCGTACTTAATGAAGGATGGCTCCGCTTTTCTTCTTCTTTTGTAATAAAAGAAAAGTAATGTGATATGTTTTCACTTTTATCATAATTCACAGGCACCCATCTTTTTTTTTTAACCTGGAAGACAACCACCCATACAAATATATTTTCCCAAATCACCCCCATCCATCCAAAAAAATATCGGCTGCCGTCCCCCCCCCCCCCCCCCCCTACGTTTTTTGCTGGAATAGCCCTAAGTTAACAGCTACCGTGTATCAATCTAAGAGTTTTAATTTCAATGATGCAGAATACATTTCATAAAGATAGGAAATGATTCAAAGACTATACAAAACAATACCAGCTAACATTTGCAATGCTAATCTAAACTACATGAACAATGGAAAATTATAAGTTATTCCACTACTTCAAATTTCTTTTAAAAGTTGCATGGATGCCCAAATCATATTGCTTTTATGAAGGAAATAAATGTCAGAAACTTTGAATCTCTTAATGAGGCCTCTCCTCCACTGAAGGACCACAACTGAACAAATCTGAATTTATTTCACAAGACTGTTTGCATATTAGTGGACAAGACCAACTTGCCTATGAAGTCTGATAACCTTTGGACAAATAGTTCCCTGGTTACTGGACAACAATTATTATATATATACTAATATATCTGTGATCATTGACCTTGTGACTCCAAATCAATACAGGTCATATACCATTTATGACCAACATGCCTATGAAATTTGATAACCATTGGACAAAAGATTTGCTAGTAATTGCATAATTTGGTTTAAAAGCCTTTTTCATTACCTCTACACATACCCAATCTTTGATTAAGAGCCCTATTGTGGCCCTAATAGGACTTTTAGCTATTTAATGGAACATTAGAAACTACAATACCATACACACGAGTGGTATCACTCTGGGCCAGTAGTTCTGGAGAGGATTTTATTTACATATAAACCCTTTTTTCACTATTTCTTAATTGTTTCATAGCAGAAAGTGGTGTGTGCTTTGTGCAGATTAAAACTAATTGGAGCTTGTTTGGTGATACATGATGGACAACCTTCAATCAAAATAAGCTCATTCAAGTGAGCTACAACTGTACCATGTAAACGGCATGGATGCTTGGCCTCCATCAGTCATTGGAAATCTTCCTTGAAGAAACTGCAACTGGGCATAGTACTTTTTCAGTATACTGCATCCCATAAAATCATGCGATACATGAACTGCACTCTACAAAGAAAACAAAATGTGTTTGTGAAACACTGATGCCCCCAGATTACAACATAATAGTGAATAATTTTCAAATTAGGTCAGAGGTCAATGTCACCAAATCTGGTATCATTGGAAAGGTCTTCTCACAAAAAATGCACATGCTTAAAATAAAAACAGTAACCCTTACGATTTGAAAGATACGACTTATATTTGAACTTTCTAAAAGTAGGTCAAAGGTGTAAAGTTCACCAGGTCAAAGATTTTGGTGTCAATGGAAAGGTCTTACCACAAATATTACACATACCAATTACAAAAGGTCTACTTGTTATGGTGTAAAAGATATGACCAAGGTCAAGGTTTTTTGCCACAGTCAGACGAATTGGCCAAAAACTACAAGCCCCGAATCTTCTGTTGTACAGCACTATAGCAATAAATTGATGAATGAATGATGCACTGAATTTGGATTTATTGTTTCGCTGATTGAATTCACACAGGTTAGTAAAGAGAGTCCACTGTATTGTACCTGTCGAAGCTGTTCTAGATCACTGCAAGCTTTATTGTAATCAGCAGGATCCTCTCCATAGTTGTCTCTTATGTACTGAAAATAAAATTACAATATTACACAGCAAATACTTTAGCAGCAAGCTCCATACTGTCATCAAGGATGATGATACTTATTCGTGTTAAAGTAAGAATAACCTGACTTACATGTTATGATAACGAAAACAATACATTGTCGGAAAAAGTTACACCCCCCACTCCCTATATCAATACTCTAATATTTCATAAATGATGATCATTTCAGTGCTTGTAATTTGTTTGTAAATGAGCACGATCTCACCCTTTGCTTCATTAAATTTATCACAAGTATGACAGAATGCTAATTTACTTCGAATTCAGAAAATTTAATACAACACTCAAGGGTCAAAAGTATTTCTGCACTGCTAATTTTCATAATCTATTCATTACAACCACATATTTTAAAAACTTCACCAAAATTTGATAATTAATGTATTAATGTTATCATAATCATTATGAAATATTCAGAATATATGCAGAATTCATTTAAGATTCATGACAAATGTTACTTTTATTGTTATTCTATACATTTCTTGTGGGTTGTATTATGAAATACAAGGTAGACTTTTTAAAATGCTAATTATTATTAGCATGAAATGTGTAAGATTAATTTCAAATAAAGTTCTTACAACATGATTATCCCAGTGAGTATTGAAAACTAACAATAACAATAACAGATTTAAATCTAGGTGATTATGCATGATTTGTGAAATTTTTATGGTGATGGCTGCAGTGAAAATATTTTTATCAATGCATTAAAAATTGTATCATTCAATGAATTAACATATAGTGAAAATTAGCAGTGCAGAAATACTTTGGACCCTTGAGTATAAGCAATTTCCGTTGGCATGGCTTAATGATCAACAATATGCTATGTGTTTGCAATGTTGCAACAGTAGCATATGTCGGTCATTGAAACATCGCAACATTTCATAACATATATACCTTTAAAATTTGTTAAAATTTCAGATGATTTTCCATGTATATGTTTTTAAAAACAGCAATGTATTCTTTAAATCTGGGTTTTCTACAACCATCATCAAATACTTAAAACGCTCAGAATTCTAAATAATATATGATATTTATAACAAGAGAAACGCCAACGTGGCATAATACGCCCGTAGATTTTGCTCAAGGAAAACATATTTTAATGGGATTCATATTTTAGTGAAGTTAACACTGTCCTCTGTGAGCTAATTCATTATTATGCTTGTAGAAATGGATATCAAGATATAAAGAGGGATAGCCTTAGAATGCGCTACTTCATAAATATGCTAATATACCACACACCTTTGCTTGAAACAGTTAGTGCTAAAGTATAAGTACAGGTACAGTATACTGAAATCCTGCTACAACCACCTTGACCTTTGACTTTGAGAAACAATAGGCTTCCTCCACTTGGAATAAGGTATATGCGTATTAAATTTGACACTCCTAGCCCCAACGGTTCGGTCTGTATACCTACAAGGTTTTCCTACTGAGTAAACCTATGACCTTTGACCTTGCAAAAAAAAAAAAAGGCATCTTCCTCTTATCATGGTGATCAAATATACCAAGTTATAATATCCAGGAGCTTACGGTTCGGTTTGTATCCTGCCCACAAGGTTTTCCTAATAAGTGATACTACGACCTTGACCTTTGACCTTGAAAAACAATAGGCAACTTCCTCTCATCATGATGATCATATATACCAAGTTATAATATCCTGGAGCTTATGGTTCGGTTTTGATACTACGACCTTGACCTTGAAAAACAATAGGCATCTTCCTCTCATCATGGTGATCAAATATACCAAGTTATAATATCCTGGAGCTTACGGTTTGGTTTGTGTCCTGCCCACAAGGTTTTCCTAATAAGTGATACTACGACCTTGACCTTGAAAAACATTAGGCATCTTCCTATCATCATGGTGATCAAATGTACCAAGTTGTAAAGTCCTAGGGCTTATGGTTCAGTCTGTATCCTGCCCACAAGGTCCGGACAGACAGACGGACGACGCCATACCATAATACGTCCCGTCTTCGACGGGCGTATAAAAATGACATGGACTGTGGATAGCACTTGTCTAGTAATGCAGGGGTCTCAGGTTCGAATCCCGGTCCAACCTAGCTGCAGATCTGTTGCTCTCTGGGAAAGTATTGGGACAGACCAGAGAGCTACAGATCCACCCCTTATAAAAACCTACGGAGCAGGAAAATATGCACACAGTTGAGGCCTTATATTGTTGCATTATTTCAATGTCTCAAAAATTTTTAAGATATTTTCCCATTATACTTGTGTCCATTCCAAACATACCTTCCAACATTCATCAATGCCCATGCGACCTGAAAACTCACAGCTTTAAATGATTCAGCAGGGCTCGAAATTAACACATGCCCGCCAGTCTGTGACTGGTTAACAGTCTGGTGGACTGACATTTGTTTTAGTCAGGCCGATGGGACTGGTCAATTTTCTAAAACGTCATTTTGGAAAACATTCTGATAGAATTATTTGGCATTCCTCTGTATATATCAGATGAACCAGATTAGTAAATATAAATCTCACATAAGTGATACAATATTGTCCGAGGCATATCAAGTTAAATTTCATTATTTCATTTTAATCACATAAACAAAATATGTTTAATTATTTCTGGAAAACTCTGTTGGACTGGTAAATTTTTCTGCGGACTGGATGAAATTATACCCCATCAGTCCGGCTGGACTGGTGACATAAAAAGTTAGTTTCAAGCCCTGTTCAGTTTGTTGACGCAGCCATGCTAGGTAGCCAGTCAGACAGAACCCAATTTATTTCCATATTCAAACTACTTTAATGTCTGTGTGAACAAATATCTCCACAAATATTGTTTAGTTAAATACTTAGGATGAAATCATTCCATTGTCTTTAAAATATAATTGTTTTATTGAATCAAATCCATGGCTTTATTACACTTCAATATTAGTGGTTGGTGCGTGAACCAGACTAGGCTTTCATTAACATACCAGGATTAGTTTTCATTACACATTTTTCATTAATTATTCGTCTTAATGATAAATGAAGACAAAATACATCCTTAGAATCAAAGGAATAAAAAATCAACAGGGATCGATTTGACTGGCCACTTAACATGATTATGTCAGCAAACGGAATCATTTGAAGCTGCGAGTTTTCAGGTCGCATGGGGCTTTAACCCCTTACATGGTAGGGATATCAGTGTGTTTCTTGTAAACAAATCTTCCACATACTCTATTGGAGATGCATAAAAATGCATATCTGTCGTGTAAGGGGTTAATGAATAATTGAAGGTTACCGTTTGGACACAGTGAAGCAAGAATACAACAATATAAGACAACCATGCACATTTTTTCCTGCACCGTAAATCGAAGAATTTTAATAAAGGATGGATCTATAGTTCTCTGGTCTGTCACAATATTTTCCCAGAGAACCAGATCTGCACCTAGATCCAGCTATGATTTTTTTCCTTTCCTGTATTACAATTGGTACTATTGATCACAACCTAATTAAAATTAGATGTTAGACCAGTGTTCTAAATTGGTTCAAAACTTGGTATAGACCACAGGTCTATGCCAAAACAAGATGACATAGACGTCATCGAATTGGCATAGACCGCAACATTGAAAAAAAAATAATACAAATTTAAAACATTATTATTTACTTCTAATGTATACTTAGAAAGCATATTTTCTTTCCATTTCCATAACAATGTCCTCCTTTCCTCATATCGTTTATCAGATGTCGACTTTTGGGATAACTCTTTTGCTTTAAATCTACAAAATCAGTATAGACAATTTGGTCTATCTCAATTACAATTGGCATAGACCGGTGTCATTTGACATAGACTCAGTCTATCAGTCTATGGTTAATTTCCAACACTGGTTAGATCTGCTCATATACTTGCTACACAAACATCGATGTTTGTGTAGCAAGTATTTGAGCAGATCTAACATCTAATCTTAATTAGATTGTATTGACCACTCCTGGACTTCAGGTGAAATTCCTGACTGGAACAAAATAATCTTGATTGTGTGTCTTCGAGGGTGAAGACTAAAGTGTATTTGATGTGCTATTATTCCGGACTATATAGAACAGCATTACAAACTCCGGAATAATAGCACATCAAATACACTACACTCCTCCCTGCGTAGTATAGAACATCATGTACTAAATATATGAAATGCATAAATTGTTCAACAAGTAATTCAATCTAAGTCAAATGAACATAACATAATATTATCCAAGTATAGAAACTCGAAAATAACTTTCACATTTTAACTTTACACAAAAGGATAGTCTCGCATGAAAAACATCACAAATCACAAACATCACAAGTTAAGTCTGTCAGGTTTCTTCCGGTTTCTTATTGGATTTCGACGTGGCTCAACATTGGTAGCACTGGTTCCTGAATTTGTCACGTGATCCTTAGGTTTGTCGGTAGTACCGGAAGTATTAACGGATAGTATAAACAGAATATCAGCAATCACTATAGGAGTTGGATTGCTGGGTTGATCCTTAGATGTTCCAACTATTTGATCAATGTGTCTCCTCCACAAGGTACCATTTATGTCAACTTTGTACAACAAAGGTCCAGTTTGTGAATGAATGCGTTCATTAGCCCACTTTTCTGAGTTGGCTCGATAGTCGCGCACATTTACTGCATCACTTTTTGAGAAATCTCGAACAACACTTCCGCAATGTTCGGCTGTAGAACTATATTGTTTGTTCACTACAGTTGTAGTTACGTCTGGCTTCATCATGTCTAAACGTGTGCGTATGTTGCCACCATACATAAGAATGGAGGGTGTTTCATTCGTTGTTCCCTGTGGCGTGATCCAGTATTTGCACAGAAATGAATTCAGTTTCTTGTTGATGCAAGCAGAATCTCCTGATGCGGATTTGATGGCCTTCTTAAATGATTGAACAAATCTCTCGGCTTGGCCATTTGTCCGGGGATGGAATGGAGCAGAAGTTATATGTCGAATGGCATTGGATTCAATGAATTGACGGAATTCATCAGAACGAAATTGCGGTCTGTTGTCAGATACTATTGCTGCTGGAATACCTTGCCTGGCAAATAAAGTCCGTAGAGTGTTGATTGTTGCAGTACTGGTAGTACTTTTCATTTCAAAAACTTCCGGCCATTTTGAATATGCATCGACTACAATGAGAAACATTGCATGGTGAAATGGTCCTGCGAAATCGATGTGCAAACGATGCCATGCCTTCGGCGGAAAATTCCACGGGTGAACAGGTGTTGCAGAGGGTGCGTTCTGGACTCGCTTACATCCATAGCAAGCCTTGCAGATTTCCTCGATAGCTTCATCAATCTTGGGCCACCATACATTGGACCTAGCTACTGCCTTCATTTTGACAAATGCCTATGTGTCCGGAATGAAGCTCGGTCATCACTTTTTCACGTAGAATATCTGGAATGATCACACGATTTCCCCATGTGACATATCCTTGGTAAACATTGAGTTCATCTTTGTGATTGTAGTATAGTTTAAGCATGTCATCACAATCTTGAGGAAAATGCCCTCGTGTTACACAGTCCAAGATTTGACTCAGAACTGGGTCACGCTGAGTTTCTCTACGAATTCATACACAAGTCAAAGGTAAGTCATCAAACTTCCTGCTGTAGAACAAGTCTATTGGGTCTTCATCATCCAGTGGTTCACGAATACTAGGTAGTGGTACTCGTGACAGTGCATCGGCATTGCCATGTGCCTTGGTTCCTCGAAACTCTATATCGTATTGATATCCTGATAAGAATACAGCATAACGTTGAAGCCGTGCGGCTATCATCACTGGAAGCGATTTCTTCGGACTGAAGATACTAAGAAGCGGCTTGTGGTCCGTTACAAGTGTGAATTTATGGCCGTACAAGTAAGAATTAAATTTCTTCACACCCCAATAGAGAGTCAGTGCCTCTTTGTCGATTTGAGAGTAAGCTTTCTCTGCTTGGTTCAGTGTTCTCGATGAGAATGCAATTGGTCTTTCCGTTCCATCTGGGAAGACATGAGATAGTACCGATCCTATCCCATAGGGTGAAGCATCAGCAGCTAACTTCAGAGGAAGTTTCGGGTCATAATGACAAAGAACTTTGTCAGAACAAATCAGTTCCTTGATATCCTGGAAGGATTTCTCTCTCTTGGAATTCCAAATCCACTTGGTTCCTTTGTTCAGAAGTTCATGTAAAGGTCCTGGTACGCTAGATAGATTGTCAATGAATCAGTGGTAATAGTTCACTAGACCTAAAAATGATCTAAGCTGTGAAATGTTCTCTGGGCATTTAGCTTCTTTAACAGCTTTGATTTTCTCAGGTGACTTATGCAGTCCTGTAGCATCAATTTCATGTCCAACATAGCTCACTTTATCCTGAAAAAAATTCACATTTCTGGAGATTCACACGTAGTCCATATGATAGAAGACGATCCATCACAAGTTTCAAGTTGTGCAAGTGCTCCTCATCATTGCGGCCAGTCACGATGATGTCATCAATTATCACTTGTGTTGAAGGAATGTTCTGTAACACTTGCTCTATTGATCGTTGCCATAAAGCTGGACCTGATGCAATACCATAAGGAAGCCGTTTGTACTTGAAAAGGCCTTTGTGTGTATTGATAACAAGTAGGTCTTGTGTATCTTCATCCAGTTGGGTCTTTGTTGTATAGTGAGTTAGAAGCCGTGTGTGTGCACGGGCTAGGCTCCAGTCGTTGAGACAGGTAAAACACGTGCAGTCGTTTTAACGTTTATTACTGAACTAAATACAGAACCCACTATACAACAAAGACAATTTAAGAAAGGAAGAAAATGTAGTTGTTAGGGCTAAATAAACTGTGGATATTAGCCTGGATAGCTCAGTGTTTAGAGCACCTGGCTAGTAATGCAGGGGTCACAGTTTCAATTCCTGGTCCAAACATAAATTTTCTCCTTTTTGAAAGGGGTGTGCGTGTGTGTGTGTGTGTCAAAAAAAGCCTCATCCCCTCCACTATATTTTTGTATCGATTATACAATACACAGATGCGTCATATGGGGGGGGGGGGGGGGGGGGGGGAGTGACCTCTATCTCTGTGATCGTATCTTCTTCAGCATTTTTATCATAGTATGATAGATTTCTAAATGTACATAATAAACCTGCGACATATCATATATCATGGCACAGCTCTCTATATAGATTCTATATCATAAGTATGAATTGATAATCTTGAACCTGTGTCAAATACCTTTGTTTACAGTCAATAAGAAATTGAAAATTTTCGTATACAAGTATATCAGAAAATGACATTTAAATACAGTACTGATTCATTATCATGACAAAATGACGTCAAATGTGAATTAAGAATCTGCGCAATTTACATTCTAATAAAAAAAAATAACAATACCTGAAACAAAAGACTTAAATACTATACCTGTTTCAAAACTGGTCCAAAATCTACATATTCTGGGCTTGTTTTGAGCTCCAAAGCTATCATCGGCAGACGAGGCACAGCCTCCATCTTTGTTTTTTTTTTTACTGGTGGGTCTAAAAGCTGAATTCGGTTCCGAGATGCTATTCCGGATCCAGCAGAAGTATTCGGATAAGTACTTGATTTCTATTTAAAAATAAAAAAAAAACCAACATGAAAAGTAATCCGTGACCTCTTTAATCCCTGCTGGAAGTTATTCTATTTATCTAGTTTCATGAAATGAATTACATGAAGACAAGGACTGAAACGCTTCACGCCGACATGCTTTTCATGAAGCGTCTTCTACAATCTTTATAACGTTGTTACACTGTACCGTTGTATATTTTCAAAAATGAATTCATGTCTTGTATTTCAAGTTTGCATTCAACTTTATTTTTGGTCGGAATTCCCAGTCATTAATCATACTATATCTATCAACATTCATACGCGCATTACTGACAACTGCATCGCATTCATGAAAATGAAATATAGGAAGACAACATTGGAAATGTAAATATAGAAATACATGCACTCAATGTACAGTACCTGGCCATAAGTGAGTCATTATTTCATTTACTCTCTGTATATTTCATCGAAAAATGCACTTTAGAAAAAAAAATTGCAACGTTATTTGCAGTTCATTTTTATGAATATGATATCATAAAATGCGGAATAGTTTGTAGTTTCTTCACATAATTTCAAAAGAAGTTTGTGGTGATTATCACCTATAAAATGCGAGATTGAAATTATACGGCACAAATTTGGTAATTTTAGAAATTGTAGGATTTTGAGGTTAGAAATTTTGCCTTGATGATTTAATGTATTGTTTTTAATGATCACAACTTGCTTAGCATTCTAAGTAAAGAAAAGTTGAACAATTTTGCATACTTTTAAAGTGAAAAAAATTGGACTAATATTGACCTCACAATAAGTGTTTATAAAAATGAATTGTTCAATGAAATATATAGTGAGAAATGAAATGATGGCTCACTTATGACCAAATACTGTACAATAGGTGAAATGAGTGCGAAGCAATGCACCAGCAATGATTACCAAACCAGGAAATTTACTACATCAGTACAACATCCGGCACTAAATCAAACTTGTTTGTAAACAGTCGTAAATAAATAAATTTGGTCTTTTGAAAATTTGCATTCGATATTAAAGATTTTCATATCGTGTTCCCCTACAAAACATATCAAGGGTGGATAAGAGATTTAGAGCTAATTTTGATCTAGCTATATGCATTCATGTACATGTTTCACTCATGGCAACTTGAATGGAGCACCAAATTAACATAAATTCAAGTAATTGAAGATATCTTTAATTATTTGAAGATACCATAAATTCAATTATTGCAAGCAATAACTGTATTGATACGCGCATCAAATCAATTATTGGTCTCATCAATTCAATTGATGTGCGTATCAACACCGCGTCTAACGGAACATTTGGGGTGTTAACTATACGGCGACCGGGGTGTTGATTTTTCATCACTTCGGCATCGGACAAAGCTAGTTTTTTTTTTTACAAAAAGGATCCATTGTCTGATTAAATCTATTACTGCACAGAAGGAAGGCATAATTAGGGATTAACGACAAAGTAGAAATATACCTTGCAGTCTTTGCAAATACCTCCGCCCAATTTGAGAATCCGGTTCGAAAAACTAAACATCACCCGATCTGCGTCGAGATCTTCCAATCAAAAGCTTAACTTATGTCCAAACAACTATCGGTCCTATATATCATAACGTCCAAGAACCATGAAAGTATACATACATTACGTGTGTGTATTAGAGACGTTTCGCAGAGAGAGAGAGAGAGAGGGGGGGGGGGCATCGGCCAGGACAGTAGAGGACTTCGGGAATTTCATACTTTAAAAATATTACGATGTTCTTCATCATCCGAGTCGAAAATACGTTACTTACTTATGCCTGCTACCCCTCCTAGGGCATACTACCCCTCCTAGGGCATAGGCCGCCGACAAGATATCTCCAGGCGTCTCTATCCTGGGCTTTCTGATCGATCTGTCTCCAGGTTTATCCCATTTTCTTGGTGTCATTTTTCGGACTGCCTCTATTTCTCTTTCCTTGGAGATTCCATGCCCGCATTTGTCTTGTAATGTTTGACGCTGGCTTACAGAGTGCGTGGCCAATCCACCTCCAGCGTCGTCCTAGAATCTCTTCTTCTGCAGGAAGTTGGTTGGTTCTCTGCCACAGGTCTTTGTTGATGATGGTTTTCGGCCAGCAGATTTGAAGCATCATTCTCAGACAAGAGGTTAAAAAGGTCTGGACCTTCTGGACTGTTGCCAATGTTGTCCTCCAGGTTTCGGTCCCGTATAGAAAAACTGACTTGACGTTTGAGTTGAATAGCCTGATCTTGGTCTGCAGAGTCAGCTCTTTGGAATAATTCCGTATGTTCTTCTGTTGTAGGAATGCTGCTCTGGCTTATTCTATTCTAGCTCTCACATTAGCATCAGTTCCGCCCAGTTTGTCGATGACACTTCCTAGGTATGTGAAGGACTCCACCTCTTCTAATACCTCATCTTTCAGCTTGATTGGTTCGCTGCTGGTGGTGTTGACCTTGAGAATCTTGGTCTACCCCAATTTGATGTTTAGACCTACTTGCGCTGAAGTGGATGCTACGTTGTTGGTCTTCTCCTGCGTTTGTTGTCGGGTATGGAACAGTAGTGCCAGGTCATCTGCGAAGTCGAGGTCATCAAGTTGCTTGAAAGGTGTCCACGTGCACTGTTGTTGTGTTGGCCGTTGTCATCTTTATAATCTAGGCAATAGCGAGCAGGAAGAGAAAAGGGGAGAGCAAGCACCATTGACGAACAAGGACCTTTGTAAGCTGGCCTCCATGGACTACTCTGCAGGTCATCCTTTCATAAGAGTTTTTGATGATGTTAACTATCTTTCCAGGCACCCCATATTGTCGGAGTAGGTTCCAGAGGATTTTCCCGTCCAGACTAAACTTTCCGGACAATTTCTTTCTGATGTTGTACAAATCCTTCATGTTTCCGTTTCTCGTTGCCTCTTCTTCTTCTGATGCAAGACTGTCAATGTAACTTCTCCTATCATCTCTAATGCTTTTCTTTACTGTCCTATTTGCTGGAGTGTATTCCTCTTGTGCTCTTTTTTTCAGCTCTGGTTGTACTTTCAGGGATGGTCTGCAGTCTATTATAGAACCGATCTTTAACATCATCGCAGCTGTCGTTCGTAGGAACATAGCACTGCACTACATTCATCATTATATTTTTGTTCTTTGTCTGGAAAGATGCTGTAATGAATCTTGGGCGATGAGCTTCCCATCCGGCTAATGCTCTCTGAGCTGTTTTTGACAGCATCAGATCCACTCCTTGGGTGTGTGGGGCATCTTCTTCCTCATGTCCTGAGTACAGCAGTATCTCACCAGTTCCAAGTCTTTTCTGTCCTGATTGTGTACATCGTGTTTCGCTTAGTCCTAGCAAGGTTACCTTGTAGTTCCGTATCTCTGCAGCCACTTGCGCTGTCTTGCCTGGTTCATACATGGTTCTCACGTTCCATGCTCCAGTGTTGGTCGCCCTGGTGAAGAGAATGGTGGTCGACCTTGTGGCTTCCGGATCCCGGTTTTCACCACACGGCATCATATTTCTTCTTGATGAAGAACCATTTCTTCCCAGGAGTAAAATGTCTCTATTCCTTTCAGACGTTTCTGTAGCTTACATTTCTTTTACGAGGTGGGGTAGCTGGCCCCACGCTCAACTCTCCTCCTTTTCAGCCAGGCTTGGGACCGTTCTTGGCGGAGTTCATCTTCAAAATTAGATGTTGCGTATGGGGTGTTGATGTTCTGTTCCTCACGGGGTGAAGACTCTGGTTTTATTGGCATATAAATTATCTGTTTTACCTCAAGAATATAACATAAATGTTCATCATTTTGTATTTAAATCATCTACGGACCTTATTTGATTATTTTCTGTACACGTGCGGACGAAACATTAAGACATGTCATGTACTCTGATGTGAAAAAAGAGGGGAAAATAGACATTTTAGCATTATGATAATTCATAGATACAATTGCTTTTCTATGCTTCGAAGAAAGGTGATAATTAAGATACAAGGAACTATACTGAGAACTTAGCTAATATATATGAATGTGCGAAGAAACTTGATTATCTTAACTTGACTATGTATTCTACGTGTTCCTTATCTGACTATTACAAACGTACATGTATGTAACACTAAAGCGGCAGTGGAGTTACAACAAATTATTGCAGATCCAATGGTCAGCTTCCGGGGATGGAGTTGGTCTATCATTAATTAAATGAACTTTACCTGTGGAATTTTCTTAGTTATTTGAGAAGAAGATTCACCTGCTGAGTAATTGTCATCAGCTTCAAATGAATATTTTTTTTTTATCTGAGCTTGAATTTCAATAAAGTTATAAAACCCTAATAACTTTTATGTATAGAATTATACACAACTACAGTTCATTTTTAAGATATTGAAAAAAAATTAGAAAACAATTCAAACTAGATGCTGTCATGAGACAGTAATACCCGCACGTAAGTGTTTGCCTTTAAATGTACTCTCTGTCCAAATGGCGGATCCAGAGGGGAATCCGGGGATTGGCACCCCCCCCCCTTTCTGTGGGACATCTTTGTAGTGTTTTTTTTTTTTGTTTTTTGTTTTTTTTATATAAATATGATACTGCTAATATTTGTAGGCAATTATTTTTAATGTACAAGTTGAATAAAATATTAACTAGCACTGGGTGATACACGTATATTTATTTTTATCGATTCATTTTTTTCCTTCTATTTTTGAATTCCTGGACCCCCCCCTTTTTTTTTTATATCGCTGAATCCTATAATGTTTAACTAGCAAAGAAGCCACAGTGTGATTTGGCTACGTCATTGCATTCTCAGTTCCAAAAGGGGATGAAGAAGTTGACTCAGTAATTTGACAACTAGGCCTAACGCTATTAAAACAAAGTACGTACTTAAAGCCAAACCTCGATATACCAAATCTTCAAAACATGACTGAATTCATCGTTTAAACTTACATTTTCACTACATACCGTTTCGACTGCCTACCAGAGAGAGAGAGAGAGAGAGAGAGAGAGAGAGAGAGAGAGAGAGGTCAATAACTCGAACTTCTTTCCCATTTCAAAAGAAAGAAATTGCGTTGTCAATAAAACCGACGGGGCTCATATTACTTCGCACTGGGATGGTTTTAAAGGGCAAGTGACTGTAATCGCAAATGAAAGTTCCTAGCAGAAACAACACATAAGACATGGGCGGATCCAGAAGGGGGGAGGGGTCTAGGGCGTCTGGACCCCCCCTCCCCTTTGGAGAATCAAAAAGTTTAAGAAATATTCAATTTTAACGAGACTTTGAGTCCAAATGATATGAACGGTAGATACTTACATGTATATGTACTACTAATTGCTTCATTCAAATTTATCAACACTATTATAAATATCATTCAACTCTAGGATAAATAAGACAACACACTGATAATATATTTACGATATTTTCGTCAGATGCAAGTATCGCTTTTAAAAAGAATTCTTAAAAAGTACATTTGTATATGTAACATAAAAAAATTTGTTTAAGAAGTAGACAATTTGAAAGTGAAAAGGAAGTGCCAGGAAATGTTCAGAATCCAGGACAGAATGCAGGAGTTGCACCATTTACCCTACAGCTTCTGGGGGCCTAGGCCGCCCCCAGCCTACTGGGAGTAACCTCTCTCTCTCTCTCTCTCTCTCTCTCTCTCTCTCTCTCTCATTTCTTTGCGATATCAGAAATAGATAGCGGATAGACGTTGTGAAAAGTATTTAAACGATCAAGTGCTGGACCCCCCCCCCCCCCTCCACTTCAAAAATTCTTACATCCGCTTCTGTACAAGATATACTTCACAAGAGATAAAATCCGGCAGTAACTCGAAAATCCAGGTTTTCTGCAACTCGTTGTAGTTACTTCAGTGTGTAATTTTTACGACAAGTTTAATTTTTAGTGAATTACATTCTCAAACAAATGTGATAAAAATTGATGATCAGACATCTTTCCCCTCTCTAAATATAACTATGATCATTTGACCCAGCATGACGTTTTAGTGAGCAAAATATTTACGAAGGTAATGTGACCAGAGTTAAATACTAGATGGTATAAAGAGAAGAAATAATGGAGTTTGAATGATATCAATGTTGTTTATTTGTGTTTGAATGCATGATGGTGATCATTGTACATTGATAAAGTGGCTTTTTATAGGATCCGAATAAATACTAGATGGTATAAAGAGAAGAAATAATGGAGTTTGAATGATATCAATGTTGTTTATTTGTGTTTGAATGCATGATGGTGATCATTGTACATTGATAAAGTGGCTTTTTATAGGATCCGAAACAGTGACATGTGAGAAAGTTAGTTGGCAGGGATTTCTACTTTCACTTTTGAGGATGCAGTAAACGGACGACAGGAGGGGAAGCTGCGCATTTCCTCGTTGGATGATTTGTGTACATGTATGGACGTGGATGTCATTTCAGTGAGTTCACTTGGATTTGAGAGGCTGAGCAAAGGCACAAAGAAATTGTTTCCTGAGTATAGAGTCTGAACCGAGGATATTGCATCATTCCTGATCAGGCAAGTCTGGCTTGTTCATTTATTTTATTTATCATTTTTTTTTTTTTTTTTGGAATTATTTTTTATTCATTTATTGGTTTACAATATTACAGAAGGTGAAATGTACATGTTTAACTATTTCTGTGTATCATGTATGTGTATTTGTTTTAATTTTTAATTTTCTTGGGGGGGGGGGGGGGGGGGCTGTTATCAGTTTGTGTAGAGTGTCAGTTTTGTGTATTGCTTAAAGATCAGTACCAGTGTCCTACTGTTGAACATTGGGCAGATATGTAAATTGGCACTTGGTTGGTTTATACAGTCCTCCCTGACATTGACAGGGCTTTCCCATGGAGACTGTTTTCCAAGTTATGCGTAGAGTGTCAGTCATCTATCTGTGTCTCGCAAGTACTTGGTGCAGACAGCTATCATGCTGAATCCCGTGAAGGAAGGGGATATAGACTTCCTTTGGAATGACGTACATACTCAATGTTGCGTCGCTTGTGGAGACCCACCCACATCTTGAAGAGTGACCTTGACTTTTGACCTTGACCCCATTTTTAAAGGTCAACCACCTAAGACTTTGTGGAGGAGAAAGTGATCTTGACCTTTGACCTTGACCCACTTTCAAGGTCATTCAAGGTCAACAATCCTAGAATATCATGTGACTACTCCTAAAGATGTAGATGGAGCTTTATGATAGAAAACGTCATTTTTCGGTCCCTATTTGCCCCCTGGGGCCAATATGAAAATTCCAAAACCTTATTGCACATCTACAGGACAGTACTATTCAGCTCCCTAAATATCATGTGACTATTCCTAAAGATGTAGATGGAGTTTAAGTGACAAGCTTTGTAATAGAAAACGTCATTTTTCGGCCCTTATTTGCCCCCTGGGGCCAATATGAAAATTCCGAAACCTTATTGCACATTTACAGGACATTACTATTCAGCTCCTAGAATATCATGTGACTGCTCCTACAGATGTAGATGGAGTTTAAGTGACAAGCTTTATGTTAGAAAATGTCATTTTTCAGGCCCTATTTGCCCCCTGGGGCCAATATGAACATTCTGAAACCTTATTGCACATCTACAGGACTTTGCTATTCAGCTCCTAGAATATCATTTGGATTGCGCTGTAAATATGGACACAGTTTTAGTGACAACAACCAGGACAGACGGACGGACGGACGGACGGACCGGGATAAAAACAATATACCCGAACTTTCTTTAGAAAGTGCGGGTATAATAATTCATTCGGATAAGATAAAATATAAATAGGTTTGAATGTGTAGGGAACATATTTTGAATTTTCCTGTGATAAACCTCTGGTCTACCTTGAACTGTTTTCAATCTTTTTTTTTTAAATGTTCAGGGTGGTAGCTAATTTCTCTAAACTTTAGTACTACTTGTCATTTGAAGAAGGTAGCTAATTTCTCTGAACTTGTCATTTGGAGGAGAACACAGGCACTTGGGGCATGGATCATGATCGCTATTACAAAAGACAGTTCTAATTTCTTTACCACAATCTATAGCTCTACCCATTTTGTTTGACAGTAAAGTCTCCTGGTATGAAACTTGATAGAGAAAGTTGTTAGAATTCAAGTGATCCATGAGATGATTAAATATACAGCATCACTGAAGAGACATGATTTGTCGAAATGCGCACCTGGTGCATCAAAATTAGTACCGTATAAGTTTTACATTATAACCCCTGGGTCGAGGCCTCTGCTGGTGGACTGTTAGTCCCCGAGGGTCTCTACAGCCCAGTAGCTAAGTACTTCGTTACTAGCTTGAAAATACGGATGTATATTTAATTGCCATTATAAAATTTAGAAATTCATTTCAAAATTAAGGATTATCTCCCTCATGCATAGCTCTAAACCTTACACGAATTCGACTCCACCCTTTTTTTTTTTGGCACGCTGTTTTTGGCTATATAAAGCTCTAAAACTTCATTGTTATTTCGGATTTCCAACATTTCGGTTGAGCATCACTGAAGAGACATTATTTGTCGAAATGCGCATCTGGTGCATCAAAATTGGTACCGTATAAGTTTTACATCTTTCCATAACTGTACCAGTAATAGGTAAGAGAGAAATTGAACGGTAATTTGAAACTTCGTTGCGGTTACCTTTTTTTTGTGAACTGGGCAAGTTTCCATACATCTGGGAAGGTAGCTGTTTCTAGAGATCTTTTAAACAGTTTGTAAAGGGGATAGTTAATGATAGGGGCTGCCTCTTTGAGGAGTTTGGGATTTATAATTGGTCTGGGCCGCATGCTTTGCTTGTGTGGAGGCTGCATAGAATATCATATACCTCATCCTGTTTTAATTTGATGCTAGATAAAATGTTAGAAAATGGGATTGGGGCATTGGTGCTTGGGAGATAAGGTGGTGATTCGTCAATTTTTGTTTGCTTGCAGAAAAATTGGTTGAATAGAACTGCTTTATCGTTGTCGGTATCATAGACTAGGCTATCAACTGAAAGCGGAGGTATATCGTTTTTATGCGATGAACTTAATAGGGTACCAACTAGTTTCCACCATTTGCGCGGACCTTCAGTTGTTAATTTCCGAGGAAAGATTAACTTTGTAGTCACTGTTTACTTTCCTTACTGCGTTAACACATCGGTTTCTAATAGTTCTGTACCATGACCAGTCACCATCTAGTTTGGTACGTTTGGCTTTGGTGTGTAGTTTTTTTCCGTTTGCGGATTAGTTTTCTGAGATGATTTGTAATCCATGGGGGATCACTTTGCCTAATCGTTAGCCCTAATGTCGTTGAAGTCCATGTTACATTTATTGATGTTGGGTTCAAAGAGAAATTAATCCCAGTCGATTAATTGCAGATTTCCTTTGAATTGTCATAATTACCATGATTAAAAAGCCAAATGTTGCTTTGGAAACATGAAGAATAGGAAACAGGTTGGTTGACAAGTCCGAAGACAGGACAGAGATAGTGTATATATTTATCAAGAAAACATTCGCTGACAGCAGATCTGGACAGAACGGAAGAGTTGCTAACAATTATTACATCTAGTAAAGAAGATAAGTTTTCGGTATAGCGAATTGGCTAAGGTAGAAGGGGACAGTTTCGCACTAAAGGCCACTTTTTCAAAAAATGGAAATATCCCATATTTGAAGTGATATTACATGTGTAAAAATGTATACAATAATTTTAGGATGCATGTCAAATGTAGCTGAGTGCTTAGTAAAAATGTTGATATACAACATGTAGGTGTCACCATGATTCCTAGCATATAGATGGGTGCAAATACGAAACTAAGACACGTGGTCAGTTGCTGAAGAAATGAAGGGTCTAGCAAAAGGTCTGTAGCTGTGAGGGAAGGTGTATGGCCCCATATGAGAGGTAGATTTTTGAGAAGGGCAGATAGGGTTCTTGATTGTGCACAGTGTCTAAATCCCCATGTTTGGTACTGTGATGGTGTGGGGGTATAGTGTGGGGGTGGTGCGGATTAGCCCAAATGAGGGAAAATCAAAGCAAAAAAGGGGAACCTGCTCAGAGCATGTTTTGTGCACCAGCACCAGTATTTATAGATTACATGTAGTTTAGGGTCATAATTTATTAACTACACTAATATGAAATACAAGTATTGACATAAAAGGGAAATATGATTTTTCAGTAGTCTGTCATAATCTGACTTTGGTGTATACCCCCTATCCACATGTTTCAAAACCAAAGAAACTGTCCCCTGCCACCTAAGTGATGCCTTGATAATCTATATAATTTCGTTAAGTCGTAGAGTTTGGATTATAGCTGAGAAGGTTTGCATTAAAGTCGCCTGTAATAATGCATTTTTTAAAATATTAGTTTAACTGTATTAAAAGCGAGTTCGATAGAGTACTAGTATTCAATGTCGTCCCACACTGAGGCTTGGTGAGCTGGGGGTTGATAGACTGTGTCCTACATATACTTGATGACCTGGGGGTTGATAGACTGTGCCCTACATATACTTGATGACCTGGGGGTTGATAGACTGTGCCCTACATATACTTGATGCCTTTGATGAGGAGTTCAATCCATACACACTTAATTGTTGCTATTTCAAGTTCGGATCGTTGTTCAGAGTATAGGCTGTTCTTGACATACACCGCTACTCCCCCTCCATTGTGTTTTTTCTACAATAGCAATAAGGTGGTTGAAATTGGCTAGATCATGTAGATGCATATCAGAGTTAATGAGCGCATTAGAGAGGTAGGTTTCAGTAAATGACAGTATACTATGATTGTTTAATTCGGATAATTTAGGTAGAGGACTTTGAACATTTAGGTGTACAAAGGATATACCATTCGTGGGTAGGGTAGTAGTACAGTATTAGAAACCCTCTGAACAGAGTCACTGGAAGAGTAGGATTGCTCAGGAAGAGGACCTGGGTTTAGTTCAATATCCCTGCGAGCAGATGATGAAGAGTGTTTATTAAGAGCAAATATACAAGGGTACCCCAACAAGCAAGATGTAGGCTATGTTGTGACCGGGGTGCAAGCTATGTTGTGACCGGGGTGTAGGTTACCGAAGTGGCAATATAGATGACTGAGGTCGTTTTTTGCATAATATCACAATTTATGAATATATTTCGCAGGAAAGCACATGGTTACAGAAGAAAGCATTAAAATCAGGAATATATGGGAACAAATATATCCACTGTACACTTTCTAGTTTTATCAAACACTTCAACACACTTCCGACGATCGGGGCAAGTTTGGCACTACCGCGTGTCTATGAACAAATATCAGGACAACGCTTCTATATGACCAATAATTACGTGTTATCTGTATAAGTTTTTGCATATACTGTCAGTGAATAAAACCAATCTTTTTCAAAGATATCGACGAAAAATGAATGTTGTGCACGGGGTGTATGCTACATTAGGCTGAATAATAAGACTATATTGCAACTGCAAGAGAGGCTAACGCTGAATAAGTGTTAGGGGACTTGTGTAGCACTGCTACTGAGGCTGAGGAAGCTTCAGTGACATTGATTGAGAGTTAGGAGTGTTGCTATCTCCTTGGCACATTTACAGGTACTGTGAAACCTAGATTGGAAGTGGTTTTGGTATCACCTTGTACATAGCGTCTGCGAAAAGTGTTGGTATCTTCTGCATAGGTACTAGGTTTCAGTAAGGCTGTTTAAACCTGGTGAGTCTTAGGTCTCGTTAAGATCTTGTGACTGGAGAGAAGGCAAGTGAACGGTTACATCAATAGTGAAGGTCAGGCAGACAATTTATATACCTTGCGCATACATTGTATTTGCATATTTTGAAGCGCACCAAGTTTTCCTGGAGGTCAGAAAGACCTATTGTAAATACATTTCGCACATCTGTATATTTTGAAGCGCACCAAGCTCTTTGAGTCCCATAATATAAGGCAGACGGATAGTCTGACCCCCTACACGTTACACTATTATTCTCTTCAGAGAAGTGGATAGGCATGACCTACATGTACATCCACCTGTCCACTTCTCTAAAGAGAATATATAGCTATGTCCTACCACAGAAAAAGATCTGAGCATTTGATTGGTCGACAAGCAGGGGACATGGGGCCATGTACCCTGCCAAGAATAGATGGGATACAAAATGGCTTCGATAGATCTACATACCTACTAAATCGATTCGTTAAATAAACATCGCTCTACAGTAGGACATATTCATTCACGGCTCGGTAGAATATTAACTCGACAGGGAATTCGAGTCCATATACCCTGTCAAGAATCCATATAACTAATAATGTATTAAAAGAAATCCGCCTTAACAACAGAGGCTATGCTTGTAAATTCGTTATCAATAAAACCAAGATTTATTGATTGTATATTGTTTAACGTCCCACTCGAGATTTTCCACTCATATGGAGATGTTAGCATTGTCCGTGAAGGTCTGCAAAATTTAGTCCTATGCTCGGCGCTTACGGCCTATGAGCAGGGAGGGAACTTGATCGTACCACACCTGCTGTGACACGAGGCCTCGGTTTTTGCGCAGGACCGCCCCATTTAGTTGCCTCTTACGGCCGCCGAACATTAAGGTTGATCGATCCTCATCTGACTTATCAATATTAATGGTTAAAAGTGGAAAAACTGTATTAATGTCCACTCAGTATAGTTTAATTTAATCAATAACCAAAGAAAATGTGTATGTTGCCACCTTTTTAAAGATGTCAGACATACAAAAACAGAAGTATATATCAACATCAAAAAATCACAGATTTTCGTTAAACAGAATAATGAAAATTAATAGAAAACTTGCTGAAATGACAAATTTCAAATGTTAACAGTTTAAGAAAACTGCTAATTCATAGATATATGAAAATTAACTGTGGATATTAGGGAAATCATTGTGCCATAGACATGCAGTAGAGGAAATTCCAGCATAGGAGTTATTGCCCTTGACAACATTTTAAAAATTATAAATAATTGATTATCTATGGAAAATTTTAGCATCAAAAGTTTACCAGATTTTTAATTTTATTCAGTAAATGAAATTCCTCTGAAAGATATATTTTTATCATGCGCAAATTTTAATTAAATAAAGATTTTGCAAAAACCTATGTCTCTCCGAGGGTCTCTACAGTCCAGTAGCTAAGTACTTCGTTACTAGCTTGAAAATACGGATGTATATTTAATTGCTGTTATAAAATTTAGAAATTCATTTCAAAATAAAGGATTATCTCCCTCATGCATAGCTCTTATCCTTGGACGAATTTGGCTCCACTTTTTTGGCACGCTGTTTTTGGCTATATTTAGCTCTAAAACTTCATAGTTATTTCGGATTTCAAACATTGCGGTTGAGCATCACTGAAGAGACATTATTTGTCGAAATGCGCATCTGGTGCATCAAAATTGGTACCGTATAAGTTTTACATACTAACTCAGCGCAAACTGAAAAGATTTATCTCTGCACGGACGGGAACATTTTTCAATATTTTGACAGTAACGGATGAAAATCACGAATGCTGTATATTTCACTTCTTGCCACTTATGTTCGTAAGTCTTATTATGTCAGTTTTTCCCAATAGGCAATCCTCGGATTCCACGCAATGATCTCCGAGTGTTTTTTTTTTTTTTTTTCATTCAAAAAAATAAATTGTGAAAGCTCCCCGATTAATTGATTTATGAACATAAATATTGATTTAGTCAAGGGTTCTCGCAATCATTGAACCCCGGCTATGACGTAGTGTGAACGAAGACAAAAGTCGTAGTTTGTGATGATGCATCCGTCTTACTGTGTACATAGGAGATCTCTTTAAAGGGAAATAACTCAGACGCATCTCAAAAAAACATGCGTATTGCACTCATATGAATGCACTTGATTTGTCTAGCCCTTCCTCGAGGTGTACACTTCTATAATCAAATGCAAGGTATACACTTTTTGGTGTACACCACCTAAACTGTTGGAAAAAATTCAATATGGTCGAACAATTGCAGATTTTTTCTCCATAGTTTGTTATCTGTAAAGTATATATAAGCGGATAATTCTTGGCGCCAAAAATCAATAAATATTTTGGAGTGTGACTTGGGCACAGGCACTAGACGTTTTAAATATCTATAATAAAAAACTGTCTTCCTATAAACAAACGTGAATAGCTTGTTTATAAAAAGACATTTTTATCATAGATATTTAAAATGCCGAGTGCCTGTGACTATACCGAGTGAGCAACGGCGTGGACAAATCAAGCGCTCCCTCCATAAACATTCATGCCAATATGTGTGCTAAATGTTGGACAGTAGTTATAGAGGGAAAATACCATAAATATGCAACCATAATATGGATTTTTAAAACTTGCATTGATGAATATTGACAGAGTTTGGGTTTGAAAAATTCGCGAATCTGTAAGTTTGTGAGTTTTGCCCTTTGGGAATATGATTTTTCTTGGGTGTATACGTATTTAATAAATCTTCATATCTCTCTCACTATCATGCAATAAATTTACAATACTGAGCACTAGCATGATATGCAACATTCATGAACAAAATTTCATGTCAATATAGAAAACACTGAACAGCACCATGTAACAAACCCGCTCAACAGCAATATGGGACAACTAAAGATGGATAACCTGGAAACTAACGAATGACATTTCAGATATCATTGTAGGATTCCAGAATTAGTAGAGATTCGAACCTTTCTATAGGTAATATGTGTATCGCTATCGTTCTCTTAGTCTCTAATTCTAGCGTCTATGACGAGATCAGTAACACACGAACAATCTAACTCTCGCCATTCATGATGTGTTGTTTTTTCTTTATGTGTCGTAGAACTATATTCTGAGGTCTTTCCTGCCATTTCTTCAACATCTGCAAGTCACAAGAAAGTGTGTCTTGTTGCAATCTGTCCAGCAGCGTCACACACGCAACCGCCCCTACAAAATTATAATACTGATGTGTCACGAGATCGTTTCAGAAATATTAGGAAATTAAACGAGACTTACCTTGGTAAATGCGAAGTTTGATTCCAATTATTGGAATAAATATAAGGCACGATGGGGGTGGGGGGTGGGGTGGGGGGAGGCACCTTAACTCTACACTTGCCTTATATTTACACCAATAATTGGAATCAAACTTTGCATTTACCAAGGTAAATCTCGTTTAATTTCCTAATTATTTTTCGCAAATGTCACTTTCCGAGATAATGTGAATCTTTAAAGCATGACACAAACAAATTTTCAAATCGTAATAAGGATGATCTGGCGGCTGCGCAGTACTATTCACATTATCTCGGAAGTGACATTTACGAATACCATATCTATATATTTCTTCCTGACGTTTTGGTCAAACGTTCATTTTCATCATCAATGTTAGACCAACAGGTCTTACGTCATGTTCTAAGTTTACCCCTTACTCGAGAAAATCAATGACACAAGATATAATAACGGAAAGGGATACTGAAGACACATTTGAAGTATGAACATCGTTTTATTGCATTGTATAAAGTAAACAGTTTTCGTAAAATAAAGTTTAGATAAAATTTTGAGTATGACAAACAGTCATTAATATTGATTGGGAACTAGGGTTGGTTGGATAACATGGCATGAAGGACGCGCAGACAAATCACGTCTTCAGGTTCAACAAATTTTG
Organism: Ostrea edulis; assembly: GCF_947568905.1. Taxonomy (NCBI): domain Eukaryota; kingdom Metazoa; phylum Mollusca; class Bivalvia; order Ostreida; family Ostreidae; genus Ostrea; species Ostrea edulis. The sequence goes on along the minus strand of NC_079165.1, from coordinate 73,535,756 downwards.
CCTTTCTACATGTACCTATTCAATAACTGTAATACAGTTTGAAAAATAACATTTACCTCCAAAGAACTGGGTATCAATAGTAATGTACATATTGGGATAACTGAAGTCAATACTGTACGAGTGGGACTACAGGTTGTATGCAATCAGTAACAAACACTGTAATGACGATTAAATATGAGTGGCATACCCTTAATTCCTGCGTAGTGGCACATAGCTAGAAATCCCAGTGATTCCATCTCAATGTTACAAACTCCTTTCTCCTTAAGTTCTTGTAAGAATTTCATCTTGTCTTCTTCTTCATACTCACAGAAGGCGCCATCTAGCCTTGCCTGACCTGGGGTAAGGAAAGTTCGTTCTATTTTCAAATACCATGAATTGATTTCAATGATACACGATCTGAATATTAACGAAATACTCTACGATACGTTCGAAATGTATGTAAACAAGAATATCAACCTTCATAAAAGTCATCAGCACAAAGGGTTGTTCCTTTAACAGTTTTGAAATTGTCGTCTGGTTCCGAGCAATCTAACAACGATTCCATCAAAGATTGGTCAACTTTAGCCAAACGTTGCACTGGTTTACCCAGCACGGCCTGCAAAATAAGAAAGAAATGTTGGAAATATTGTATTAGCCAGACGTTGTACTGGTTTACCCAGCACGGCCTGCAAAATAAGAAAAAAACGTTGGACATATTGTATTTTTCGCAAATTTTCGAGAATTATAGTTTGCAGGAATATACTAGTATCTAGTATTAGGATATATGTATCTAATTTTTAAGCAGTGTACCAGTTTGTAGTAAGGATTCATTTCACCATCCACTGCTTTTTCTGTGACAACTACCGTCCCGGGCTCCAGTCCTTGAAAAACAAGGTCATAGATATTCAAATACCATAAAGATACTTATTGTACATAGGAATCAGAACGAGTAGTTCGACATTTCAAATTAGAAACACTTTCATCACATACATATACATGTATAACAAATTCATTAAATATCGAGTCCTAGAACTATTGACCTATATTTGAAATGAAATTACCCTCCCCTTTTCTAAAAAAAAAAAAAAAACCCGCATTTAGTTGTCTTGTGATTTATTTGAATTAGTACTCACTACCACGGAATGGCATGCACTCACTATAATTACTACTGCACAATCGAACCTAACACGGTAAATCATTATTTGACCAGATTGTAGACTACTCTGTGTATCAACTATGTCTGCTTAAAGGTCCAGTGACTTGACCCCTGATACCCTAGTACATGTACCTGGTTCCATAACATGGCTAGAAGGACGTCTTGTAAACAGTGTGGGGTATTAGGAACGCATAATGTGGCCTCTGGAGCTCGGCGAGGTGCACTGTACATGGTAATGTGCTAGGCTGTCAACAAGTTTACACTATTAGTATATGTAGTATTTGCCACTGGTACTGGGTGCGCTGTTAGGCTCTGCTGGCAAATCGTTTTTCTCCCCCCTGTACTACGTTTAGCTTGCTATTATAAAAATTGCTGGACTCCACACACAAGAGGTGTATACGATGGTATGTCGCACTAGGGTAGAGTAGCAATGGATCTTGATGTTAGTCAGGTATCAACTGATATTCCTACCCAGGAAAGCCAGAGTGGAATTTGCCTTCTTAGTCTTCCTGTCCATGTGTTTGTCCCAGCTGAAGCTTCTAGGTAATTTCCAGAGTCTATGGTGTTAAGGATTTGATCATGGGTGAAATAGTTGGATAACACTGGGGGAGGGGGAGGAGGGGGAGGGGGTCCTGTCGGTAGCTCCCAGTATTTCATACTTACCCTGTTACATCTCACTGCCAGTAACCATCGATCCTCCCACTGTTGCAGTGGTCAAGATCTCTCTGCTTGCAGTACAGTTTAGTCCTCTGCTGTTTTGATCCTCAGATACAACTCATGTCGTTTATAAAGGCCAAAAGAAGCAGTGGGCCTAGGACAGTCCTGATGGGAGTCGTGATGAAGTTGGTGTGGCAGGTGACGACTACTCATAAAGTACCACACATTGTGCGTTCAAAGGAAGCTTACGATCCAATCGTGTTTCCTTTCTCATGCTATTGTAATGGAGCGTCTGACACCAGACACCGTTTGTGGAGAATTTTATCGAAGGATTTAGAAAATTACAGAAGTACACCGTGTCTACCTGCTCACCTATGTCGATACTTCTTGCGAGGTAACTGACCGATAGAATGGGCTGGGTCTTTGTTGAACGCTGCTTTCTTAAACCATGTTGAGAATCGGTCAATGAAATTTCTTTGCCAAAGTGTCCAATTACATATAGCTGTGAATGTAATCTAATCAAAATCAGATCTTCTCTAACCTCTCACTGGAGAAGGATCTGACAGCATTACGTCTGAGGTCATGTTTTTTCATCTTTCACACTTGACCAATCAAATGACGGCTTTTGCTATCATGGAAGTTTTGCTGTCATATCGGAACTTACTTGGTATTCATTCATACCCATAATTACCTAGAAGCACGAAAGAATAATCGAAGAAGATCGCGGCAACCACGAGCGATGTTAGAACGCAACAGAAAATATATTTTAACGATAATGGATGTATAATTTTTAAGATCTTCAATTCCTCCTCCTTTAATGCAGCTGTTTGGAATTCGTTTAAACATTTCATGGATCGACGCCATTTTTGTGAACTTACAACCTGAATACGCTTCAGTGAAACAATTCCTGATTGGTCCTTGATTCTTTGTCAAGCTATTGTTATTGGTCGAGCATTTATTGGTATTTATTGAATTATTCATGAGACTAGGGTCAATAACCTGACCTCAAATGCAATGCTGTTAGATATTTCTCCAGGGTAACGGTTAGAGAAGATCTTATTTTAATTAGATTGACTGCAAACGATGTGTTAAATTTACTACAACCGAGGTAAGGGAAACGGGTTTGCAATTGACTGGTACTCTATAGATCATCTTTCTTAAAGACTAGTGTATCTATCGATTTCTAGTCCAAAGAAAGCACGGTCATAATCTATAGATGTTTGAAAAACAAATGTTAAAGCCGGTTACATCTGGGTTGCTGCTTCCTTCGGCGAGGACTCGGTTCCATGTCGGTAACTATTCAGCTTTATTGGCAGACATAAGAACGGACATGAACTGGTTGTTGACAGTGGAACCATAATCTCTTTTGATGTTCCTAAATGTGGTCAAAGCCTTCTTATGGGTTTGTGCTTCTAGTGGTAAGGCTCCTAGTAACAAGTATGTCGCAGCATCAGGGACTCTGTCAGGGAGATGTTGGATCATGGACATGTCTTTAGTAGAGAGTCGCACTACATCCAGTCCGTTATAGGAGGCGTGGCAGGATGCAAGTTTTGATCAAGTGAAACGAAACCTTCGGATTTAATCCACTGGCTCCATGAAGCCCAGCACCCATTAGGGCATACATAGCTTTCCTTGACGCACTTGTACATGATATTTAATGAAAACCACTTTTATTAGACATGCCCAAGCGCAAAGTTGGGTTTGTTTTTAGTGTAAACAACATTGGAGACAAATACACTGAGCTTATTACAGGTTATTCATAAAAATATTTTGCACCATTACGAAGATCCCATGGAATTGTATTCCCCTCTCCCGAAAACGTAAGAAAAAAAAATCGGAGAGGGCTACATTATTGCAGCTAGAAGTTCTGTAGAGAAAGTGGTCATCTGATGCCATAGCAGTATTGTCTTGTATGAAAAAGAGAGGCGTGTGATGATATCGCAATATCAGTAGTATGCGCTGTATCTACAATGGCATCCCTGAAGCACGGATTTGTTTTACCTGTTTACATTGGGACTAAATCGAAAGAGGACGTTTCTCCCATATGAGTAATTGTTATTCTTCTACGTTAAACTTAAAGGTAGTGTTACACACTAACAAACCGAAGTCTTACATGTGTGTGGTTCCTTAATGCTGAAAATTAAATAAAACAGAAAAAGGGGAAATTTTACGAGCTCAGAGAAAAAAGGCACTCGACCCCATACACTGGTATAGCTTCCTAAAGTTATACAGACTAGCTACATCTTTGTAGTTACCTTCAGAGTTTACCCTCATTTGGGGTGGTCGGTTGGTGGGGTGTGTGTAGAATTTGAGATTGGTAAATATTTTTAAAAGCTCTGTTATGGGTAACCATCTTCTATAACTGATCACATCAATCATGATTCATCTAACGCTTCCCATTCCAGATAGTTCACATTCAGTGACTTCGTTCTAAGTATGTTTATCAACAGTCAAGAAATCCAAGTCGTTAATGAGTTTGTCACAACGTATCATAAACTAAATATTACCTACTCCTCCGCATGTACCAATCCTGAAGAACTCGACGTCCTTACACTTGGCGTAATAAACCAGTTTGACGATCTCATTAAAAACAACAGACAAGGATGGGATTCCAATTCCATGCTGAAATAAATACAACAATGATCCAATAGTGTGCTTAAAACGTCAATGGGTCACAACGCTCATCCGAATCACTTTTAAGGGCCGGGCATATGGACACGTCTGCTACATATATCATCATTGATTGTCATGAATTTACTATAAACAATTCTAGCCATATTATATATGTGTAATTCTTTTTTCATATTTCTATAAATCATTATATTAAAATTTTACATTTTGAGAGTGCATTGGCAAAAAGATCTATGGTGTTCGGATAGGGCCATTTGCAAAAGCGTAACTGCGCGTCAGTTACAACACGCCGTCACGCCAACAAGCAACGCGCCTTCGCGCTCTCACGCCAACAAGCAACGCGCTCTCACGCCAACAAGCAACACACTTTCGCGCTCTCACGCCAACAAGCAACACACTTTCGCGCCGTCACACCAACAAGCAACGCGCCTTCGCGCCAACAAGCAACACGCCTTCGCGCCATGTTGCTTGTTGGCGTGGGAGCGCGTTGCTTGTTGGCGTGACGGCGTGTTGTGACTAATGCGCAGTCACGCTTTGCAAATGGCCCTATCCGGACACCATAAAGATCTCTTCAAAAACAGCATATGTCTTTAGCTAAAGGTAATATTGCATAATACCTGAAACACAACATCTCCTTGCAGAAAGAAATAATTTGTTTGGAAGTCTTGTCATATATAATACCTGACAGATATATAACATCTGCATGGAGAGAAGATCAGGGCTCTCTCCCCTGTTGCATAATATCATTTATCTGTACGTTATGTGAAATTGCAATTGACTGCTCTAACTGAGTGAAAACATCTGTATTAAGGGTGTAGGATTTTAATTGTTCTTCTGATCACTGATTTTTTTTTCTTTTCAAGTTTTTAATGAATAAAATCAGATGATACTAAAAAGATTGTAGTCTATTTGAAAAAAAAGAATCAGACTGCCGTGGGTCAATTCTGATATATGAAGTTGTAATTTGTCCGTGGGGTCATCAGGGGCGGATCCAGGAATTGCAGTTAGGAGGGGGCACAACTTTATGAGGCAAGGGGTCTTGGGGCCCCGGAAGCTTCTGGATTTTACAAATTCAATAGGGCTTGAACTATGTGTCTAATGTGGTCATTTTTACTATTTTCTGTCATTTTTGATAAAGTGAAATTAATAAAATGACGCAAATTTTAAGGGTTTTTGGAAAAAAATGTAAGTTCTCCCATTAAAAGTAATTCAATAAATCAAAAGATTCTGTCATTTATTTCTCTGAATAAAAAAAAGAATTGCTTCTTTTATCGTTTACATTTTTCTAAACAAGACCACGATTTGCACCCCCCCCCCCTTAAATCCGCCAATGGTCATAATTCCGTGTGTTTACTTTTTCAGTCCGCAGAGATATAATTTCGAGGATTTAAAGAAGTCCGCGGGTCATAATTCTATGGTCCGCGGAGACACAATTCCGCATCTTTTTTTTAAAAGACCTCATACTTCGCGGAAAGTTGTACTCCACAGAAAAATAAATTTATAGCATTCATTTTGCCTAAAATTCATATTGTCAAGGTGTTTTGGGATTGAAATATTACTTTTACCAATAATCGCTTTTAAAATAAAAACTTAAAAATAAAGTATCTATATTCTTTTGTAGTTACACTGTCCAAGTGCAGGTAGGGCATACAGTGTTCGTCATGATGGAAGTTACCATGATACTCAAACCTAATATAACTAGTGGTTAATCGTATGTCGTATCGTATGTGAACGTGAAGTTTGGGGTTCAGATCTTACCATTTTTGACAGCAATTTAATTAATTATTGAAGCTATTATATATATATATATATATAAGTTCAAATCTTGTCTTGACGCTCGATAGGAACAGACTTTTCTATTGCCACCCATTACACTCAATAATTTTAATATGTAGGCGTTTTGTTTGTTATCAGCTTTTGTAGTTTAGTTGTAGTTGTAGTTTCCTTTTCTATTTAGTTTTCTTTTCTTTGTAAATGTTCTATCGTACTGAGGATGTTGTCCTGCAAAATATTTCACTGTTAGCGCTTTCGGCTTTAAAGCTATGTTATTCGAGTTTTGTGTTTCTTGACTATTATTGGATGTATTTACTGTATGTATCAAATATTGAATTCTTTCTACAAACTAACAGTCTCGACGGAGATATCTGATTTTAATTCTGATACTGTGCAAGTGTTAAACCTCTACCTGCATTTGTCACAAATGACAATGACAGCATAAGTACTCACGCTAACAGATAAAACTGGTCCAACTTTGTGTATGGAGTACCGGTCTGTACCGGCGGCATAATTCCTGGGAGTGTCCCCATCCATCTCGTGATCGCTTATGTTCAATTCTCTAGCAACAAAAGCAGAAAATTTCTCCATTCTAGATGGCTGCCCACCAAAACAGACAAACTGGACATCGCCAAACATTTTTTCTAGGTCGTCTTTCTGCGTGTCCAGAGCCAGATGATATAAATGGTCCACATTCAGTGTGAGTAGTTTTTTGTGATTCTTGGGAATAACCAATCTGAAATAGTTTAAACCATACGATATTTATAAATCTTATCAGTGAATATATATAGGCATTTAAGTATATCAAAGGGGCATGGACACGATTTTGGTTGCTTGAATGAATCTTTTATGTTCCAGAAATAAAGATCTTTCATGAATATGTGGATGAAAATTATTTAATATACAGGATACACTAAGCATGGTGTTTGTTTACATCTAAAAGGTTAAATGAATGCGTACGCATGTCATACAATCCCTGCGACGTTCTATTTTACCATTTCCCGTTCGTTCTCCGTGCGTTCAGCGTGCGCTCCCCGATCACTGTTTTGCGTTCACCGTTCACCAACCGCTCGCGCTCACAAAGCGTTCACCGTTCGCACACAATGCATTCGCCTTGTGTTCACCCTTCGTTCAGCATTCAATTGATGGTGAATTGAAACGATCTATCGTTATAACGAGGACAAAATGAAAAGGAATGCGTGCGCAAGAGTGGAAGGCAGCGGTATCTTGAATTATCCATAATCATTTTCCATATCATTAATTGCTGTTTGATTGATTATATTCTAACTAAAAAAAATTTCTTCATGCAGGAAATATTGAACAGCGTTTGAATAAATATCTCGTAAGAAACATAAATTTATATAATTATGCAATGCCCATGTACCGGGACATTATGTACCGCTACATTCATGCAGAGATGCTCACTGCGTGGAATGCCTTTTTATTTGTTCACTTCTCCTGAGAAGCTATAGAGCTATTAATGTAGTCTGGTGATATCGACACCATTTTGTATTCACATTGTTTAAATACAAATATAACTTTCCGTACCTAATTATAAAATAAATACGATGTAGGGAAAACATCCATGATATCCCGAATCCATCGTTCACCGTTCGCTTACCGTTCACTTTGCACTCGCGTTTGCGCTCTGTTCGCGTTCAGCGTTCACACACCGTTCAGTTGGGAAGTAGAACGTTTCAGGGACTGTAAACAAACGCTTTTTATCATCCAATAGTACACGTAAGGACATTAAGATTTTTCAAAGGTCTGTCCAAAACATTCAAAATTTCGACATAGGTTCAGCTAATAGATTTAGGATGCAGTTATAAAGAGAAAAGAACTGAACATATTCGTTGAAAAGGCATCTTAGAACCCCCCCCCCCCCCCCCGAAGCCGTCCATTCAACGTTGGCGCCATGTTGATAGTTGAGTCACGTAATAGGGCTCTGCCTTGTTTGAAAATGAAAAGTTTAGATGTCTCACATACATCCTTGCGTCAGATTTTGAAATTTAGGTTTGTTACTAAATTTTACACGTATCAAGTGCTTTCATATTACTATTTAAATATCCAAGTTTTTCTTGTTATAATTGCGTCAATGCCCCTTTATAAAGGATCCGAAAAGAAATTGTAGAACTGATATCTGTCTCCTTGTTATAATTTTGAATTTACTGACTGAGTGGCAGTTAATAAAACACGAGGCCCACAGGCCTTATCGGTCAACTGAGTACAAGTGAATAGTATCACTACTCCCAAGGGCTATGAAATCTAGGAAAAATGTTCTGAATATCTAAGCTAAATTCTAATGTTCAGCAACAACAAAAAACCCTAACCCAAGGATCATGACATTTACAATTTTTGTAGAGGCCTTCCTGCTCTACATTTTTATGCATTTAGTTTTTCTTAAACATGTGCAGTTCTAGAGAAGAAGATTTTTGAAAATTGGTCAATTTGGGGCAGTTTGTGTCCCATCCCTAAGGTCCCTGGGGTGCAGGAATCCTGAAATTACAATTTATGCCCCCCCCCCCCCGTTCCAAAGATCCTTCATACCAAATTTAAAAAGAATTGGAAAACAATGTAGTAGTTAATTGTTAACGCACGACGGACGACAACCAATTGCAATAGGTCACCTAAGTTTACTCAGGTGACCTAAAAACCTGAAAATGTATGGCCCAGGCAATCATATATGTTTTCAACTGGTGACCCTTACCTTGGACAATCACCTTGGTACAAGGTCATGACATACCATGTGGCCACAGTAATTCCCTATATCACATATAAGTATTAAAATGTCTCTCTATTACAGAGTTATGGCTTGGACAATAATTTATATAGTGACATTGACCTTTGTCAAATGACCTTGGTTTAAGGTGACTATACACACATCGTGTGGTCTTAAACTCAAAACTTTCCGCCATTTTGTCTTAAAAAATAACCCCCTCCAAATAAATAAATAACAAAAAATACTAAAAATAAGCATTCGCCATTGTAGGTTTTCGATCTATATCGTTGGTGATTTTCTTTTTCCAATAGAGAGTTTTCAACGGAAACCTATAGATTGGTTGATTTCAGCAGTAATTTTAAGCTTTGGTAAATGTACGTTGTATACATAAAGATCAATATGGGTAAAAAAGGTACAAATTTGGGTCGCAACCCTCCTTCCTACTTCTGAAAGATTTCTGGATCTGCCACTGCATCTTATATATAATACCCATTTCAAAGATTAACGTGATATCAAAGGTTTTAAATAAAAGGGAGATAATCCATTTGGAGTTATCATTCATTATTTGCACTACGGGTTTAGTTGTACTTTAGTTCACGTTGCCCCGTTCTGTTATATAATACAGAGTCGGTTCATTCACATCAGTTGGGTGTACGGAAATAGCTTTTATTGACTCGCGCCTTGACTAGGTTATCTTCACTCGATTAGAAATTTCTTACTAAGCAGCTTCTATTATTTCCAATGAAAAGGTATTGTAAGCATCTTGTTTGGCAAAGAGGTGTTGTCCCTGATAAGCCATTTGATTGGTTAATCAATGAAAACAAGGTACAACGTGCTTTTAAACGTGAGGAGTTTCACAAGGGCGCCAGTTATTATTAAACAAGTAATTCTATTTTATGTTACAATTCGAAAACCGAATGGTAATAATTTACTCTCCACTTCACGTTATCAGCTTCCTTCTATCGTGAATGTTCTTCTCAGATTACACGTTTTCATTGTCTTGAAAATTCAAAGATGCCCTCTGAGACTGAGTACAATTATATCTCGATATGTAGGCAGTAACAATCAAACACTCACCCATTCCCATTTCCAGCTCTACTCACAGCATATGCCATCTTTCTGGTCAGAATTAGCTATCGATCCTATCTGGAAACTGCGAATCCTTCAAAATCCTCTGCTAGAGTAACAATCAACGAGGGGGTACGGACGGGGAATTCGCTCTCTTCGCCAGGAAGGAAGTCGATGGTTCGGTCACTAGGTGACCAGTTATTGGCACGTGCACATTTGCATGACAATCATAGCAATTTGATAAAAATGTGAATATAGATATGATGATGTATATATATATATCAGTATATAGTTCTATTGAAGTTATACTACAGTTAGAGCCACACAGGTATAACAAATGCATGATGGCTCGTCATCTTTATAATTATCATAAGGTAGCTTTATAAATTAGCTGACAGACAGAATTAAAAAATTTGATATATTTGAATTTAATTCAACAAGAATCAAATTCAGAATTTAAGAAGATTTATCATTGTAAACCTTTATTACAAGTGAATTGTACACCCATATGGGCCAAGCAGTCTTTTTGTTTATAATAACACACTTACAAACTAGTGTAAATAAGAAGGGACTTCTGGCTGATACTCAACAGGTATGAACAGCCGATAAAACCAGGATTTCATATAGAATATAAATTAGCAAAAAGAAAACGTGAAAATCTTCCTCCGTAGTAATTACACGACATGTAAAGTAATTCATCAATATTGATCTCTTTATGGTCACTATATACAGTGTAGTTCAATTATCTATCTTAGAGGGGCATGGACACGATTTCAGATTAAAAATTTCAAATTCTATTTTTCCATTTTTAATGTTTAGAATGTTTCAATAAGGTACTTCTAATGGTCAGCTAAAATTTGAGTGTCAGTTGTCGAGGTACATGGGAGATACATTTTGTTTTAAACATGCTATTTTTTTATTAAGCAATCTATATGTAAACAAAAACATGGCATGACCCTTGTTTACATTACAAAGAATTGTGAGTGCTGTATCTCACTTGTTACTCAAAATCTGATATTCAAATTTTGGTTTGGTGGACGATTAGGAATACTTCAGTTAAGCATTGTAAACAATAAAAATGGAAAAATAAAATTTGAGGGAATCTTTCACCTCAAATCGTGTCCATGCCCCTTTAAAGACAATGTCAAGCAATCATTGTTTTATTTGTAATCAATATTAATAATGCTATGTCAAATAGTGTTAATAATGTTAAGCTTTATTTAGCTAATTATTTCTCCCCAAGGAATTGCCTGTGATTTTTTAGAATTTGGCAATGGTTTTCAGGAAGGCACTATATCATGTACTATTTTCTAGAACTGGGGGGGGGGGGGGGGGGGGCTTGTTTAATTACATAAACACAAAAGGATGAGAAACAAGTTATGAAATTTTACGGATTCTACAGGTACACGTATTGTTACAATTGTCAGAAAGATACATTTATGAAATATGAGAAATTATTGCAGATTGTAAGTTAGACAATAATGATAATAAGATTAAAGAAAATTGAGGCATTCATTTTATGCAAATAGGTATAGTAAGCGTCAATCTCTAAATTGAAATCTATTGTACATTTAGTACACAACATGCGTTAGTTTTTTAAATGGATTCATATCTTCAGAGTTTATTCTTACAGCACATATCACAACCTGTGTTTAAATGATTCAGATTGTACTTGTCCTGAGGCTGTTTTGAATGTGTTTTCTCATATTGAGATTTCCCCCCAAAGACCTAAAGCGTCAAAACAGATGTAATTCCGGGATTCTCTTAGAAGAGCTAGCGTTGTGGAGGGATATGTAGGTATGCTAATGCATTTACCATATTTCACAACTCAAACTGGGAATTATAGTAATTTAGATATGTGGTAGGTATACATGTGACTTGTTATCATCGATGTAATAAGATTTCACGAAATAATCAAATTTCCAGTCCTTGTTTATAATTAAGAATTTGAAAATACAACATTAACCCTTCATGAAGTCCGACGGCGTGAAGTGTCACAGTTCATACCTTCATTTATTTTCAGAATTCCCAGCAGTTAAAATAGACGCACTATATTTATCAAGATTCATACGCGCATTGTTCACAAATGCATCCCATTCATTAGGAAATGACTATCATCATTACAATTGTTAAAAACATCGGACATATATGTATGGCACAAGAAATATAATTACAGCATGTGCAACAACACAGTCAACTAGCTTTTATGCATCGTCGGAAATCCACGATACGTCGCTCTCCGTTTGGAGCGACCGACCGTGGGCAATCTGATTAAAACCAGCTCCTCGATCCGCCTCGAGTGGCAACAAATCAAAAGAAATAAAGGAGTGGATCGAGGAGCTGATTTTAATCAGATTGGACCGTGAGTTTCCGACGATGGCTTTTATGGTATGATATATCGCAAGAATAATGAATGTTAAGAAAATTATGAACAGAAACTAAATCACACTTTTCAATTTTACCGCTGCGGTGCTCTAGAGGTAGAGCGTTCGCCCCGCATGCGGAAGGTCGGGGTTCGAATCCCGGCCGCGACAGACCTAAGTCGTTAAAACAGGTAGTGATAATTCCATCGCCAAACGCTCGGCATCAGGTGTGAATGTCACGGGTCCTCGAAGATGACCTTAAAAACGGGTGTACCGTGTCACAGTAGGTGTGGCACGCTAAAGAACCTTCAATGCTCAATGGCCGTAAGCGCCGAGTATAGGCCTAAATTTGAAGCCCTTCACCGGTCTTGGTGACGTCTCCATATAAGTGAAAAATTCTCGAGAGCCCCTCGACACAAGACACAACCAATCAGGAATACCCCTCCCCCAAACTTTTGATATATTTACATGCAGTACCAGAATGTTGATGTACCAGTTGACTGGCTAGTGTTCATATACTGAGCTCGATGGTGCTGTACAGTCTCACAACACGTAAACTTGTGTGGTATATATATATATGTTGTTTTTATCAACAGAACTCGAATTTTATGTTTATTTTAAGTCGCCCTCGCTGTTTTTGCTACTTTCATATGTGAAAAGATTATACATTCCTTAACTGAATCTCTGGACGATCAAATCTTGGTATTGTCAATTATTTTTTCTCCTGTACCATTAGATTTGTTTTTGTCACCTATTCCTGGAACCAAAATGTGAAAATACCTTTCAGAGGTGCAGGGGTTTGTCTTCCGGATTGAGAAATACAATGTACATGTATATATACGCTTTAAAGGCAAATCTATTGCCAAGATTCCCGGTCCACAGGCACCTGAGATCCGTCCAGTTTTGAATGCCTTGAGTGTCTCCCTCTCAGAAGTTGAAACATCGCTCCTTTCCAAAGGATTAAACTTTTGTCCTACTCCACAAAACGGGGATAACACTCGGGTATTTTTCCGTAAACAGAGACTCAAGGAACACTTCCAGGAAGGATGAAGGCTATTCTGACATTTCCTCCCAGTCTTCAAAGAGGTCTGAGCTACAAAAACGATACAAGCCTAAGATCTCCTGGGAGCCTCCGTCTAGAAAATATAGGGCCTTGGAATCTTATAATGATGTAGTGCAGTCTGATATCAAAGACCTCCTGTCTCAAAGACGGTACGTTCCAGATAACCTCAATATGGAAGAAAGAGTTGCCCTTCAAATGCTCAAAAACCTTGACGACATTATCATAAAGAAAGCAGACAAAGGGTCTACCGTAGTCATTCTAGACAAAGAATCGTACATAGCCGAAGCCAACAGACAGGTGTCTGACGAGCGGTTTTATAAAAAAGACGAATTCAGATCCTACGGAGGAATTTTCAGCCCTCATAATTGAAACCCTAAACAAAATGAAGAAGAAAATGAAGAAATAGAACACTATGTTTATGATGTACACTGTCCTGTTGACTGCAAACCTGGGCAGTTCTATATCCTCCCAAAAAATCCACAAAGAAAGCATGCCTGACCGACCCGTCGTAAGTGCCATCAGACATCCCACAGAGAGAATTTCTTAATTCCTTGGTTTACTCCTCCGTCCTCACGTACAAAATTTGCAGTCATATCTTAAAGGCACAACCGATTACATTAAAAAAGACTCCCTCTTCTGACCTCCCTGACCAGGCATTGTTGGTGACAATGGACGTCACCTCCCTGTATAACAACATTCCACACCAGGAGGGTCTTGTTCTTTCAAAGCTTGTAGCGAAGTTTGGGATATGAGGTTCATTCAAGGACCTTCGACTGAATCGTTGGTCAAGCTACTGGAACATGTTCTCAAACTCAATAACTTCATGTTCTACGGCGAACATTACCTATAAATTTGTGGCACGGCCATAGACACCAAAATGGCCCCTTCTTATTCCAACATTTCCTCTGGAATACTTGACCGTAACCTACTAATGATGGCACCAATAAAGCCTCTTAGTTTTCTTACGATTCATTTACGATATTGAGATGAAATCAAAGTTGGAGAGACCTGGGCAACTTTATTGAACTAGCCAATGCATTTCAAGCTTCTATTAGTTGCAGTTGATATTTCCACATTCAGTAATCACAGGCAATTGCATCGCTTGGGGTCGAATTTACTATTAAAGAGTACTCTTAATAAATTCGACTCAAAGATTATCGACAGAAATACGTTCAAAGGAGTACCTAAAGATTTAGCCACCAGAGTCCATCGCATCTGCTCTACTCCTTCACTTTATCAAGAACAGAGCATCTATCTGAAAAAACTTTCTATGCAAGAGAGATTAAGTGAAGGCCCAAAAGTACAAGCAGCTATTGATGAGATGTCAAAACACGACAGACAATCCCTAATACAATATAAAGAACAATCAATAGGTGACAGAGTTCCAATGTTTACAACATACCACCCTGTCTTGAAAATACCTAAACAAGATTTTGATGAAGCATTATGATATTACCATTCTTCATATTAAACCAAGAATGGCCGATATCTGCAAGGAGCCAACCATGGCTGCCTTCAGACATCCACGAAATCTTGAAAACCCTGTTACAGGCCGATGTTATCGAATTGTTGGAGACACATCCTGTCGCACGGACAACTGTATTTATCTCATAAGCTGCAAGGTCTGTGACCAACAATACGTAGGTAAAACCAGGGACCTACGTAAAAGGATCAATATTCACCGGTCTACCATTAAATCAAAAGGGTCAAAGAACCCGTTACTGGGCATTTTAATCTCGCAGGACACAAATGGGTTGGTTGGTTGTATATTGTTTAACGTCCCGCTCGAGAATTTTTCACTTATATGGAGACATCACCATTGGCGGTGAAGGGCTTCAAAATTTAGGCCTATGCTCGACGCTTACAGCCTTTAAACAGGGAGGGATCTTTATCGTGCCACACCTACTGTGACACGGGGCCTCGGTTTTTTTCAGTCTCATCCGAAGGACCGGCTCATTTAGTCGCCTCTTAGAACAATCAAGGGATACTGAGGATCTATTCTTACCCATATTTCCACGGGATTATAATACTGTTTCATATATTTCATTTTTGAAAATCCCAGGAGGGCATGAACTGCAACGCTTTACGCCCAGCATACTTCATAAAGCGCATTAACGCTTCATAAAGAGGTGAAGATAACGAACAGTGATCAATCTCACAACTCCTCTAAAGAATACAAAAGTAAAAGTAAAGCCAATACGGACCACTGGACATAGCAAAGGTGGGGCTGGTGAAAAATGCAGGTTTGATAGAAAGTAATCAGAAAAACGTAAAACCCGGCCCTATGAGATTCGAACTCCTGATCTACGGAACGACTGTCACATTGTAGGTTATGCGGAGCTAACCGGCCAGGCAGTGAAGCTTAAACAGGTGAGAAATGTGTCTATACTTCCATTTATTATATATGGTGCGAAAGGAAACCAGTCATTATGACGACATGTCAATTCATCGTTAACTGATTGCATTGCAGAATTTAAAATTTTGAGAAGAAATTTATATGTTTTCCTTTTTGTTGTTTCTACCAGGTATCCTTTTGAACTCACGAAAACACAGTGTCCTTGATATCCTTACGATCCAATCAAAACCTATTGCCCTTACCCCCACCCGATTTATATTTATCCGCCACTGCACTGACTGCAGTATCCAATATTGTGTCCCTCCCTATATATCCGCCACTGAAGTATCTCAATATTGTTAACAGTTGATCAAATCAGGGTCACTCCCTCCCCAGCTCCAAATGACTCTTATGCGGTCAAAATGCTAGTATACATGTCTACTTAATCCAGTTTCCTGTCCTAATACCTCATTTATCTTTATATATATACTTCAACCACTAACCGTTAAGCTAGTCTATATGTAAATCCCAATCGGATGAGTCTCGTCCTTTTTCTTACAACATCTCTTTGATAATCGCTTTCAATCAGCCAACTATTTCCATATACTCTGCACCTGTTACAGAGTAGTGACGATGTTGTTGATGGCAGGAAGTCAAAGTACTGGAAGTACTGAATAGCGTTAATCTGAGTGTAAATCCTGATGTTTTCTTGAGACCTGACATTACTTTGGTAACATTAAGCAGGTTTCATACTATACATACTCGTACTAGTGTTCTACCACAAGGTCTTATTCATCACAAAGTTGATAAAAAAAGGATGATATTGATACTTATAGTAAATACAACAAAATAATGTATATTTATTAAAATAATTCCATATCAATGTGAGTGAAAATTTCTCGAAGGGACATACAACAAACAAACGTCAAATTGTTTAAATTTCCTTGTTGGTAGTTAATACAAAATCTTTAATGAACTCGATTTGAAAAAATATTCTCTCCCCATAATGAACGATATATAAATACACAACGCAGTCAGCACTAAATGGCGGCGGACTGGAAGCACATATGAATCGATTGATTGATTGATTGATGTTTTCCGCCACACTCAACAATCGATTGAAAATAGTAAGTGATTTGTCTGTTATATTCAGGGGGTGGTGGGGTTGCAAGAGAATTCTATCAATGAAACAGGTGAAAATGTTTAATTTACATATCATTGTAATTCTACAAAAGAGTTTTCAAGAATGCGAGAGTAGTATATTTGTTTGTTTTGTTTGTTTTATACGGAAGCCGATAGGTGCCAGGGTATAGAATTAATATTTATTTAACTGGCGGCCGCCACTTAATTTATGTGGCGGCCGCCACTTAATTTAACTGGCGGCCGCCACTTAATTTAACTGGCGGCCGCCACTTATTATCTGGCGGCCGCCACTTATTATCTGTCGGCCGCCAGATAATAAGTGGCGGCCGCCAGTTAATTTATCTGGCGGTCGCCACTTAATTTATGTGGCGGCCGCCAGTTAATTTATGTGGCGGCCGCCAGTTAATTTATCTGGCGGCCGCCAGTTAATTATATGGCGGCCGCCACTTAATTTATATGGCGGCCGCCACTCAATTCAAATCATTTATATGGCTGTCACCAGTTATTCAATTCCTCTCTCTTTCTCTATCTCTCTCTCAAAATGAAAGGGGTGCAATCCATCCCCAATGCTTAGTAATATGTATGTGATATATATATATATATACAATTAAGAACATTGAATTATTGTTTTTCGATTGTACTGTTAAATACGTAGAACCACAGGGCTGACCTTCCATTTATTTGAACGTTCAATTTCTATTATTTTCACATTTAAACTAAATTATTTTCACATGTGAAATAAGATTAATTGGCCCCCACCCCACTCTTTTGGTGGTAGTAATGAATGGTAAAAATGTAATAATGAATGAACTGATCAATTGAAGGATGAACGGAGCTCCCTCCCTCAAATTTAGGAGTACGAAGTTTGGACAAGAGACATTTTAGGTTCCTTTTCTGCTTGTCAACAATTGTAGAAGACAATTTCTCCTCCGACTGTCCCTATGCACTTTGAAAAACGATGCTGCGTGTTTGCGTACTATTCTAAATCTTTCCAAAATAATCACTCAGCGATACGAATTACATTGTTTTTGCAATTGGCAGCCGCCATATATAAATTAAGTGGCGGCCGCCAGATAAAATAACTGGCGGCCGCCAGTTAATTTATATGGCGGCCGCCAGATAATAAGTGGCGGCCGCCAGATAATAAGTGGCGGCCGCCAGTTAAATTAACTGGCGGCCGCCACATAAATTAAGTGGCGGCCGCCAGTTAAATAAATATTAATTCTATACCCTGGCACCTATCGGCTTCCGTAGTTTTACGTCCCTTCGAGAAATTTTTACTCCTATTGAGACGTTACCAGTTTTAGGTGAAGTACCACAAATCTAAACTTATGTTTAGTGCTCAATGTCGTAACAGTGGGATACTTTAATGTGTCAAGGTCATATCCGAAAACACACTTCTAAATGCCGAGCGTTTGGCGGAGGAGCAATCGCTACCGATACTGTTACGTCTTAGGATTGACGCGGTTATGGCACTTAGGGAGTCCGAACTCACAACGTACCTCATGGTTACGAACCGAACGTTCTAGTATACCACTGCGCTACAAAGTACTGTGGTCGGTCGGCGGAGGGTGCTTGCTCCTCCTGGGCGCTTAATTGATCTATCATTATAATATCATACTATGATATGGTAAAATTATTATATGAAGTGGTATTATCATTACATGACGGGACAGCCTAAATCATTAAAACAGGTAGTGACAGTTTCATCGCCAAACGCTCGGCACCAGGTGTAAATGTAACAGGTCCTCGGAGATGACTTTAAAAATGGATGTCCCATGTCACAGTACATGCAGGTGTGGCACGCTAAAGAACCCTCCCTGCTCAATGGCCGTAAGCGCCGAGCATAAGCCTAAATTTGAACAGCTGTTGAAGCCCTTCACCGGTCTTGGCGACGTCTCCATATTAGTGAAATATTCTCGAGAAGGACGTTAAACAAGATACAATACAATCAATCATTACATGATGTGATTACATCGTTATAGGAAGTGGTAATATCGTTACGTGCCGTGATACTGTCATTATGGTAACGTCCAATGACGTTACATGATCATGAGGTACCTTCATACTTGTACTTTGCAACCAGCAGCCATTACTAAACGTCTGTGTGAACCCATCGTCGGATACCCACGGCTGATCTCGTCTTCTACTCATAATGATCAACGAATGGAGTAGCATGGTTGGACTGTGAGAGGAACGGAACGCTGTGAAGTCGACGTCGAAAAACGAACCAAGGGCACGTTATGCAAGTTCATTTACACCCCGGTTAACGCCTAAAAAATAGTTCCTGCATCACGTAATAATTTAATCACATGATATGAACAATAAAAATGATGGATTAAAAAAAGTGCAATCCATGCAATTTGGCAAACCCGCCAGGAAACTGAAAAATGAAGGTTTTCAATAAAAGACCTGGGAATGGTATTACGCGCAGCTTATGTACGTCACTCCTCCCTTGGTTGAATATTCTAACAATATATCTTGGCATTTTTTTTTTTATTTTTGCAATGTAGGGCTTCTGGGCGGAAAAGGTACCAACTCAGGTTGCACCTCTTTTCCTCTTAAAATTTTCTGGATCCGTCCTTGACACAATGGACGAAAAATAACAAATGTCTAAGCTGCAGATGAGAAAATTACAATGGCCAATGTATAGAAATACGATTTTTAACCGGGAGATGGCGAACAAGGAGGTAATTTGCGCGAAGTCTTGATTTACGTGTGTATTCAAAAATACAGTTAAAATGTGCATTGTTATTAAAGTTTGACTATAAAATATATCTTTAGGCCCATGGTCACAAAACTTTAATGATGTTTCGAAATCGAGGTTTATTTCAATGTATAGTTAAACAAAAAGCCCATGGGCCACATCGCTCACCCGAGTCACCTTGGCTCATATTCAAAGATTTTCCTTATATATTCACATGTAAATCTTTGATTCCTATTGTGGCACCAACCTACTCCCGGGGGCCATGATTTTTACAAAATTGAATCTGCACTATGTCATGATGCTTTCATGTAAATGTAAACTTTTCTGGCCAGCGATTGCTTTGTGCCAACTTTGGTTTTTGAAGAAGTCAAAAATGTTAGAAATTTACAGACGGGCAGACGGACGGACGCCGGACTACGGGTGATCAGAAAAGCTCACTTGAGCTTTCAGCTCAGGTGAACTAAAAAGAAAGCATTTTAGTTCACCCCTCCCTCCGAGTCCTTTCAGTACTTTGATTATAGTAGAGGCTCACTGATGAATGCGAATCAGTTGATGAACGGATTATCTTCGAAATTAAAGGCGCCAAAAATGAAAGTAGGAAGATTTAGATGAGAATGAAAGTCAGAGAGGGGGAAAATGGCAGATAATACGTATGAACTTGACGATGAACAGAAAGAGATTCCACAGGTATATTTAATTCTTAGTAGTAAGGCTAATGCTTCCTTTACATTTTATTTGAATTCATGCACAGGGCAATGGGCTTTTCTCTCTCTCTCTCTCTCTCTCTCTCTCTCTCTCTCTCTCTCTGACTACAATAGATATTATATTCGTGACAATGACTGACTCCCCCCCCCCCCTCTCTCTCTCTACAAATGGATATTATATTCGTGAGAATGACTTGCCTTCCCTTTAAAACATGAATGAAAATATAAATATCAGCAATATTTATATATTCAGGACTTAGATTTGGTTTCCTAGCTGGGTAGTCAGGCAGTTAAGGTGGATCGATCCTCATGTGACTTATCAATAATAATGGTTAAAAGTGCAAAAACTGTATTAATTTCCATTCAATATAGTTAAATTTAAACAATAACCAAAGAAAATGTGTATGTTGCCACATTTTTAAAGATGTGAGACATAAAAAAGACGGAAGTATATATTAACATAAGAAAATCACACATTTTCGTTGTGCAGAATAATTAAAATAGATAAAAACTTGTTGAAATGACAAATTTTAAATGTCAACAGTTTAAAAAAAACTGCTAATTCATAAATATGTATAAATTATTTGTGGATATTAGGGAAATCATGCATAATAGACATGCTGTAGAAGAAATACCAGCATAGGAGTTATTGCCCTTGACAACATTTTTTTGATTTTAAAAAATTGATTATCTATAGAAAATATACACTTTTTCAATATCAATAGTTTACCAGATTTTTTATTTTATGCAGTGAATAAAATTTCTCAGAAGATATATTTCTATCATGTGCAAAGTTTAATTTGATAAAGATTTTTGTAAAACCTATGACATCACACAAGGATCGATTAACCTTAACATGTCAACTGCAGATCCCAGGTTTGAAGTCAGCAGGGGTTTTAATTTTTTCATGATTGCTTTCTACTTAAGGTGGGTCCTTAGTCCCGGATTTTGGGTTTTTTTGGTAGCATTTTTTAGTTTGGAATTAATAAATTAACATTCAGTAATGAAAAAAGGCAAAAGAGTTAAGGATTTCCATATTAATTTTCATTACAGACACAACAGAAGTCATGTACCCCTATCTAGATTTTTATTAAATTCATTGGAAACAGTTTGTTGTTATTTTAAAATAAAAACAACAAAATATTTTTTGAATTGCATTTATTTATCGGGAAACATGTCAATATTAAACTAAAACAAATGTCATTTTGAATATGTTCATCAAGTTTTAGAATGATGTGTGCAAAATTATTGAATTAGCGTCTTTCTCCAAAATGTTAAAAAACAAACAAATGTGGACGCATTTTCCTTATAGCATGGTTTACATATAATTTTTTCTGTTTATATTAGTAGATGTACATCTGTTATAGTTATTTATGAAAAAAAAATCCATACCTTTCCTTAATAATTTCAAATCTATAGCTTCCAGAGTATGTATACCCCATAAAAAAAACAAAGTCTGGCACCATACAGTTGAGCTATTCAAAATCACTCGGGATTAAAATTTTATGTAATTTCATGAAAAGACACAGATAATGATTCCTTATCACCTTGGTGAAATGTTTGTCAAAAATAAAGGAAATCTAATCGCATAATGGACTTGATAAATAATTTAATGAAAACAGAGAAATCGTCCTTGGATTCAATATCTTGAAACATATCATTGACTATTCACATATAACTAATACTTTTGAAAAATTTTATGCCTAACAAGATTTTTTACAATAATTATTGAAAAAGACTCCAACAAAAATTTTGTTCCTGTCATTAAATCATTGACTTTGCCAATTGCTATGACGTCACAAGGGTGTGGAACTACGTCAAACTGCATTATTTGACTAAATAAATTTGGAAATTTGTGTTTTCAATTTCAAAATATTATACATATTCTCCACTTTTCATCCATATCAAATTTCACTGGTCCATTCCTCCTTCCAAATTGTTGCCGAGTTGGTCAATTTTGTAATTTGTTCATAGTTTAATTATATTCTTTTTCAATTTCATGCACAAGCTTTTCAATTAGAATTTTGTTTTCTTTTTTCTTTTGTTCCAGCTCAGTTTCACTGCCTGATTCCTCATCTAAGTCACTTCTTTTCCGTTTCTTTTTCTCATTATTTTCTGCGACTTTAGCCTTGCTGGAACTTGTTGTACTGACTACTTTCTTTTTGATTCCAGGGCGTGCTCCGATTGCTTTTCATATATGTTTAATAAGTGGTGGGGAACCAGTTTTTTACTTAGAATTCCTATAGACAAGCCGGTCTATAGCTATTACGATCGTTATAGACCGACTCGATTTTCTATAGACCGACATTGTCTATCGGTCCATGGTTAATTTCGCACACTGTCAATAATTACAAATTGACTATAGATCTAGTCTAAAGCTATGTGATTGACTGTCACTCTTTATCTCCACATAGTGTGTCTCTCAACTTCTCCAGTCTCTCTAAAATCTTCACTCTCTCACGTTCACAACGTTATATACGTAATGTAAAACAGACGGCCGGCGATCGGTCACGTGACAAGCGAAAAGGCAACACGCTTTTTGTGACGCTCCGTCTTTTTGACAATTTTTTCCTGGATTTAATGCCAGTTTTTGGTCGCAAATGTTCATAGTGTATATATATTGTGCAATTTAATAATTTCTGATGACATTTGGATTTCTCCTTATTTTGATTTGGAGTTTTTTGTGCATTTTCTTTGTGCCGATACCTTCAGTGAAAACTGGTGAAAACTGCTCAGGAAATTCTAACATATCCACAATGACAAATCAACAAATGATAAAACCGGTTTATCTGCGTAACTGACTTTCAAAGCAACAAAACTTCAAGAATAACAGACTTTCACTTGCTTACGGCAGTTCAGAAGAAAGTAAATGATATAAAATGCATCCAACTTGATCGCGACCTTTGGCGCATATATCTAAATTCTAGAGAAAGCAGACAGTTGTTAGTGGCAGAGGGATTTGAACTTCAACAGAGAACGATCAATGTGTTTGATAATAATCCGTTTTCTGCGGGTACCGAGAAGCCCGACGAGGATATACTCTGAGTGACAATCCGAGGAGTCCCTTTATCTGTTGATGACAAATGTGTTACTGACATGTTAACCAAACTAGGCGCTAAGCTCACGTCAGAAATCAAGTATGAGAAAATACGAAATCCGTCCACTAGGAAAATGACGGACATACTCAACGGAAACCGCTTCGCATACATGCGACCCTTCCCTGATGGCAAATTCCTACCAAAATCAAGTTTTTGTGCTGGATTAAAGTGCTCTATATTTCATCATGGCCAACCAAAACGAGAGAGAAATTTGCGTTGTACCAACTGCTGGGGAGACGACCATATGAGGCATCAATGCGAATACGAATCCTGCTGTAAAGTTTGTCATGAAACTGGACACAAGCCGGGGTCCGAGGATTGTAGACATCATGAAAACCGACAGAAGGATGTGATTACTTTTGGCGGAAAAGATGACCCTCTATCTAATTTTTATGAGTGTGAGATAGATATTTTTGGATTCAATCACCCTACTTCTGAACACGCATTTCAATATGCGAAGGCTATGAGGTCTGGAGACATGCTGCGAGCTACGAGCATTAGAGAAGCTGCCACCCCACTTGAGGCAAAACGGATCGGAAAACAAGTGACCACGAAAGACCAGTGGGAAGACACAAAAGATGTGGTGATGCGTGAAATCATTGAAAAAAAAAATCAATCAATGCAGTGAACTTAAAGAACAACTATTAAAAATCGGAAAGCAGAGCACCATCATCGAAGCCGTGTATGATGACTATTGGGGGTCAGGCTTGGACAAAGCAGGCACTCTACACACCACACAGAGGAAATGGCCAGGGAAAAACACTCTCGGCAAAATATTCATGGACCTAATCAAGAACAGAAAGATCGGCCGTAATCTAAGCACCCAAACACCAAGTGCCCCGGCTTCTCAGCGTGGTAAAAAATCGTAACTGGATGTAAGAGTTATCTCTCTTTGTATCTGACATACTAGAAATGAAAAATTTGTCAATTCGTTCAATTAACTGCAGAGGTTTAAACACTTATGAAAAAAGGGTTAAACTATTTACATGGTTAAATGATATAAACGCTGATATAATCTTTATTCAAGAGACACATTTCATAGAAAAAAATGAACATATTTACAACTCAAGATGGCATGGAAAAAGTATTCATAGTTTTTCAGATTCTCAATATAGCAGAGGAGTATCAATACTGTTTAGAAAACAATTACCTGTTGAAATTTTAAATGTACATAGATCGAATGATGGTAGGAGACTTCTTGTTAATCTAAAATTTGAAGAAAATGTTTTCACTTTTGTTAATATTTATGCACCAAATCAGATAAAAGAAAGAAATGCTTTTTTAAAAAGAATTTCAACATGGTGTAATCAATATACAATTAACAAAGAAAATTTTGTCATAGGAGGGGATTTTAATTGTGAGTTAGACAATGAAAATAGTGCAGATAAGAGTTTATATACACTCAAACAGTTTATTAATAGTTTTGAATTAAGTGATGTATGGAGATCACTGTATAATAAAGAAGGTTTTACATGGTGCAATGGTGACAATATACCAACCTCTAGAATCGACTACATTTTCATATCTTCTAACCTATGTTTTATACCAAATAATGTAACTGTGAGGAGAGTTCCAGGCTCTCACTCAAATGGTATTAGAATGTCTGATCACATGTGTTTAAAACTTACATTAGATATATCAGGTAACATACGTGGGCCAGGGTATTGGAAATTTAATACATCTCTACTTGAAAATAAAGAATTTATAAATTCGATGAACTCATTTTTGGAAAACTTTCAAGATAGTGATGATGACTCACATACACATTGGGAAAAATTAAAAACCTCAATTAAAACATTTTGTATAAACTTTTCTAAACGAATCAGAAAATCATATAATCTAAAAATTAAAGAAGCTGAAAATGAACTAAATGAAATTGAAATATTACACTCTAGTGAAATTGATATGAACAGAAAACGTTTCTTAGAGGAATCTTTATCAAACCTCATAAATGAGAAATCAAAGGGAGCGCAAATAAGATCAAGGGCAAATTGGGTAGAAAAGGGTGAAAAAAATATTTCATACTTTTTAAGATTGGAGAATCAAAGGCAAACATGCAATACTATTAAACAGCTAAGAAATGAAGATGATACTTTAACTACTGATAACGATGAAATATTACGCAAAATGAGTGTTTTTTATGAAAATCTTTATAAATCTTACGATATTGAAGAAAATAAGATAGAAGAATATTTTTCCAATGTAAGTGTTGAAAATATCCTGAATGAAAATGATAGACAAATACTTGAACTATTCCCAACATTACAAGAGTTTTCAGATGCACTTTCTGCAATGAAAAATAATAAAAGCCCTGGTCTTGATGGACTACCAAGTGAGTTTTATAAAATGTTTTGGCCTAAACTTAAAAAACATTTCTTTTCTACCATTCAAAAATCTTTTGATGATAATAAATTACCACTTTCTCAGAGATTGTCAGTTTTATCCATTATATACAAAAAAGGAGATAAAAATTTGCTAGAAAATTACAGACCAATTAGTTTGACTAACACTGACTACAAAATCATCGCATTTACTTTTGCAAGACGATTACAAAAAGTAATTAATAATTTAATATCAAATGACCAGTCTGCATATATTAAAGGTAGATTTATAGGATTAAATGCAAGAATAATAGCTGATATCTTTGAATATTGTGAAAATTGTAATGAGGACGGAATATTATTATTTCTTGATTTTCAAAAAGCTTTTGATTCAGTGGAATGGAATTTTATGTTTAAAGCACTTAAATCCTTTAATTTCGGTATTAATTTCTTAAAGTGGCTGAACATTTTATATACAGAGCCTTTATTCAGAATGAAAAATAATGGGTGGATATCAAAAACCTGTAAAATGTCCCGGGGCATCCGTCAGGGGTGTCCCATTTCTGCTATAATATTTTTGTTTGTTACTGAAATTCTTGCAATTCAGATTAGAAAAAGCAATAGCATCAAAGGTATTAACATGGTTAATAATGACAAAGATAATGAAATTAGAATTGTCCAACATGCAGATGACTGTACACTCCCTTTAAAAGATGAAGTCTCAATGAATAATGCTCTAGATATCATAAATAAATTTAGTTCCGTTTCGGGAATGATTCTTAACACATCCAAATCGGAAAGTATCTTAATGGGAAACCTAAAACATAATTATACGGATAATATTTGTGGAATAAATATAAATTCCTCTTGTGTAAAAACTTTAGGAATCTACATCGGTCATGATAAAACACTTTGTTATAAAAATAATATTTTGAATTGTATAAAAGACATGGAAAAACTTTTTGAGGCTTGGAAAACAAGAAATCTCACTCTTTTAGGAAAAACTTGCGTGATCAACACGTTAGCTCTATCTAAGATTTTATATAGAATCTCTGTTCTCTCTTTACCATGCAATGAAGAAATAAAAACAATAAATAGACTTATATTTAAGTTCCTATGGAATAAAACAGATCGTATAAAACGAAATACTTTAATACGTAGCATTAATGAAGGAGGTATTGGTGTGATAGACGTTGAGTCAAAATTAATGTCAATAAAAGCATCTTGGGTTGAAAAATTACTAAATTCAAAGGGAAAATTAAAGTCATATGTAGAATCCTTATGTCTGAAAAATAATATTTACTTTAAATATATTCTAATTACCAATGAAACAGATTTGAAAAATTATGGCTTAATCAAAAACTTTCCAATTTTCTATCAACAAATTTTTATATGTTACAATAAATGTAAACAGAGACAAATGCATTTATCAGCTACAGAATTCTTACAACAACCAATATGGAATAATAAATTATTCACATATAAAGGTAAGACACTATATTTCCCTGATTGGATTAAAAGTAATCTGCTCTATGTCAAAGATATATGTGACTCAAGTGGTCTAAAACCTGCTAAATGGTTTCTTGATAATTTAAAATACAAAAGTAATTGGATTTGCCAATGTAAGATTTTATATTCAGTCTTTAGAGAATTTATAAACAAATATGATCTTTCAATTGTTCCATTTATCACAAACTCTTCAATAATCCCTCGCTTTCAGTACGGTAACAAACTATTAAACACTTAAGCAAAGGTATTTCAAAAAATTTTTACAAAATTTTATGCAATAAAAAATCACGTACACCTATTTATCAGTCATTCTATGAAAGAGAATTTCATATTAAGTGTAAATCATCATGGGTAAAAATATATAGACATAAAATTGCAAATATTTTTGATAAAAAGGTTGCAGAGTTCAACTATAAACTTCTGAACAACTTGCTCAGCAATAATTTATTCTTAAGTAAATGCTGCCAAGATATAAGCAGTAAATGCAACTCATGTCCAAATGAAACAGAAAATTGTAAACATTTAATATTTGATTGTTCAAATGTCAAAGATATTTGGAATTTGATAAGTTCCTCATTAAAATTTGAAATTAGCTGGAAACATATTGTTATTGGCTTCTATCAGGAAACAAATGACAAAATATCAGTTCTTAATATTTTAATTTCTTTCATTGCTTATCGTATATACAAATTCAAAATGTTATGTAGACTCAAGAGCAAAAATGAAACACAAGAAAGAGTTAAACAACATATAAAATATGAATTGCTAACATATCATAAAGTACTTAAGAAATGTAACACTCATAACTCGAATTATATAGACATTATATTAGGAATTTTGGATAAACTTTAATAAAATTAAATCAATGTGTGAGACATTATCAGTATTGTAACATACTTTTAATTAATATACATATATTTCTTACTATTCATATGTCTGTATTTATTTGTAATCGATATGTTCACGTATAACGTATTTAATTATGTAAATGTAGTTTTACGTATGATATAAATCCACCTCTATTGGGAGAAAATGGTCTCCCGGCTAGGCTGCCCTAGGGTCATCTCTGGACTCTAGTTTGTGTGTGTGTGGACCCTGAGGCAGCATGAGTGGTATTATGTTTTAAGAAAATCCCTAGCTTTATTATATTTAACATTATGGCATTGTTGTAATTTACTAACTCATTGTTACATTGATCATCATACAATATGAATACTGTATAACCTATATATTTAAATGTCAACTATGACAATATTACTCTGACATGCAATGAAATTTATGTATTCAATGAATGTACATCTAAATTAGTTATATATTGAGGGAGCTTAGTCAGGGCCCCATCCCTGGCAGCTGCCCTATTATATTAGTTAGTTATTTTAAAATTGTTATAGAGTAGGCTCTGGGAAATAAATGAATAATATATATAAAAAAAAAAACCAGACGGCCGGCCTATCCCGAACGTGTAAGCACGTTAAAAAATGACGTTATAATATTTATCCTGAGAATAATATGTTTACGGTGTTACCGTTGAGACTAGCGAAAATCCATTACATCTTACGATACGACTCTAGGCGATTCATTTAACGTGGGATATATAACACGGTTAATGTAAACAGTGCATTGTGATGTCATCATTAACTGCGATTGTTTTTCTTTCAAATCAAGCAATTATCCACAACAAAACGTACAAAGGTATGGGAAAGCTTGTTTGGAATTTTAAATCATTTGTGGTACTTTCTAAACTATTTATATGATTTATCTACGGGGATGTCAATGAAGTATACAGCAGTGACGGCAACATTTTTCCGGAGACATTATGGGTATTCCCATCATTTTTCAGCTGATGAAGAGAAAATCACGTGACTCAATTGCGTAATCAATGGAGCGAGCTCTTCACGTCACTTTGCGACGCGAGCTTTGCTTGCTATAAGTATGTACAAGAATACACATGTATAATAAAATCAGTGTATAAATTAAAAAATATAACAATGCATGAATTAACTATGTATGTCAAAATAACGTACCTGTACACAATATGTAATTTATAATATTCAACATTCATATCACATTTGCTCCTATATTAGACGTCAACCATCACAGATACATATAATTATAACAGAAATGAATTAGCAACTAAAGTTTTCAAATATTCAAATATTGACTTTTGAAACCCACAATGACTCTTATAATAAACCAAATTTTATGTTACCTAACTTAGGCCCCCCAAAAAAATGTGTTTACGGTACTGAGGTTCAGACTCCATGGATTCTTTACATTGAAGTCCTTGAATTGGTTGAAAATATCTATAAATGCTGTTGAATTTTGGAAGGATGCAATATTACTATTACTTATCAACTCTTTCAGGGCACATTCTTTGAAGGTCATAAACACTTGCCGTTTTCACTAAACACCCAATGGTGGAAGTCGACATTTTTATAGAAGTGGAGTAATAATGGCTTTGCTTCCATATAGCATTGTTTTTCAAAATGTCGGAGGAGAAATTGTCTTCTAATATTGTTTACAAGCAGAAGAGTAACTTAAAGATTTCTCTTTTGCCTAAACTTCATACTCCTAAATTGGAGGGAGGGGGCTCCGTTCGTCCTTCAATTCATCAGTTCATTCATTATTACATTTTTACCATTCATTACTACCACCAAAAGGGTAGGGTGGGGGCCAATCAATCAATATATCTTATTTTGCATGTGAAAATAATGGAAAATGAACATTGTCAAAAAAATGAGGGGCAGCCCCCTGTTTCTACGTGCCTGATACGTTGGTATATTAAGTAATAAGTACTCATTAAGATTTTCTCGTGCATGAATCTGTCAACATTTGAAATCATGAACAAATATATAACTTTTGTAAATTAACAGCACCATCGACAAACAATAATGCTCTTAATTGTATAACACATTCATATTACTGATTATTGGAGAGGGAGAAAGGTTGCACCCCTTTCATTTTGGAAGAGAGAGACAGGAGTTGAATATCTGGGGTCGCCAGTTAAATGAATATTAATTCTATACCCTGGCACCAATCAGCTTCCATAGATTCACCCATGTGACTTATTACGATTTACTATTTGTGCCTATTCAACATGTGGCATTAACTTCAAACATTTTTAACTACTCGGAAATTTTATGGCCAATTTTCACTAGAATTGCTGTTTTACATCTTTTAGGGCAGGGGAACGAACAAGAATTGTGAATTCTGTGGTCCCTAATCTTTTGGAGCTCTAGGTAGGAGCCAGGGGATGGGACTGGAAACCTTAGAAATTTGTATAATCCTTAAAAATCTAATGTTCTGAAGGTTTTTACCAAATGTCTTTTGGACCATTAAAAGGAGACAGAATAGTGAGAATACTGAATGGGTATGGGGGCAATAGTTGTTTCGAGTTTCAAATCGTGGTGTGGTCTATCATTAATTTCTTTTTTTTTGTTTTTGTTTTTTGCTCCAACTTTGCATTACAGTGTCATCAACTTATGATTTTAATTAGGTCACCTTAGTAAACTCAGGTGACCTATTGCAATTGGTTTTCGTCCGTCGTTGTGCATTAACAATTGAACATTTTTAACTTCTTCTTAATAACTACTTGTCCAATTCTTTTCAAATTTGGTATGAAGTATCATTGGGACAAGGGGGACATAAATTGTAAATTTCAGGACTCCAGCACCCCTGGGGCCCTAGGGGTGGGGCAAAAACTGCCCAAAATTGGCCAATTTTCAAAAATCTTCTTCTCAAGAACCACACACATCTAAGAAAAACTAAATGCATAGTAATGTAGAGCAGGAAAGTCTCTACCAAAATTGTAAATTTCATGATTGCCGGGGTAGGGGTTCTGACCCCAGGGCGGGGAAGAACTTGGTATATAGTGTTTATGTGTAAAACACTCATTTTCTTTAGTGCTATTGATACTAAATTGAAAGTAAATAGATATTTAGAAAGAAGAGGTAGTCCTTTACCAAAATTGTAAATTTGATGATCCCAGGGGTAGGGGTTTTGGTATCAGGATGGGGCCAAAATGTTCAGTTATTAAATGTGTGAACAATAGACATTTTTAGCTTCTTCTTGATAACTATCATTCCAATTCTTTTCAAATTTGGTATGAAACATATTTGTAACAAAGGGAACATAAATTGTAAATTTCAGGATTCCTGCACCCCTGGGGCCTTAGGAGCAGGGCAAAAACTGCCCCAAAATGACAGATTTTCAAAAATCTTCTTCTTAAGAACCACACACATGTAAGGAAAACTAAATGCATAGTGATGTAGAGCAGGAAGGTCTCTACCAAAATTGTAAATTTCATGATCCCCGGGGTAGGGGTTCTGACCCCAGGGTGGGGCCAAACTTGTTATATAGTGTTTATGTGTAAAACACTTAAATAACATTTTCTTTAGTGCTTTTGATACTAAATTGAAACTAAATGGATAGAGCAGGTAGTCTTTTACCAAAATTGTAAATTTGATTTTCCCCAGAGTAAGGGTTTTGAACCCAGGGTTGGGCCAAACTTAGTATATAGCATTTATGTATAAGTTTACTGATACTGTATAAAATCTAAACGCATACTCAGGAATAGCAGAAAAGGATCTACAAAAAATGGTGAATTTCACAACCCAGGGTTATGACTTTAAGATGAGTCCAAATTAGTCATATCTTTTGATGTTTTAATGTTAATACACCTATTATTTAAAGCCTTTCATCAGTGTATGCACTTTTGAGGGCAGTGAAGTTTTAAGAACACATCTTATTTTATACTGTTGCTGAACATTAGATTTAGCTTAGATATTCATAACAGGAAATTTTGTCTAGATTTCATAGCCCATGGAAGTAGTGATACTTTTTCACTAGTATTCAGGTGACCGATAAGGCCTGTGGGCCTCTTGTTTAATTATAAAATGGAAATTTGAAAATCTCTTTACAGAAGTTAAAGGCAGCTTTGTATTACACCACTCTGAAGATCAGTGATGAGTTGGCAGAAGAGAAGGAGGTTGCACTCAGCCCTCAGGTAATGGCCAGCGTTGCTGAAGCAACATGGAACCAGTGTCAGCAATTTGCAGAGGATCTTGAAATGTTTGCTAAGTAATTATGGTTTATTTTTCTCATCAGTGCTACTGAATAAGACAGATTTTACGACATGTAGTAGTTTTTAGCCGAGTTGCAACGAAGTTGAACTCTGCTATTGGTTTGGTGATGCGGGCTGGTGGGTGGGTGGTTGGGCGTCAACAATTGGTTTCCGGATGATAACTCAGAAAGTTTAAATCCGAATCAAATGATACTTAAAGATATTGTTATGTACCAGGTAAAGAAGACCCCTATTGATTTTGGAGAAAATAGGTCAAAGGTCAAGGTCACAGTGACCGAAAATAGATTTAAAATTCCAAAAAATTTTGGTTTCGGAGGATAACTCGAAAAGTTTTAATTTGAATCAAATGAAACTTGGATATATTGTTGGATACCAGCAAAGCAAGGCCCCTAATGATTTTGGAGAAAAAAGGTAAAAGTTCAAGGTCACAGTGACCGAAAATAGATTGAAAACTTCAGACAAATATTGTTTCTGGACAGTAACTCGAAAAGTTTAAAACTGAAATTAGTTCTTCACAATTATAAATATGCCACATCATTCCTGACTTTACAATGTATCCCATGCAACTCGGCTCATGCACCCCTGGGTGCATATATTGATTTTTATCCTGTGGATGGATGGATGTATACTGTGTAATGTCCATCTCGAGAATCTTTCACTCATATGGAGATGTCACCATTGCTAGTGAAGGGCTGTAAAATTTAGTGCTCTACACTTACAGCCTTTGAGCAGAGAGGAATCTTTATCTGACATGCCACATCTGCCATGACACAGGGTCTCAGTTTTCGCAGTCTCATCTGAAGGACTGCCCCATTTAGTTGCCTTTTACGAGAAGCAAGGGTACTGAGGACCTATTCTAACCCTGTGAATATTATGTGCACAATTATTATATATAACTTTTGTCATCATATATATATATATGTATAGATATAGATACATATGTATGCACAAAATAAAGAAAAATTATTATCATTCTTGATTCTTCAATTTTGTGACATCATAAGAGCCCACCTTCAAAATGTAGGCCATGCCATCAATGATATATTTTTTGCAAATGGATGGCAGAGTTTGTGGATGAGTGTTATAATGAAAACAAATTTTAAAAAGATGTTAGATCCACTTTCATCCTCACTAAATGGACATATAAAATTTACATTAATTCCTGATGTTTTCCCTTTGATGTTTTTACAAATTGTAATGACAGCCATTTCCTCATGAACATGCCGCAGGTGTAAACAATGTGGGTATGAATCTCGATAGATATAGTACATCTAATTTAACGGCTGCGAAGTCCGAGGAATGAATGTAGAATTTAACATAAGAAATGAATTTCATTTTTGAATACATAGGAGAGTATGAACGACGATTATTCACCCCGACATACGCTTCCTGAAGCGTCAACGTGCTTCCTGAAGAATGCTGACATGAAGCGTCGCAGTTCATACCCACGCCAATTATTGAAAATTAAATTTATTTCATACACGTTCCGACTATCAATTTTGCGAGTGGATGGATATTTTTTTTTTTATGTTTGATCCTTTTTTTCATTTCATATTTCCATTTGTTCAGTTTTTCTAAATAAAGAAGGGAAGGAGGAAGGAGTACAGGTGTTTTACATCATAGCTTCGAATAACTTTTAATGGATGCAGATTTCTTTAGGACTTTAGGTTTATCATAAGTGATTTTAAATTTAGGACAAAGGGGATTGGATGTTGGAACAGTGATCTTGTTTTTCACAATTAATAGTACATTGAATTGCAGTACTATATCAATATTCAATATCATATTCCACTTTCAAGAAGTAAGCTGTCAACATTCTCTTTATAGCTCATCTGAGCTGAAAGCTCAAGTGAGCTTTTCTGATCGCCAGTTGTCTGTCATCTGTCTGTAAACTTTTTACATTTTCGACTTCTTCTCCAGAACCACTGTGCCAATTTCAACCAAACTTGGCCAAAAGCATCTTTGGGTGAAGGGCTTTCAAGTTTGTACAAATAGAGGGCCATGTACCTTACAAAGGGGGGATAATCACAAAAATAGGGTGGGGTCATTTATAAATCTTTTCAAGAACCACTGAGCCAGAAAAGCTGAAATATACATGAAAGCTTCCTGACATAGTGCAGATTCAAGTGTGTTAAAATCATGGCCCCCGGGGCTTGGATGGGGCCACAATAGGGGATCAAAGTTTTACATACAAATATATAGGGAAAATCTTTAAAATTCTTCTTTTCAAGAACCACTGGGCCAGAAAAGCTGATATTTACATGAAAACTTCCTGACATAGTGCAGATATAAATTTGTTAAAATCATGGCCCCCGGGGGTAGGATGGGGCCACAAGGGGGATCAAAGTTTTACATAGAAATATATAGGGAAAATCTTCTTATCAAAAACTACTGGGACAAGAAAGTGGAAATTTACATGAAAGCTTCCTAACATAGTGCAGATTGAAGTTTGTTCAAATCATGGCCCCTGAGGATAGGACGGGGCCACAATAGGAGATCAAAGTTTTACATACAAATATATAGGGAAAATCATTAAAAACCTTCTTCTGAAAAATCACTGGGACAGAAAAGTTGACATTCACATGAAAGCTTCCTGACATAGTCCATATTCCAATTTTGAAAAAGTCATGGCCCCAGGGAGTAGGTTGGGGCCACAATAGGGATCAAAGTTTTACATACAAATATATAGGAACAATCTTTAAATATGAGCCAAGATGACTCAGGTGAGTGATGTGGCCCATGGGCCTCTTGTTTATCCAACTTTGTCATCTTTGTTGGATTGTTATGGGAGTTCTTAACACACACACACACACACACACACACACACACACACAGCTTCTTAAATTTAGATGAAATAAATATTTTTATCCAACATTGAACTTTAGATCCCAATTACTGAAATTTAGATTTCTATATGACATCAAACTTTTGACCTTTTTGGCTTCTAACAGTTGTAAACCATACAATTAATCATTTTGATAGATAATAGATAGATAACAGATAAAATTATAATGTTACTGTTTATAATAGACAATCTACCGTCACATCAAAATGGGTTTTATTGACATCAACAAAGGGAGAGAAGTCACCTTATTTATATGAAAGTCCTATACAAAGGCAACTTTTGAAGGACTGTAATGTCAGTTAGGCCAATTTAAAATATATACGTGTTTCCGGTTTCCCAACCCTACCTACGTTTTTGCTGCTGACCCTAAATATTTTACTGACAATATGCATGAATAGAATAAAATCTGGAATTTTCAAACCAGAATACTTTTCTTTTCATGTTCAAGTTTCTTATATTTACATTTTGACAGCTATTGATCTTCAAATTGTGTAATGTATTTAGACTGGTATTAAAGTGTATCATAAGCTTAAGATTTCAAATAAAATGTAATAATAAGATAAAATATTTTACCTACCTACTCTACCTAATTTTTGGGGGAATGAAATAGGAAACACACGTATATATTTTATATTGGCCCTACCTTGCAAATTTGTTTGAATTACTTGTTTATTGATCTTCAGTAATGAAACAGGAGCTTATTTTTAGGCATAACAAAATTTATTCCAAAGATTGCCTCCTTTGAACTTTAAATTTCCTCCTAGGTATATTGGGGGGGGGGGGGGGGGGATATCTCTAATTTCAATGTATGAAAGGTGATTCTTTAATGAATATATTCATGCTTAGTTTCTGATCTCAGCTTGATGTGTTGTAGACATGCTAAAAGAAGCACAATAACAGCAGATGATGTCATACTACTCACAAGAAGATCCGAGAAACTGGTATGTATGTTTTAGTGGTATATTTAAAACCAGTTATTAATGGAGAGTAGGTAACATTGAACACTTGCACTTGATTGAATTAGGATAGAAAATGAACACACTTATTGGGGGAATTATGATAGTTATGGTCAATAAATTTCCAGAGTTTTGATGTTTCTGTTCATGTTTACTTCCTGGATCTTAGACTTTACCTATTTAAAATTTTTATTGTGACCCAAAGCATATTATTTACTACTACATGATTTTGTCTATCTGCATAGATTATTTATCCCCTTTCAAAAAAGTTGCAGAGGAATGATTTGGAAATTGTTGTGAACACCTTAAATACAAAAGTTCTATTTCAGTCAATGGTCTCATATCTACTACAATGTATAAATCGTTATGGATTAAAAGGACTGATTCACAATTTTCCCCAAAATTTTGTTTTTGAATGATCAATATTTACTGTTTAAGATTTGTAAAAAAAAAAAAAAAAAAAAAAAAATAACGAAGGTGATACATTATGACAGAAGCTCATTATAGAGAGTTTATCTTTTGTTGTGTAAACGAAGATTGAGGTATGTTAAAGTTTACAAAGTTTTTAAAATGTATGGTCATCAATCTAAGTTTGTGATACATATCATAAGTCAAGTTGTCTTTAAATACTATGTGCCATTTTTAAAAAAGTCAAATTTGTTTCTGGGCAAAATCAGGATGCTTTAAATTACAAATTAACATTTTCACCACCAGTAGTTTGTTTGTAAACATAAACAAGGCTAGAGTCTTCTTTATATATATCACAGAGTTAGGCTAAAATATTGCTCTTATCTTTGCATTAGGAAGTTCAAAATTTTGGTTGTCAATATTAAATGAGGTAGATTTTTAATGTTTAAAATCAAAAATGGAAAAAAAAATTCTTTCAAAAAGTGTGAACCAGTCCCTATATTTGCTCAAGAGATTGCAAATGAAGGGGAGGAGAAATCCCAATTAATTTGTGAGTGAGTAAATAAAATGTCGAGATCTATTCATTGATTAAATGTAATAGTGTTGTTGACAACTGATTTGTTTCAATAGGTCAATGTCACAGTCAGGAATTAAATACAGCATATATTGCAGATCCAAAGAAAGAATTAATACTTGTTTTTCAGTCTCAGACTTGCTGTACATTCATTGCAGGTGGAAGGGAGAAGATACTATCTGTGTCTAGGACATTTTGATGCAAAGTTAATATTTCAATATGGTAACCATTAAATAAATGGCATTTGTTGCAAGGGGATGTCTTGCCATGGTGGTGCCCTGGTTTTTATTGATTCACAAAGGAATCTTTTGGTTTCATTTGTGGTTAAGCTTTTGATTGTAGCTATTGTGATATTCCTTTATATTTTACAGTACACCTTAATGTCCCAGAAACATGAAGTGTATGTAGAGGAAAAGCAGAAAATGAAAAAGACAAAGAAACCCAGAAACAAAAAGTCCTCCACTGTCACTGTGTCAGCTGGCTTGGATGTTGAGGAAGATTCTAACATGGAGGGCTGAAATTGATATTTTTTTCATTCAATAAAGAAATGTGAAGGATTCTGCACAAGGGGAGACAACTGTAATCAAAACTGTATCAAAAATCTAGTTAACACAAGTAGGAGTTTCCCAAAATATGAATATTGGTACTTTTTCCATGAAGGATTGTTTCCTTTAGAACAGTTAAAGTGATTTTCTGGTTCTCAGCTGCTGAGAATACAAAAAAAAGACACATAATGTAGATTTCGTTGATGATGCTTTTAAATGTTTGTGTGATTATCTACATCACTTCATTTTGAACATGTGTATTTCTTGATTTTGCCGTTATAGTGTACTAGCATCAGTGAGGAGAAAGCTTTTAATAAGTGTATGTCTTCATTAGAAGGTAATCGGTGTTCTGCTGAAACATTGACTAAATTTTGAACAGTTATTCTTGTCAAATTCATAAATACAGAGGAGCGATGAGATTGGTGCTATTCTCACAAAGGAAAGATGGAATATGCTTCTTGTTCTTTTTTGTGCTTAGAGTGATCTGCCTATAGTCAATGTGGTACTATAAAATGATTTTAGATATCTGCTGTTGTCATATTGATATATGGGAAGGTTTTGTGAATGCCATGTTTGCTACAATTTACATTGGACTGGAATGAGAATTATTAGTGATGTTCAATATAAAGTGAAGTTGTGCAAGGCGGTTAATAAAAATTTAGGGAATATCCTATATTATGATTTTGACTTATTTTGATAAACTGGGATGCTCGAGGGAATGGTCAATATGTAGCTAGAGTGGGAGGCATTTTTTTGTCATCAAAATCAAACAGTTTTTTAATATTGTCTATTGCTCTCAAAGTGTAGACAAGATGTCATAAAATTATCTGTTATTTTGAAGAAATTTTGTGTATTTTCATGCATTGTGTTTTTATTTTAGCATTTATAGAGTATGGGCAACAACAAAAATATATTTTCATGGTCCAATACAATGCAGAGATTTGTATAGTGCCAAATTTAACAAGTTATCGTAAGGTGCAAAATGACTAACATGACTGTACAAAACAAGCACATGACATGGGCTAAACTGAACTGGAAAATATTACACAGATAAATTGATAAATCTGTACATGTACCTTAAATAGTTCAGGAAATATTGCCTAGGTTAGGTTTTCTTAAAAGTAGGTCAAAGATCAAGGTCAAAACATTGGTGCCAAAAGAAAGGTCTTGTCACCAGGAATAAAAATTTGAAATGGAGCCATGTCACTCATGTTTCAAAAGTTATCAGCAAATAAGGTTCAAATTTCAGACAGGATAAAAGGCAATCGTACCCCCCCCCTTTCTGGCTTTGGTCTGGGGGGGGGGGGGGGGCATAAAAAATTGAATCAAAGCAACTGAGAAACATTTGCATTTTGATATGATTTAGTGTGATCCTGCTAAATTTACACTACCTAAAGATGCTTACATATCAATATGACTGTAATCATCGCCCTGCTGTTCTTGAGAAGATTTTAAAAAGATGTTAATTTCCTTATATATTCCTTTATAAAACTTTGATCCCTTATTGTGGCCCCATCCTACCCATGGGTGATCATGAGCTCATGATTAGAACAAATTGCATTCTACACTACCTCGGAATACTTGCATATTTTAAAATATGACTAATCATGGCCCTGTTGTTATTGAGGGTCTCAATTACCCCCCCCCCCCCCCCCCCCCCCCCCCCCCCCCCCCCCCGGAGCACCAGGCGTGTAGCCAGAAAAAAAGAAGTGTACTAAAGTATGGCAAGGGGTAAATCCTGGGAAAGCCCTGATGTGGGCAAAAAACCCTTAAATTCCTGGGTTTTATCAAGAAATCACCTATTTTTGTATAGAAACGTCTAAGGTTTCTTTTCAAGTTAAGCAACGGTGAGCATGATCAGCACTTGGCTGGGTGACCACTACATGTTACATTGTGATGCTGATTAAATTATAAATCAAGACCATATCATGCAGTTATTTTTAGGCACAAATATTTTAACAGCAAACTCTCTCTCTCTCTCTCTCTCTCTCTCTCTGACCAAACCTACTAAGTGAGGACGTCCTCACAATGTGTAGAAGAGAATACACACATATTATTCTAAAGGCAAAAAAGTACTATGTTGGATATAGCTATAGGGATACCTATAAAAGTTTATCTAATACTTTCTTTTGAATTATGAAAAAAAGGTT
The DNA here is from genome assembly GCF_947568905.1 of Ostrea edulis. Taxonomy (NCBI): domain Eukaryota; kingdom Metazoa; phylum Mollusca; class Bivalvia; order Ostreida; family Ostreidae; genus Ostrea; species Ostrea edulis. Next base: position 73,495,969 of record NC_079165.1, on the reverse strand, counting down.
TTTGAGAGAGAATATTAGTAAGGACATGTCCTCACTAAGCTAATATTTTGTAGCTACACCTTTCACATGCTGTAGGTCACATTTATGAGGACATAATTGTGAGGACATTTTTCTTTTGTCCTCATAGTGCAATATTCTGTCCTCACAACTTCTCTTTCTCTCTCAAATGATGTGTACGCAGTTGCGTACTTGCATATACATGTAGGCAGCTACGCGCTTGAGCACAATTTGAACAATTTGAATCTGCATTACCTGAGGATGCTTGGATGTTGATATGAGTAATCATGGCCCTGTTGTTCTTTTAATAGATTTATCCTATTTGGCCATGTCCTTCTGGAAATGGAGTAAAAGTTTTGTGGCAAATATGGTTTGTGGCAAGTTTGGCTAAAATTAGCCCTGTAGTTTTTGAGAAAGTCGAAAATGTTAAAAGTTTACAGACGGACAGACTAAGGGACCGGTCAATATTTATTGGGGGGTTGGGACCGGTGCATTCCATATTTCCATTTTTAAAAAACCCTATGTCCTATCTACTAAAAATGCAAAAAAGTTGCTGTCCTACATCAGATGTGTAATTAAAAAGTGTGTGTCCTATCTAATATATATATATGTATGATTAAACACCATTTTTACTTCATTTTGAAAATCTCTGGAGTTCTTCATAATTGTCTCTCCAGTTATATCAGCTGAGGGATTCAAGCTCCTGAGAAACTTGTTTACTTTGTCATAACTCCTATAAACAATACAAAATAGAAAGTTGGGCAAACATGGACCCATGAATATACCAGAGGTGGGATCAGGTGCCTAGAAGGAGTAAGCATCCTCTGTCGACCGGTCACACCCTCTGTGAGCCCTACCTCTTGATCAGGTAAACGGAGTTATCCGTAGTCAAAATTAGTGTGCCAAGAACGGCCCAACACTCCGTAGGACAGCATTTGACCCAATAATAGGTTGTAATAGTTTAAACTATCAAATTATTAAAGATGTGTATAGACTTCAGTTAAAATTCTGGTCTACATGAGCAACATGATATACCATTTTTATTTTCTATGATTGAAATCCATATACTCCATGCAAAACTTGCATGTAATTTTTGCAATTTTATTCACAGCCGAATACTTCTTTGTGATTTTTAATTACATGTTTTAATATTAAAAATTTTCAAATGTCCACTATTTTATTGCAAATTATCTCTAGTATATTAAAAAAAAAGTTTTTATAATATTTTTTGTTCATTGATAATTTGCAAAAAAAAAAAAAAAAAAATAATAAAAAAAATATAGGGCTTGAAATATGTCTCCTATGTAGTCATTTTTCACTATTTTCTGTCAGGTGAAATTAATATAATTACGCAAATTTCAATGTTTTTTTTGTTGTTGTTGAAAAAATGTAAGTTTTCTAGTAAAAGTAAATCATTTATATTGCTTCATTTATCATTTATATTTTTCTAAACAAGAGACCATGTTTTACCCTAAATAAAAACAAATTAGGGGGGGGGGGGGGGGGGTGGGGGGGGGCTGCGCCCCTTTTACATCCGCCACCGACAACAGCTCACTTTCAAGAGCTCATGTGAGCTAAAAAGATTCTCTCAAAGATACACGGGTGATTGTTAAGGTCCATGGTCCTATGTTTAATTTGGCCCATTCCTGTACATGATAATGACAGAGAATAAAACTGAATATCAGTACTTTTCGTTTGTTTGATTTGATTTGATTTGTTTTATTTTTTTCTAATATAGGCCTATAATCGATGGTTTTCAAATAAATCCGGAAGTTTAAAGCCTTTACCCCCACCGGAACTTCCCACAATGCACTACTGCCACGTACCTGCCATCTTGCTGTAAATAAACTGCGTACACGGTACCGGTGATAGTAAGTTCTGGTAGCAATAAGATTGTTTTTGAGTGTCTGACCAAGAAAAAACGCGCAATGGGTGGATCTTGGAGCGCAGAAGAAGTACCGGGTGGAGGTACCGAAGGGTACCACGTTTTGCGGGTAAAATAAGATAACTGAAGACATGAATTATTTGAATGCATACATGTGCAAACTCATGCTTAGCATGCTGGCAGTAGTCTGGAAGAAAATTGAAACTAAGGCTTAAATATTGACGTGATTGCATATTCTGCTATTTTTATTGAATTTTCAGTTTTTAACGTAAAATCACCCCAGCAGAATATTGACAGGATGGTGTATGCCCGGTGAGACATTTGATGACTTGGTGTTAAAACAATAATATTGTTTGCAAACTCATTTTTCAAACGACTTTAGTTCTCCTCTACCAATCAATCGACCAATCATATTAGATTAATGGCAAGGGCTCTGCAACTTGGAGGCCCTGGTTCGGTTATTTCAAAATTTGATCTTGACGTCAACAGGTTGGGAACACTTCCCCTATAGCGAGATATTCTCGCTAAAACGCGATTATTCCTCTCAAGCGAGAATAAATATACCCCGTACAACTGAGAAAAACACCTGTGGAATACATCTCTTTGTGTTTCACATGAAAGGAAGAAAAAGTGCTAAAATGTGTGATACTTCTGCAAATATATTAATCAAAACAAAAACACTCACGATGTGTATTTGATTTCAGACGGGTGCATAGAATCACCGAAATTACCGCTAATCACCGAAATTACCAAAGAAATGACCGAAATTACCAATGAAGGGGCCGAAATTACCTCAGTATATGTTCATCTATATACCATCTAGTCACACATCAAATTTCATGAAAATTGGTAACGATTTGAAGGAATTGTTTCCATAAAACCGATTATTGTGACGTGTGAATCTGAGTTACTTCCCTTTACCGACAGGTACTCAGTAAGCGAACTATGAATAGCCAGTAAGTTCCAAATGGCAATATAAAATTCAGGACAAATATTTTATTTTATCTATTTATCACACATTGTATAAATCAATACCATGAATACGATATATATAACATGGGAAGAAACTCGTATAAATTTACGCTTCACATTAATCGGTTTAATGACCATAACTCCTTTAAATTGTTACCAATCTTCATAAAATTTGATGTGCGACTAGATAGTACATAGATGAACATACACGGAGGTAATTTCGGTGATTAGCGGTAATTTCGGTGATTCTATGAACCGATTTCAGACTGCTTCCCTCTTACGCAGCAACTTTGACATGCAATTTCATGATTATGTTGTCAATTTCATAGAAACAATTCGCATCATGTTGAGTGCGTGTTTTAGTGAGAATATCTCGCTATAGGGGAAGTGTTCCCAACCTGGTCAAGTCAGCCTTAATTAAGACAGTTAACATTGGTAGTGTATATGCTCATTCTCCAGGCACCTGGCATTAGAAGTATAGTCGAGGGACTCTCACATATGACCTATATTTAAAAACGGGTACATGTTAGCAGGATAAATAACCCTCACTGCTTCTGTTGAAAGTGCTATTTGTATAGGTCAAAATTTGTGGCACTTAACTTTAGGTAGTAATATCTCTCACCTGAAGCTAAAGTCAGCAAGATTCGTGGATGCAGGATGTCTGTTCAAATCTCAAACCAGTTTCACAGAAAGTGATTCAGGAAATCTTGCCAGAATGTTGGCTGCTTGTTGCACTTAAGATGAGTTAACATAATTCCACCCTCCTGTGACATAAAATTTCACAAAGTCAAAGATTTATTAAGATTTATGCATGACAGGAACATAAATTTTGTTGGAATCTTTTTCAATATTTATTGTAAAAAATCTTGTTAACCATAAAACATTTCAAAAGTCTTAAGTTTTATATGGATAATCAATTATATGTTTCAAAATATTGAATCCAAGGGCAATAAGTCTGTTTTGAATTCATTAAATTATTTATCAAGTCCATTATGCGATATATTTCTTTTATTTTTCACAAATATTTTGTACATTTTTTGAAGAAACAGTTTCATAAAATTCTTATGAATACTATTACATTATTAAAACCAGTTTTGTGAAATTTTAATGATGCTGTTTAATGAAAATTGCAATTTTCTTATGTTGATAACAGGTTAATTGTGGTAACTGATAAAAAAATTATTAATACTGCAAATTACTTATTTTATCATTTTTATTTGTTACTAAGATATATTATTTGATGAATCAACAATCAAATATAAGATTGAACCTATAATTCTAAAGGGGTGGAGTTACCTTAAACTGAATTTCTAGCCCTCATCAAACATTTTGCCTTTGACATACTATTAACTTGCTATCACAATTTCATACATTTACATAGTGTAAATCCCACAGTTGGTTAATTTTGAGCTGTTGCAAATAGCCACCATTTGATTTTATACCTTTTCAACACTGAAGAGTTCCTAATATAGTCTATTTCATTATAGTTTGTACTATGTCTTCAGATACAGAACTTTTTGAATGACAATTACTTCTCACAAAGCATTTATGCATAAAAATTAAAAACAGTAAAAAGAAATCTATACATTTATGCCAATCTATTTTAAGTTATTGTAAACTATCATGAAGTAGACTGTCGAAACAAGAATCATTCATAAAAAGATTACACGATGCCTCGTACTAGTTGTCATACTGTTATAGCCCTGTGCGAGTGTTATTTGACCCCATTCATTTAATTGTATATAGGGCTACGGACTCTACTCTGTACACAATATTGTAATTATGCTCGTGATATTTTACTGTTCATCAGTTTTCTACAAAACTTTTTGTAATATACTACTTTTCCAAATCCTCAAGAATAAAAAAAAATGAATATCTTCTATTTCATCAATTAATGTTTTCAAACCCTTCCTTAATGAAAATAGGATTACAGACTGCAAAAAATGAGCATTTTTGCACACTAAGTTCCAATTATCTGATTCAATTTTCAAAGCAGTAAATTTTCATTGGAATTAACTTGTTAATAGATGCCATACCTGAGATATATTTGAAAATTTGTTGCCATACACTGTATATACAACCATATATACAATATTTTAAGCAAAGTATATCTATAACCTTGAAAAGTTGAAAATATCACACTTTAAAAGTGCTGATACTATTTCTACTGTTATTTTGTTCTTTTACCACCAAATCTAAATCTGTAAAATTGAAAGAAAGTGTATAAAATGCTTTTGATACTAAGATAAAAATTTTAAATACCTTTTCTTGGATTGACCAAGCAAATAACCTGTACAAATGCATGCAATCGACCCAAATCACACCCTCAAAATCATGTATAATTTTCTATTTAACCAACTTTTCTTGGTTACGAAATTACACAAAGTGTTTAATGTTATATGCTGAAAGTGTCTACATTACAATGATGTTATTCTCTATCTATTTAAAATAGAAAAAATATCTGCTTCCATATTAGGTTAGTTGTAATTTCCACCCTGATTGTGTTTTAGCTGATGCATATATTTTGTCTTATGGTTAAGTGCATGCCAGCATGCTAACTAGTTTGTAAGTGTAAAAATATGCCCAGAACATTGATTTTTTTTTCCAGGTACAAGATGGGTCACCTGGACATAAAGCTGGCCTGGAAGCATTTTTTGACTTCATTGTTGCCATTGGAAATACAAGATTGGTAAGTATACTGTTAATTTGAAAGATTGATTTTAAATGTTCTCACATCAGCATAGGCAAAAAAGCAATTTTCAACACAATCATATAGGTGCAGTCATATTTTGGGTTCAACGAAAGTCTTCGTGTATTGCTAGTGAACGACATGAATTGCACTAAAACTTGTTTGATATGGATGTGCAATTTGTTAAAATCTACATTTAAACCTTGTATTGATGTACATATATTATCATACAATAAGATATGTTTAAAATCAAATGTTTACCCATGCCATGAACTGAGTTTTGGTAACTAAAGACTTGTTAACTGAGATTTTAACCCCATCAGAAGGGACTTAAATTCACTTTAATCTTTTATCTTAGAACCAGGATAATGACACCCTAAAAGATTTACTGAAGGCAAATATAGAGAAGCCTGTAAAAATGGCTGTGTACAGCAGCAAGACCCAGTCAGTGAGAGAAGTGTCCATTATACCGAGTCACAACTGGGGAGGTCAGGGTCTGCTGGGGGTCAGCATCAGGTACAGTACTTAGTTCTCACTAGGTGTCACTGATTGGAAGGATAATGATCATGTAAATGACCATGTAATGATCTAAAGAAGGAGATGAGTTCTAATTATGAACATGTACTCTAGATTTGTAACTTGAGAATAGAATTCATTGAGATCATGATCTAATATAAAAGAGAGAATGTGTAGGTACCTTGGTATTGAAATTTTATTTAGGGTTTTATTTTAAATTTTTAGGTTTTGCTCGTTTGAAGGTGCAAATGAAAATGTTTGGCATGTGTTGGTAAGTGTCCAAAAAGAGGGTACCAATGTCAATTTCTAATCTGAATTTAAATGTTTAGCATCTGTTTTATTGCTTATGTGATTTAAACAGTAGATAACACTTTATTTTACTTTTATTAAAAATTTCAGGATGTGCAGCCCAATTCTCCAGCAGATTTGGCTGGTTTGAAAACGGAGGCAGATTATATAATTGGAGCAGACTCTGTTTTACATGAGGTATGCTATTTACTTTAAAACTAACTTTAACATGAGATATAATACCTACTTTGACTCTAACATGAGGTATGCTATTTACTTTAAAACTAACTTTGACATGAGGTATAATACCTACATTAACTCTAACATGAGGTATGATATATACATTAAAACGAACTTTTACATGATGTATGATACCTATTTCAAAACTTAACTTTTATTCTTGTTTTGAAAATTACTACAGGATTGACTATTTCTTTCACTTGTGAATATTAGTTGTCAGGGACCAGTCACCCCAGTGTAGGTAGTATTGATTATAAACAGATTTCTTCAGTGGTTCATGAATATTAAAGATACTGTTCGACTGATTTATCGAATGAAGGCCGTGAATCATTGTACAGAATATATAAGATACATTGTATAGGAATTGAAGTGAAAGAATGATACAGTACAGGTATATGTAAAATGGATAAAGGAATGTGGTTTACAGTTGCATATAATTTGTTTCAGTCAGAAGATCTGTTCACGTTAATAGAGAACCACGAGGGTAAGCCATTGAGACTGTACGTGTACAACACTCAGACGGATTCTTGTAGAGAGGTCACAATTACACCCAATGGAGCCTGGGGTGGTGAGGGGAGGTAGGTGTAAATTGTCTGTGTATATCCAATAGATTTAACACATACTTTCTTTTTGAAATTGTCGTCTCACACCAATTTCAATAATAATACAAGATATGCTTTCAATTTCTGATTAATATATTGAAATTGTACACATTTTTATCATATTTTGTGAGAGATGATGTGGAAATGAATTAATAAATGTACCATGTTCTCCATTTTTACAGCTTAGGTTGTGGTATTGGGTATGGATATCTTCATCGTATTCCAAAACGTCAGTTTCCTTCCTCGAAGTCGAAGGACATTCCTTTAGTGCCCTCCCAGCCTTCAGTGGATGGCTTTGCTGAGGTGAGAACCTACACTTTCTTCTCTCCTGATCGAAACTTTTCAGTTTGATAGCAGATTGAGAAGTGATTTATATTTGGTTGGTGAACTTGTGAGATGATGAATTTTACGGTCTTCAGTATTATATAGAAATGATGGAATTATTTAGATAATAGAAATCCATTTAAGTATTCACATCACCTGAGGGGTTGAATATTTGGGTCAGAAATTGGGCTTGTCAAACCCCGTACTAAAATATTCGCCTCCTTAGGTGAGATTTTCTGTATTCGTATCTTGCATGGATCCACTCATGATGAATTACTTTTCTTCCATTACTTCCATTACATTTTAAATATTATCAAGTGTGAAAATTTAGATTAAATAGAAAGATTAAATTCCAGATTTGTCATTGAATTTAAAGAAAAAATAAATACCACAGTTTATAAAAGACATAGACAAGAATAGTATGCAACTAATAAATTGAAAGTTATTGTTTGAAGGATTACATAAATTAAAGAAGATGAATAATAATATCAAGATGATAAGATCACTATATGGTTAAAAGTGTAAATTTTAGATGGTATAATGGATGATATACATAAAAGCCCTGTCCTACATGGATAATGACCTTGTACCTTCTATGGAGAGGACTTATATAGGCAGTACCTGCTCTCCAATCCTATTATGAATTATCATGATAAAATACTGTTTGAATTAAAATGGGAGAAATAATTTCACTAAGTACATTTGTGGGAGTAATGTAGAAAGTTTCATTAAATGTCTGATCTTTATTTGTGACTTTAGAAATTGAGTTACGGAGGAAACTTGCCTCTGTCGGGTTTGAGTCCCTACAAGCAACAACTGAGGGCCGATCTAAACCAATTCCAGGAGGTAACCACACACAGTAGTGCAGACTGGCTTGTGTGTAACCTCTACTGAGAGTTCTCTTCTTTAATAAGGGCTGTTCCAGTAAAACATACAGGGGGGGGGGGGGGGCACTTGGAAATTAGGATGACCACCCATAGAAGTGATTCTTGTAAACTCCTATCCACCCATAGAGGCAAATGATGAAGCTTTATAGGCACTTATAGAGGCAAATTGATTTATTCAAAAAGTAGAATTTAAAATATTCCCAAATCAGATTTTTTCCTCCATCATACAGCACAAAATACTTTTCATCTTGATATCAATTTTATTTCATTATTCAATACATGCAATTCCCTTTCAAGCATAGTTCACAGAATGCCAGGATTGCCTGTGTCATTCGAGTGTTCTTCTGATTATTTTCTCACAGATTAACCTGGTACATGTATATGGTTTGATAAAATAACCACCCATAGAAGCAAATTTTGTGCAAAAGTCACCCGCTATAAAGTCAATATCCCACCAGTTTGAACCACCCACAGAATTAAAAAAAAAAAAACTGCCTCCCCTTGGTACCCCATACCCCATATGTTTAAATGGAACAGCCCTCCTAAGGCCAAGAACAAAATTGTATGCTTACATTTCTGACTAACATATCTTATCTTACTGAACACCGGAATACATGTATACTGGTACTCTTTCATATTGACATTAATAGGAAATGTATTTTCAAAAGTGTGAAATATCTTTCATATATATGTATATCTCTTGTATCAAGATAAAGTTTATAACAATATTTTGAAATTTTGAATGTCATTATATGCCCATCATAAATGGGTCGTGTTATATAGTATGGCGCATTGCGTCTGTTTGTTCATTTGTGAAAACCTCGTAGTTCTGATCAAAACTGAACTAATAAGCCTAGGATTATTAAACTTGGTACATGTTCCTAATGATTAGAGGAAAAACCCTATTGTTTTTGAAGGTCAAATGTCAAGGTAAATCCCATGTTAATTTTTTGCCACAAAACAAGATGGAAACAGCACTATATGTAACAAAGCTAGAATAGTGAAAATTTAAAGAAATATATTCATCCATTATATATGGGGTGTGTAAGGGTATGATACAGTGATTCTGTGTGTTTGTCTGTTCACTTGTCAGCACTTTATTGGAAAGATAAAAAGAGTATTTATAGGGCTAGGATAATCAAACCTGTACTCCAGCATGCTAGAGGTTCACAGCGAGATACTTTTGACTTAGTGCCGTATATAAGGGACGTTAACCAAAACTCTAACTTGTTGGAGTTAAGACCTGGTACACATCCCATGGTGGCTTTTATTTTTTAATTTAAAGGTCAAGGTTATACTTTTATGGGTTATCATTAAGGAAAACAATACTTACAAGTCCAGGATCATCAGACTTGGTGTTAATGTTTCCCTGTGGTATTGATGCAAAGTATATTATGAAAAGTATTGATTTTGCTTCTCAAATTATACCTTGTTAGAGTGATATCTTTCCTCAATTTGATGTTTAGCAAAACCATCTTAGAACTAATATTTTATTGATCAGAGAAAGTGTCAAAAGAGTACTGTCATAGTTTTTTTGTTTTTAGCCGAGTTGCGTAGCAAATCTCGGCTTTTAAATTGGCGAATGATGGGCGTCCAGTCGGGCGGGCGGGTGGCGTCCACAATTAGTTTGTCCGGTCTCTAACTTTCATACTTTTTGGTGCATCTTACATAACATGATCACATCCAAAAGAGGAAGATGCCTATTTATTTTGAGGTCAAAGGTCAAGGTCACTTTGCCACTAAATGCCATAGATTTGAGCTTGTCCAGTCTCTAACTTTCATACTACTTGGTGCGTCTTTGTCAGACTTCCATATTTTGATCACATCCAAAAGAGGAAGGTTCCTATTTATTTTTAGGTCAACAGGTCAAAGATGAAGGTCTCTTTTTCACTATATACTGTAGATATATAGCTTGCCTCTAACTTTTATACATATACTTGCATGTTTATCAGACTTCATTTCCTGATGACATTCAAGATTCATGTTGCTTTTGAAATCCAAAGGCCAAGGTCATTATAAACTATATTAAATACGTGCATGTTTTTACTTCGTGAATGCAAGCGTGCATAATTTTCCAAACTGCAACTTGGCCATACGCATCTTTGATGCGTTTTTTTTGAATTATGTTAATTCTTTCTTTGATTACTACAGTACTACTTAATTACTGAACACATTGCGTGATCGTATCTTGCAGCGAGCATTGCTCTTGTTTTCTAAAGACATTGATACCTAATTAATTTGATGTATTCCTCTGAAGGTTTTAAAAAATGTATTTTTATGTATTCATTTGAAGTTTTTTAAAAAGAAAGTTTATTCAGATTGGATGGATAATAAATCTGAAAACAAAGAGTTTTTGATGAGAATTTTAATCATTTTTGTATTTGTTTTCTCTTTTCTTGGCCTGATTTACTAACATGTTTCAAAACTTATTTTGCTTCTTAAATATTGTATTTTGAAATGCTAACAGACAGTTATGAGGATTTGCCTTGTAATTGGCTTTCATTGATAAGTTCATAGTTATTTTAATTTCTTTCAATCAAACTAAAGTTCTATGTACATTTTGGTAGTACAAATTTGTTTATGTGATTATTATGTATTTGAATTATTAATTCATTTCAAAGGAAAAATATTTTGTATAAGTAAAACAAGCTGAGTGGGTAGTTGTATTTTGCAAAAAGTAGGGAATTGGGTAGAATTTAAAATATTTGTTAATTCATCGACCCCTTTGCATATATATATATATATATATATATATATATATATATATATATATATATATATATAAAACATCCGTTGGAATCATTTAATTTTATTCAGAATTAACACATTTGGAATTTTTGTTGCATTAAGTTATCTGTCAGATAATGTTTCTTATAACTGTTATTTTTGTTAATTGCAGGTTCCTTTGAGCAGCTCCTCTGCTGGAATTACACAAGATTTGACCAACCTCTCCATCAATACTGGTACGAGACATTTTCAGTTGGATGGTGTAGAACTCTTTAGTGTTGTCTACACTTCAGTTTAGGGTATCAGTTTGTGATATGGCCCAAGATATCAGCTACCATATGAACAGAATTTTTATGTGGCATTATTGTATTTAGCGAGGTTGAGATTGCTAGGATTGGATAATGCTAACAATTTATACCGTAATGTGGTACTAGAGTTATCTTACTTGGCTGCCGTAACCCGATGATTACTCTATATAGCATAGATACAGATATTTATAATGAAAAGTCGTCAAAGACTTTTGATTGTAAAGTGTAACTGGATTTTTTGAAAAATAGTTCATAAGACGATTGAGGAATCATTAATTTCGGGATGCAGATACTTGTACTTGCTTTCCAGCTTTGATACAGCATGGTTTATAATTTCAATACAATTTACACCAATGCAGATATTGTGCAATAGAAAATTAATGTATGAACTTAACTCAATTTTGAAAACTTGAAATGCTTGACATTGTACATGTCATAATTTTTAAAGTTCAGAGTTTTAGATTTGCTAAAATATCTCACTTCAAAGAAATATCCTATAAAAAAAAACTAATGCTAATTTTGTATCTTTATAAAATAATCATTTATCTAATAGTGTTTTGGGCATGTTTGTCTATTTGTATGTAAGCTTTAAAGCTACAAAATGGAGATTATTGAAAGGGCTAGTTTATAGTTATAGCTGTGTTAGATATATGTTTAGGTCCAAGTGCAGTCATAATTTCAGCCACCATTTCTGGACTGTAAAAGACCTAAACTTCATATTTTGTGTAGTTTGAAGTCGAATCAAAGTGTTGTAGGGTCACAGTTATCTGTCCAGGTTAACCTTGGTGCACTAAGACTAAGCCACACTTGGGGGTATTCATGTTTCATAGAGCATGGGTATCTCGTGTTTCTTCTGCATGGGTATCTCGTGTTTCTTCTGTATGGGTATCTCGTGTTTCTTCTGTATGGGTATCTCGTGTTTCTTCTGCATGGGTATCTCGTGTTTCTTCTGCATGGGTATCTCGTGTTTCTTCTGCATGGGTATCTCTAGCTGCAATAATGTAGCCCTATCCAATTTTTTTTAATTCTGACGTTTTCGGGATAGGGCTACAATTCCATAGGATCTCCGTAATGGTGCAAAATAATTTTATGAATAACCGATAATAAACTCTGTGTATTAGTCCGAAATGTTGTTAACACCAAAAGGAGTACCAACTTTGTGCTCGGGTATGTCTAATAAAGGTGTTTTTCATTAAATACAATGTACAGCATGCAAAATTCTTCGTCTGCTCCGCCATGCTTGTTATCACGAGATCTCGTAGGTGGATCTAATGAAAAACCTAAACATTGACAATCAGCGTGAAAATGTAGTTACTCGAGCCACTTCGACAAAGAAAGGAAAATCATATTGTTGCAGAAAGAATTTACACTCTGCTGTTCAGTTTTTAACTTGATATTAAATTCAAACCTTTTCAATACCGACGAAATAGCTTTCGCCTCCATACTTGTCCATTGATGTAAATACTACCTTATATGGCATATGCAAATGACTTGACAATCGGAAGTTGAAACTTCAGTACATCAAACATGGCGCACAAGTATGAATCGAGAAATTGGAATTTATCGAAATTGTTGAAAACGGTAGAATAGAGCTTCACAAATCTTAAGTTGCAGGTTGTAAATTTATATATTGACTAAGAAACATAGAATATCATTTTATTTACGTAAAGAAAGTCAGGAAATGTTTAGAATGAGCGCAAATGTTGCGGGAGTGAATCACTCCCGCATTTGCACCATTACGGAGATCCTAAGGAGTTGTAGCCCTCTCCCTAAAAAAAAAAAAAAAAAAAAAAAAATCAGAGAGGGCTACATTATTGCAGCTAGGGTATCTCGTGTTTCTTCTGAATGGGTATCTCGTGTTTCTTCTGTATGGGGTATCTTGTGTTTCTTCTGTATGGGACAGCAGTGAATTGGTCATTGTAATCTCATCATTCAAAAAAATGTTTAGGGTGATCATGCTTTTAAAAAGACCTCTTAGCACAAACATCTGTGGAAGTCGGTAAATAGCTAGTGTATAGCTAATGTTCATTGTTGATAATGTATGTCCGACTTTAAAAATAAGATTATCATTATTAGCCACTCATGCGGGGTCTGGATTTCTCAAAATAAACTTAAGTAAAAATCTGAAATTTTATTCAAATTTTGACTGCTCATAGAAGAAAACTCAAGTTTGTGATTTATTTTGAGAAATCCAAGCCATAATTCATGGAGTAAAGAAAATGCCTGTATATTTTATTTGCATGATACAAATTCTAAGTTGTCACTTTTTCAAAACTTTGCTTATGAGTTCAGAGAATAACATTTCATTATTTTTAACTGTTGTTGTGCTGGCTTACAGGTACACCAACCATTCCAGTCATCCCCCAGACTGACAAATTACCAGGAGTACAGCCTCCAATGGTCTTACCCAATTTTTCAATGGGTGCCCCAACAGGTATAAATACTGTATCTCAATGAATTATTCAGAAATTGGCACTCTTAAGCTTGCTTGGTAAGGCTTGCTACTATCATGTATTTCCTTATTTCAGGAATCCCTCCTCTCTCCTCATTACCCGCTGGTATGGGTAACCTCCCAAATTTAACCTCGATTCCCCCTTTGACGACCCCTGTATCTTTACCAGGTATGCCACCAGGAGTGGGTCTTTCATGTGAGTTTTAAAATAATGAAATTTTTTGAAACTAGTATAAAGATGCCAATGCATGTAGTTGTCTGTATTGAAGATTTGCTTACAGCCTATTATTTGCTGACAACTTTAACACAGAGAATCTGGGAATTGATGACACCAGAGATAATAGATAAGCTTGGTGATCGTAAAATGACTGCAAAATGTCTTATTTATTCAGATACAATGTTGTTGGGTTTTATTTTTGACAGATGCTACTGGAACAACATTACCAACAAATTTCCCTAATTTACCCATGCCGACTTCAATGCCCCTTCCAACATCAATGCCCCTCCCTAACTTTCCCTTACCCACACAAACTCTGGTGGCCTCTCCAGCCAGTGGGATCCCCACATCAGCACCTACTGGAGTCCCTCAGCCGGCACTTCCCACGGGTATTTCATTGTCCACATCTTCTGACACTAATGTAACAAATGTGACCGCGCCAGCTGCTCCTCAAGGACAGACAGCGTCACAGGAACCAGTGGCAGCCTCATCATAGTGAAACTTACAATCTAGTACTATTATTTTAAATTGGATTCTCACTTTTTATCTGTGAAAAGTTGGTGTTATATTTTTTATTATTATTATTTATGGTCTGAATCCTGTATATTGGTTTCTTGTACATACTATCATTATTTGTGAGAATTTTCTGGATCTGTATATTACATGTACAGGCATGTAAGAATGTTACACATCAATATCTAATGTTTTGATATGTGAGTGCTGATAAAATGAATGTTTGAAGCAAAAGTGTGTGGTTTCTGATTTCAACAAAGACGTTTATTTTACTCGAGATATACAGTGGAATTTAATTACAGACATTAACAGAATACTGATTGTATCTTGTAAGAAATGTTTAAAATGTTTTATTGTAATGTGTACAGATACAGGCAATATATAACCAGGTTAACATGTGTATCATTGATGTCATTCACACTGTTTTGGGTTATCGTGTACATATTGTGTATTTGTTCATCTTATTGGAGAACACATTTAGAAGATCTTAGATGACATAGTTATCACAACTGTTACAGATTCTGTGAAGTAACTTGGAACCACTATATTGTGCTTGTGATGTAAACAACACAAATAATGTTTGTGAGTGACATTAGATGGATAGGTAGAGAAAGCATAATGAAAGAGGAAGATAATGGAGGTCAGTACCTCGTGAGTCTGGATGCATAATTGCATTTGATCACAACAAAGTGACAAAAATGTACAGGCAATTGTTTTGGCATGAACCTATATAATATAATGCATTTATTAATTTGATTGTGTTATATTTTTAAGGGTAGTTCAGGATTCTTTTTCTAAAATGTGGTATTTGGACATTTTTTTTCCTAAAGTCATTACTTTTGTTCACTTGTTTTAAGATTAGATATGAAAGTACTTTTTAGCTCACCAGGACGAATTTCCAGATAGTTATTGTCATGACCTCGGTGTAGGCATCACACTTTTAAGGGGAAAAACATCAACTTTGGCTATACATCTTGGACCGATGGGGCTTTGATATTTCACATATCACTGTGTACAGGCCAGTGACAAATAATCTTAGAATGATGCAAATGAATAATCAATCGTTTGAATTATAAAAGCGATTTATAAAATTCTTACTGATGAGGTCAGCTGCCATTTTTTGATGACTGTAATATATACTCGGTCATTGGCTTGTACACAGTGATATATATAGATTCCAGAGGTGTTTACCACTACGGATTTTCCGTATTTTATACGGATTTTAAATGTAAAATACGGACTACGGATTTTTTCACGGAAATACGGTTTCCAATCCGTTTCCGAAATTATTATTTTTTTTCAGTGGAATGCTTGAAAGAGCATTATTAAATGTGCTCATTTAAAACGCGGTAGAGATAGCGACTTAAGCGTCTATCGGAATACATCTAAATTGATCGTTCCTGTTACTTGCTTTCAAAGTAGGTATCGAAGGTTTTTGCGGGAAACGTGCAGAAGGAATGAAATGTCGAAACGGGGGAGTCCGCTGGACTCTTCTGATGATGAACACTCTCCAAAGAAACAAAAACGACGACAGACAAGTGATCAGAAATATAAGGAGTGTTATTCAAAACTGTGGCCATGTTTGACGTCTTCCAAACGTGGCGTGTGCATGGTGCGCTGCAACGTGTGTTCTTGTGATTTTTCATGCAGCCATGGAGGAAAGAACGATTGCAAAAGACATGTTGAATCTAAAACTCATAAGGAATTGAACACTATGAAAAACTCTAATATGTCTATGGCATCTTTTGTCTCTCAAAAGTCAGTGGAAAAAGAACATAAACGGTCAGTTACACGGGCTGAGGTTATGAAGTTTTGCGTCACAGAAAAAAATCAACCAAATTTATTATTTTGTTATCTTAGAAATGACTCTTAAAAACTGTCAGAAAGCAGGATTTTGCATCTAATTTTTCAAAACCCCTAGCAGGTTCTCACCGCTATGCGGTGCTCACATCGCATACTACTGAAAAATACTGATAAAACATCATATAATACTGATACTCTTAATTATGGGTAAACACCTCTGAGATTCCTCATGACCAGGTCTTTCATTGATATCAAAACTAGTGACCTTGACCTACTTTTCAAAAACTTCTTTTTGAAGCAAGGGGGATATGGTAATTAGAATGGTGCGTCCGGGCGAGCTACATTGTCTTCTGACACCTTGTTTATAGGTATAGGCATATTTTGAATGTATTACAGGGACATCTACTTAAAATCTGCATGAAGATTTTTTAAAAGTTAAACATTCATTAGAAAAGACACAAAGTGTGTTAAGCTTTCGATAGATAAAAGTATTTTCTTATTTGCTTGCTGTATAAAGTTTTGTTTACTGATAGAAGAAAACCATGTGAAAGTCATCAGTGTCATGTCATTTTTCTTTCTAAATATTAAGCTTACTGTTACTTTTTTCCTTCTAAATATTAAGCTTACTGTTACTTTTTTCCTTCTAAATATTAAGCTTACTGTTACTTTTTTCCTGTATATATTCAATATCCTACTAATTTCACAGTGCATGGATATTTCTAATGTACATTTATCACTATTTCCTTTGCCTTGTTTAAATTTTTAGAAAAGTGAAACAACGTTAATTATGGAAAAGTGGGCTCAATCCCGATACCATGCGTTTTCCAAATAAACCAAGGCCATGGAACTGCTATATTAATCATGGATGAATTACATGGTTAATTGAAGTTGACCACTAACTAATAGAACCCTTTTAAAGAAAACTTGTCCAAGTATCTGATTAGCACTAAAATTTTAGGCATAATACAGGTTGCACCAATAGAATAAACCATTAAATTGACATTTGAATCACATTTAAAGTAAATGCCCTATGCTACATTTATATGTAAATACCAAACCCATTTATTAATTGACATAATAATAATAATTATATGCCAAAGAAATAGTATATATATATCTTAAACACTGAATGACATAGCGACTGTGTGGGATTGCATCAGTGTGTATAAGTAGCGCTTTAGGAGCATAACAAAGCTTCCTTTTTTTAGGGAAGTCGTTGTGGCCGAGTGGACTTGCGCACTGGTTTGACAATCTTGCTAGGCGGTGGGTGCCGTACGTCGCTGGTTCGACCCCGAGCTTGGGCGAAAATTTTCAGTACCTAGTTGTGATTATTTAGTGCTTTATATATATATATATATATATATATATATATATATATATATATTTATGAAACAAATACTACTATACTCTATGCAAGTTTTAAGAGACGTAAATCGGGCATAAATTACAAGCAGTATATGTAATTGACACTTTGTGTTAAACACATTCTAAGCACATATCTTTCCTGCAGGAGAAAAATGTGGTTTACTAATTTACTGAGATTTATGAATGCTTGTATATTTATTCATCAATTGTATTGATGAAGGGAGTCCAGAATTATATGATTCTTGGTTTCTGAAAAACTCTTTGGTAAATGAAGATCTAAAAAAGATGTGACTGCTTTAAAACTTCACAAGGGTACAAAATGTCAAATCGATATATGCAAAGCCCCTTATGTAGTTATTTACATCATGAACTCTGGATGTAGTTGAAAGGTTTACATGACATGACAATTGGAAAATCTTTATGATAAGAATTCACATTTGTTCAGACCAGGAGTCCCGAGGCCTGGGCAGGGCCACAAGAGGGATCATGGTTGTATTTACATTTAGGAGCATGATGGAAACTTATTTTTAAAGTCACAAGAACCATGATGAAAGCATCCTCACAAAGTGCAGTTTGTCCTAATCATGACACCTTGGCCGAGATAAGTGTTTGAAGCTTTACTTTGAAATATAAGAGATAATCTTCTCAAGAGCCACTGTAAACATTTTTGCCCCCGCTTGTTGTCGATATTAATTTGGGTCTGTCCGTCGTTCTGTCTGTCACACCTTTGTTTCCACACTAATCTCTGAAAGTCAATAAACTTTTTCAATGAAATTTCATGTAGTAACTCCCTGACTTGAAGACCCCTATTGATTTTTAGGTGAAAAAGTTAAAGACCAAGGTCAGAAATTGATATCATAAAATGGTTTCCAGATGATATAAACTTTTAATTAGTTTTCTCCAAGGTTATGCAGTGAATGAAAGGTGAAGATAATGAACAGTGATCAATCTCATAACTCCTACAAGCAATACAAAATAGATAGTTGGGCAAACACGGACCCCTGGACACACCAGAGGTGGGATCAGGTGCCTAGGAGGAGTAAGCTTCCCCCTGTTGACCGGTCACGCCCACCATGAGCCCTATATCCTGATCAGGTAAACGGAGTTATCCGTAGTCAAAATCAACGTGCCAAGAACGGCTTAACAATCGGTATGAAACGCGTCAGACAGCATATGACCCAATGATAGGTTGTATTGACGAACTAGATCATTATAACGACCATAGAATTTGCGAAATGCTGACTTCAATCGAGACTATTGAAACCCCTGTACCATCAACTTGCTTGTCGGTAGCTTACGGTACCTCGATTTGAAAACTGACTACGCAGAACAAGCTCTTGCATATCGAATCAGTTGAGAGATATAAACACCATATGCAGGTGATAATGGAATATTGCTACATTAATATGGGAAGTTGACGATATCTATAAAATAAAAAAACCTATATTGATTTTTAGTTCAAAAGGTGAAAGGTCACAATTTGTATAAGGTATTAGTTTTATACTGTATTTCAGCTCTCCTTTTCTTACAACTGGTGACTGTTTACCGGTACTTTTAAGAGGAAGGGTCTATGTTGTTGGGCCCTTCCTACACCTCCACTCCTCCCCACCTAAGCAGCGATTCGGAGGCATATATTTTTAGTCTATCTGTTAACCTTGGCCATAGCTTTTGAGTGGGTAGTGATAGAGCTTTCATATTTCACTTGTGTGTCCTTGTGACAAGACCTTTCTTTGGAACCAAAAGTTTTGACATATTGTCAAATGTTTGCCTTGATGTTTGACCTTCTTTTGAAAAACTTTACCCTTGGTCATAACTTTTTAATGGTTAGTGATAGGGATTTCATATGTGTATTCCTTTTGACAAGACATTTCTACAATTGGATGTGGCTGTCCATCTGTCTGTCAGTGTGATTTAATTCATTTTGTATGTCTGTCATACCTTGTTTTCCAACTCTATCTCTGAAAATCAATAAGCTTTTGCTATGAAATTCCATACAACAACTTCCTATGACATAGAACGGACCCCTATTGATTTTGAGGTCAAAAGGCCATGGTCCCAAATTCATAAAATGGTTTCCCGATGATAACGACAACTTTATGACAAATGGGATGACGTCATCTTCTCTGTCATCAACTTCACATATTTATGTAGCAATATTCCATTATCACCTGCATATGGTGTTCATGTTTCTCAACAGATTTGATTCGCGAGAG
Source organism: Ostrea edulis (assembly GCF_947568905.1). Taxonomy (NCBI): domain Eukaryota; kingdom Metazoa; phylum Mollusca; class Bivalvia; order Ostreida; family Ostreidae; genus Ostrea; species Ostrea edulis. The sequence continues at coordinate 73,475,971 of NC_079165.1, read as the reverse complement.
CATGTTCTGTGCAAAATCAATTTCTAAATTGAGGCAGGCTACTGACAAACAAGTTGGTGTTACAGGGATTTCAGCAGTGTTGTTTAAAGTCAGCATTTCACAAATTTTATGGTCGTTAAAACAATCTAGTTTGTCAATACAACCTGTTGTTGGATCAAATGCTGTCTGGCGTGTTTCATACCAACTGTTGGACCGCTCTTAACACTGAATTTGACTACGGATTACTCCATTTACCTGATTGAGATATGGCAGGTGTGACAGGTCCACAGGGGATGCTTGCTCCTCTTAGGCACCTGATCCCACCTAGCTGGTATGCCCAGGAGTCTATGTTTGCCCCCCCCCCCCCCCCAACTCTTAATTTTGTATCCTTATGGGAGTTGAGAGATTGATCACTGTTCGTTATCTTCACATTTTCACTCTTGAGTCAGTGTGATGAGCCTCTATACTATGAAAGACTGCTATTGATATTGAGATCAAAGGTAAAAGGTCAAGATCACAATTCCTAAGGTATTAAATAGTTTTATACTAGCATGCTTCCCATGTGTTACAACTTACATTTAAGAGGAAGAGTCTATGTTTTTATGTCTCCATAATCTGAAATTCAGGGGCATATAGTTTTTGGTCTTTCTGGTTGCAAAAACTTTTAACCTTGGCCATAACTTTTGAATGGATGATGATAGGGCTTTGATATTTCACAGTTGTATTCCTTGTCACAAGACTTTTCTATTGGTACCAAAATGTTTGACCTTGTGACCTTTACCTTGATGTTTCACCTTCATTTGAAAAATTCTAACCTTGGGCATAATTTTGCATAGTCAGTGCTAGGGTTTTCATTTTTCACACGTGTATTCTTTGTGATAAGACATATTTTATCATACTAAAACTTTTTTTACTTTACGATGTTGATCTTGGCCATGGGGGAATCAGTGTTTCACAAACACATCTTGAAAACCTACAAACCAGAAATTCCTTTTCAAGAAACTGATGGAAAAGCTGACATTTAAGTTATTGCCCTCTTTTTCAAGTTGTAAATTAAGTTAAAATGGTTAGTCCTTCCCACAATTACGTTTGCACTCTCTACATTCAATGTAGAGAGTGCAAACAGAATTGTGGGAAGAGGATCAGATTAAAGTTAAGCTAGAAATGGGAATTATTTTCATTTTCAATCTTTCATTTAAACAACAATATAATTAATTCACCCTAATGCATTTATAAAAATTTTAAATTGGGTTTTAATGAAAGGACGTGTCTACTTATATGAATGGTACAAGGGGCTACCACGTGTAATTCCTCTCTATCCATCTGCATTTGTTTTTTAGCTCACTTGAGCTGAAAGCTCAAGTGAGCTTTCTGATCGCCTATTGTCCGTCGTCTGTTCGTAAACTTTTTACATTTTCAACTTCTCCAGAACCACTGGGACAATTTCAACCAAACTTGGCCAAAAGCATCCTTGGTCAAAGGGATTTCAAGTTGTTCAAATGAAGGGCCATGTCCCTTTCAAAGGGGAGATAATCACAAAAATGCAAAAATAGAGTGGGGTCATTTAAAAATCCTCTTCTCAAGAACCACTGGGCCAGAAGAGCTGAAATTTACATGAAAGCTTTCTGACATAGTGCAGATTTAAGTTTGTTCAAATCATAGCCGCTGGGGGTATGATGGGGCCACAATAGGAGATCAAAGTTTTATATACAAATATATAAGGAAAATCTTTAAAAATCTTCTTCTTAAGAACCACTGAGCCAGAAAAGCTGATATTTACATGCCAGCTTTCTGACATAATGCAGATTTAAGTTTGTTTAAATCATGGCCCCGGGTGTAGGATGGGGCCACAAAGGGGGATCAAAGTTTTGCATACAAATATATAGGGAAAATCTTTAAAAATCTTCTTCTCAAGAACCACTGAGTCAGAAAAGCTGATATTTACATGCCAGCTTTCTGACATAGTGCAGATTTAAGTTTGTTCAAATCATGGCCCCCAGGGGTAGGGTGGTGCCACAAGGGGGATCATAGTTTTACATACAAATATAGGGAAAATCTTTAAAAATCTTCTTAAGAACCACTGAGTCAGAAGAGCTGAGATTTACATAGAAGCTTTCTGACACAGTGCAGGTTCAAGTTTGTTCAAAGTATGGCCCCTGGGGTTAGGTTGGAGTCACAATAGGGGATGACAGTTTTACATACAAATCTATAGGGAAAATCTTTAAAAATCTTCTCAAGAGCCATTGGGCCAAAGAAGTTGACATTTACATGAACTCTTTCTGACATAGTGCAGATTCAAGTTTGTAAAAATCATGGCCTCCAGGGGTAGGTTGGGGCCACAATAGGGACTAAGGTTTTTAGATGCAAATATATATGGAAAGTCTTCAGATATGGGCCAAGGTGACTCAGGTGAGCGATGTGGCCCATGGATCTCTTGTTTAGGTGTTCCATTCATAAATTCCCTAAATTATCTTGTTACAAATTAATATGCAAGTATTCTGTGGTAGTGAAGGTTCAAATTTATTCTAATCATGACCCCCCTATGGACGTCAAATTAACATAAACTCAAATAATTGAAGATATCTTCAATTATTTGAAGATATCATCAATTCAATTATTGCTCTCTTTAATTGAATTAATGCGTGCATTAAATAAATTATTCCTCTCATCAAATGAATTAATGCGCACTTCAATTCAATTATTGCTCTCATCAATTGATTTAATGTGCGCATTATATCAGTTATTGCTCTCTTCAATTGAATTGTAGCGCGCATCAATTCAATTGTTGATATCATTAATTCATTTGAAGAGATCATTAATTCAATTAAAGCGCGCATCAATTCAGCTGAAGAATTAATGATATCATCAATTCAATTAATGAGCGCAATAATTCAGAATTGAAGATATCATTAATTATTTGAAGAGATCTTTAATTCAATTGTTGTGCGCATCAAATGAATTGATGATATCTTCAAATAATTGCAGATATCTTCAATTATTTGAGTTTATGTTAATTTGGCGCTCCATACCCCCCAGGAACAAGATGGGTCACAAGAAGGATTTAATGTTGCTGTAGCTCAGGTGAGCAATGTGGTCCATGGGCCTCTCGAGTTTCATTTTCTTTTTTCAGTTTAAACTGCAAGGCATAATTTTCAAAGAGAAATGAACAATTTTACTGTGGTTGTTATCTCCATTTTATTTGGTGACACTATAGAATTGTCATAACAATCATGTAAAGGTGTAACAATAAAAAAAAAAAAACCCAGAAAAAAAAACATGAGACTTCGTGAAACATTAACACACTACAATAATAAATTTTTTAGGAAAGTCTAACAGGGAAAAGGGGGAGATAAAATTCACAGATTCAACATCCTTGCACACAGTCTGTATTTATCACTAAATGCTGAGACATAACTCACAATTGACAAAAGAAATAATCACCATGGTAAGAAATATATTACAACTTTTGAGAAATGAAAATTCAGAATTGCAAAAGAAAAAGAAAAAAAATAATTAAAGTGGTAATTTTGAGAATACCAACATACATGGTATTCACATGTAAAATTATTTTTATTTTGTTGAACACTGTGACAATGTAATGAGAACTGTTTAGCTGCTACATAACATAATCAGAGATCATTCGTTAGAGACAGTAGATAGACAGAGTCGCACAAAACCAGAGATTCTAGCATTTTTAAAACAACAATCATGATTTTAAAATGTTGTCTTTTTCTAATTTAACTACACATAAGATTAGTAGGAAGTTGCACCGTTCATATCTAGAAACGATCGGAACAAAAACTTAGCAATATAAATGAAACATCCTTTATAAAATATAAAAGGGCCCACCCAATATCACTGTGTATCATTAATTTTTTATCGCTTGACTTTTTTCCTGTCATTATTAGAAATCTGTCTACCAGAATCATCACACAACATTCTTAAACATATGCACCATATCTACAATCAATGAAAAATGCACAAGCTATGAATGTTTTATATTGTTTTGAGGATCACAGTCCTGAAAGTCTCTCTCTCTCTCAGCTTTAACATTCACACTCAGTAGTGTTAGTCAAATTAATTGATCACCTGAATAATTTGAATATCCAATCATCCCTATATCACATGTCTCATGAAATTCATGTAGAAATGAGAACAAATTATACGCATTGTAATCACCGTGATCACACGTCATTGTAATTAAACCATACTTTTTTTTAATTAAAAGAGAAAGACCTACCAATTTGTAATAATCATATATATTTTTCATTTCAAATGTGGATATTGGTGTCGTTTTACTGATGAGATTTTTTTTTACTAATGATGTGTCACTGGAATCATGCATCTGAATCGATATCTTCAACATCTAGTTTTCTGTTTTTTATTACTCCAAACATATATCGAGGACCTGCCTCAATTTTGGCTATGACATACCCCCACAGCACAACACTGGGGTATTTGTTTTGATGGGTCTAAGACTTGGAAGGAAATCTATTTGTAACAAAACCTAGCTTAGAATTATTTCAGCTTACAGACCAAATTTATTAAGTGTAGTACATGTACATTTTTGAGGTGCTTAAATACAAATTCCTGCTGGGTTTTTATGCAAATTATACAGGATAGTTAGGTGATTTATGCAACATAACAGCTAGGTTATTACGAATATGAAAACTTTTGTGATATGAAAATAGGTTCAAGTCGGTCATTCTCTATGGAGAAAAGGTTCTTAAAACAATAAGCAATCAATCAACTAATGTGAGGAATAAACTAAATATGAATGTTTTAGTGAAACTAAAATATGTACACCATTTCTGAAAATCTGCTAATCTTAATGGCATCAATATGGCAGATAATGAGATTGACACTTGGGTGCAGGTTTTCACTTTCATGAATTATAGGATACACACCACTAAATATAACTTGTCATTCATTTTTCTGTACATGTTTAACTACATGAAAATTTTAATGACCAGAAATGTATTTCAAAATGTTTGGAAGCATCATTATTTGACTTAATTTCATTCTATGAAAAATATGGTTAAAATGCATGACACATGAGATTGGGTCAAATAAAAATTAGATTAAATTATCCTTTCATATTTTTTTTTACAATACAACACCTAGCGTTGACAGATCTCTGAACAACGGTGTTAGTGATAATCATTGCCTTACACATTAGGCAGGTAAATACTGGATACATGGGCATCGTACTCACAGAAATCGGGCCATCATAAGCTCAATATTCCACTAGACTTTTACAAGGCAAAAAAATGATCGACCCTCCATCCTCTCTACATTGATCAATTATGTAATCTGAAAGACACGCTGGTCTTCGGTCATTCGACAACATTTCTAAATACTTTAAGAAACCATTGTCAAAGTTAATTAATTAAGGTGGTGTTATGATATCAACATTCATGCTTATTAGCTACAATCTAGTTGGATTCCTATTTCTAATTCTGCATATGCATATTTCAATGTACATACATGTAGCACCTTCTAACATAGTCATGTTGCTTATTAGCAGCATTTAGAACTGTTTATGAGGAACCAGTTCAATTTCTCCAATCAAAAGTGATAATTGTTATTTCTCAGTCAAACAAAATCAGTTTGCCAAATGCATGATGATTGGTTGTTTTTGCATGAAATTTTCACTTGGGTAATATAATTGGTAGACCAGTTTGAATATTGTTCTGGAATTTCACGCCGCAGACGTTTGCTTTTGATCTTTCTTATGATTGATTCCAAAGTTTTTTGAAACTCCCTCGAAGCATTCACCCAAAAAGTCCTCCAAACTTCCATATAGATGTTTCCTTGTGTTGCCACCGCGCAATCCATGCTGTTGATCTGTGTATACCTGCAGCAAGAGATTTGAAATACTCAATATGATAATATTTAAACTCATATAAGTCAAAGAAATCAGACAGTAATGAAAATAACAAGAGTATCACCAATGGTACAAAATACACTTGTTACACCTTCAGTGCAATATTTGTATCCATGATGAGAAAAAGTCCAGAAAACTATTTGACTTATTTTTAGCCCTAATGTAGGTCATAGTGCACCAATCAAAGTGTGAACTGATTATGTATTTCTATGAAAGGAATTTGGGACAAAATTTCACGGCAATACCTGTATTCATAATGAAAAAAAAATCTGGGAAATTGTTTGACCTACTTTTACCCCGCTTAGCATAAAGTGTATGTGTAACAAGTTTGACAGTCCTAGTCCCAATGGTTCGGTCTGTATACTGCCTACAAGGTTTTCCTACTAAGCTATACTACAACCTTGTCCTTTGACCTTGAAGAACAATAGGCATTCTCCACATAGCATTAGGAGTATGTGCACAAAGTTTGACAGTTCTAGCCCCAATAATTCGGTCTGCATTCTGTCTACAAGATTCAGGACCTTACGGTTCGATCTGTATCCTGCCTACAAAGTTTTTCTGTTAAGTGATACCACAACCTTGACCCTTGACCTTGAAAAACAATAGGCATCTTCCTCTCATCATGGTGATGAAATGTACCATGTTGTAAGATCCTGGACCTGCAATCTCTGATATCATCCAATGTTAAATCTCCTTACCTGTAACCTCAGATATCACCCAATGTTAAATCTCCTTACCTGCAATCTAAAGAAGACATCTTCCTCCACCAGAGCTTTTATGAATTGAGCTGAATTTTGGAAGTGTACATTATCTACAATAAGACATGTTAGTGCTAAATCATATTGTATAGAATATCCACATGTTAGTGCTAAATCATATTGTATAGAATATCCATGTGTTATTGACTGAGGTACGAGCTGATTAGACAGAGATGTAACTGAGCTATGTGTATGCTTAGATTAAACAGAGATTTTTCCCTTCATTTTTCAATTTAAATTATCAAACAAAATGTTCATATGTAATATATCTATATTATTACTACAGTAACTTGATCCGAAGAGTTGGATCACGTCGAGTTGACAGGCGCGGATCATCAGATCACACAAGACTCGAAGCATCGAGTTTGATCTGATGATCTGCGCCTGTCAACGAGACGTGATATAACTCTTCGGATCAAGTTACTGTAGTAATGATAAATTTATTACATACCCTCTAAAGCATTTTAAATCCACATTTATAAGATACTAAATGTAAACCAAATTATCAAAAATACAGACATACAGTGAAATTATATTTTGTGGACGCAGTTTTGTTTGTGACGCGGTCAATATTTTCCACAAAAAACCCGTTGCGTTGATGTACTGTGATGTCATTGTGACGTAATCAGTTTCAGAGGATACTGATACGGAATCAGAAAACCACAGTGTGGTGATACGGAAAACCGGATCACACGCTGTGAAATCCACAGTATCAAAAAATGAAACATTGATGGGTATATAATAAAATGAAATATTTCACTTCTTTTGATTGACATTCATTTTCAAAAACTGACCGTCTCCTGTTCCATGGACCAACATGTACTTGGTGTTCTTAAACTTGTTTGCATACTGTGACACATTGGAGGACTGTAATGAAATATAACATAGAACCCTCAGTACCACATACAGATATACACATGCATCTCAAATGACAATTAAATCTAGCTCGAAACATGATTAATTGATCAGATCATATATATATACTAATACCATTCAAACTCTTTGAGGAGTTTGATTGAATTTGTACATTTTAATAGATTAAATCAGTGATTGATAAGTCAGCAAAATACTAGATCATACCAGAATTAATGTGTGTATCATACTATAGATACTGTCAGAGCATGTATCATGATATGGAATTTATACAGAAATATTCACATCTCCAATGTTTTTGTCTATTTGTAATGAATTTAGCCATTGCATGCCTCCTGAATGCACTGCAGTTACAAACAGTGCATGTATGAATCTTCAGGAATATATCAAGTCTATTTTCTATAAAATTGCTGGGAGCTGACTGACAGAAATGAAAGTAGAATGTAAATATATGAGATTGAAAATACATGGGGGTATGAACTGCAAGCTAACGTGCTTCATGAAGTATGCTGGTGTAAAGTGTCATGTTCATACATTCGTGTATTTTCAAAGATGAAATTTATTTCTGAATGTACATGTACGCAACATTATACAGAATACAGTATGTAACAGGGTCATGTATTATATCCATTGTTTATCATTTAATGTGGTTACATTCTTTTATATCTGATGATTTTAAAGTATAATAAATAAAAATTAATTATGGTATTGTGAACAAAGTGTTTTCAAAATACAAGTGTAGTTAAAGTATTTTGCTAATCTACATATCTAACAGTAACTGATCAGACTTTATTCATTGATCAAACATTAACTTATTGATCAAACAGCAAATCATTGATCAAACATTAATTTATTGATCAAACAGTAATTCATTGATTAAACAGTAATTTATTGATCAAACCATAATACATTGATAAAACTGTATTCAATAATTGTTCAATCACATACAATTCCTGATTAACAATTGATCTGATTCATTGATTATATTTGGTATTACATGTATTGGGGTATTTGAAAATCAGTCTATGTTTGATCTTTATATTTTCAGGTTAAAGCTGCAAGTTGGAATTCAAATACTTGTTCATATTAAGGTAGTACTCTACATCGTCATAATGGCTGACTTCCTTTAAAAACATGGATGTAAAAATCGATATCGGCAATATTTGACTTTTCCTTTTCTATTTAAATACCTAGCCGAGTAGCTCAGTAGGTTAGAATGCCGACTGCTGACCTGTAGGTCGCAGGTTTGAGACCAGCAGGAGTTTTAAATTTTTTTCAGATTACGTACTTCTACTAAAACTGCATTTTTTTTAACAAAATAAAGTAAATTTGAAAATTTTCAACTTCAAAATATTGTTGTACATATATCCTCCACTTTTCATCTACATCAAATTTCTCTGGTGTAGCATACCTCCTTAACTCTAAATAAAATCCAGTTTGCAAATTGAATCAGATGACATATCAAATCTGAAGCACACAGTACCTTGTATCCCATTACATTTTCGTGTGGCATTCCCATGTATCTTTCTGTGTACACAGAGTCTGAAATAATTCAATGGGATGCATAAGACATAAATTTTCAAAAATCAAGCCAAATAAAAAGTGTGCAAGACTTAGGATAGGAGCACTAGTTACCATAGTAGTGCCAGTCGGTGACAGGTGCCACTGATATCCCACACTCAAATAGACCATCTCCTCGACCAATCACAGAGGCCGTTGTATATCCACCGTAAGACTACAAGAAAAGAAGAAGAATTAAATAGGATATAAATATGACTGAATAATGATAAGACTGTTAATCAAGTTTTTCAAGATTACTGCTTTTTATGAAAACGTGTTTCCTCTATCTGTGCTCCGGGACAAAATGGAAAAGATGTGTATCTGAGAAGTCAGGTTGAGTATGATCCCTATTGTGGGCACAAAGTCAGGTTGAGTGTGATCCCTATAGTGTGGGCATAAATTCAGGTTGAGTGTGATCCCTAGTGTGGGCACAAAGTCAGGTAATGACTCCTAGTGTGGGCACAAAGTCAGGTTGAGTGTGATCCCTATTGTGGGCATAAATTCAGGTTGAGTGTGATCCCTAGTGTGGGCACAAAGTCAGGTAATGACTCCTAGTGTGGGCACAAAGTCAGGTTGAGTATGATCCCAAGTGTGGGCACAAAGTTAGAAACTTTGTGATGGACAGACAAACAGGGCAAAAACAGTCCGTTTCACCAAGAAGTGGAGACAGAAATATACTTGTACACATAAACTGACTGTACTTACCCATCCCCAAACAGCTTTCTTGCTGGACTCTACAAAGGGCAGATCATTGAAATGCCTACAATTAACAAATAGAATAAATCAGAGCACTTTACAAACATCTAGCTGAAATTACCAAAAGGGTATGTCAAAAATGATAAATTATGAGTAACTAAACACTATGTCCCTAGCAAATACCCCCCCCCCCCCCCCCCCCCCCCATATTATTATGCTGTTATTGTGCAAATTGTTTACAACCCAAAAAACTAAAATTGAAATATTTCCTTTTTGACATACGACGGCCCTCGTATTATAGTATGACAAAGTAAAATAATCAAAATTTGTATTTTGGTAGCATTATAACAAATCCATGGAGCATTTTGTTAAATCTACCTTTTTTTATTGGTAATTTGGAATATCTGACACAAGAGGTCCACAGTCCTTATCGGTCACCTGAGTATTAGTTAAAAGTATCACTAGTCCCAAAGGCTACAAAATCTAGAAAAAATTGCCTGTTCTGCATATCTAAGCTAAATTCTAAAATTCAGCTAAAGTATCAAACAAGACATGTTCTTAAAACCCTTGAAAATGCCTATATACTGATGAAAGGATTTACATAATACAATATTATGTAACATTAACACAATAAGACTAATTTGGACCCATCCTACATTCAAAACCCCCGGGGTGCAAAATTCACAATTTTGTACATCCTAGATATGCATTTAGTTTTTATACTGTATTGGCAAACTTAAAGAAGTCTTTTAAATGATTGAAGACAATAATCACTATGATAATTTTGGATCCAATCTGGAACCAAATTCATCTCCCCTAGGGTCATGAAATTTAAAAATTTGGTAAAGGACTACCTACTCCTTCTAAATATCTACATGTATTTAGATTCAAATAGCATTAAAGAATATATTATTTAAATGTTTTACACATACATTTGGTATATGCTATATATACCAAATTTGGCCATGCCCTGGAGTTCGAACCTCTATTCCAGCTAGGGTTCATGAAATTGACAATTTTGGTAGAGGCCTTCCTGATCTACATCACTATATATAATTCATTTAGTTTTTCTTAAGAGATTTGCAGTTGTAGAGATGATTTTTGAATATTGGTCAATTTTGGGCAGTTTTTGGCCTGCCCCTAAAGCCCTGGGGGTGCAGGAGTCTTGACGTTTACAATTTATGTCCCTCTTGTCCTGAAGATGCTTCATATTAAATTTGAAAAGACTTAATCACTGACCATTTTGGCCTCACCCTGATACCAAAACCCCATCCCTGGGATCATGAAATTTACAATTTTGGTAAAGGACTATCTGCTCTTATTAAATATTCATTTAGTTTCAATTTAGAATTTATAACATTAAAAAGGATGTTTTAAAATTGTTTTTGCACATAAATACTACTAGTATATAAAAAGTTTGGCTCTATCCTGGAGTCAGAACCTCTACCCCAGGGATCATGAAATTTACAATTTTGGTAGAGGCCTTCCTGCTCTTCATCAAAATGCATTTAGTTTTTCTCACACATGTGTGTGCTTGTGGAGAAAAAGATTTTTGAGAACTGGTCAATTTGGGCAGTTTTTTGCCTGCCCCTAAGGCCCCCAGGGGTGTTGGAGTCCTGAAATTTATAATTTATGTCCCCCTGGTCCCAAAGATGCTTCAAACCAAATTTGAAAAGAATTGGAATGGTAGTTATCTAGAAAAAGTTAAAATTGTTCAATTGTTAATGCTCAACAAATGACGACGGACATAGGTCAATTGCAATAAGTATGAAAATTGTGCACTTTATGAAAGTTTGAAAGTCTAATGGAAGGTTATGATATACCTCTGCTGAAAGAATGTTGGAGCCCCAATCTTAATTCAACAATCATATATACATGTATACACACCAAAAATCAGTTCAATGTCTGCAAACATAGCAAAATAACTATAATAGAAAGGGACAACCCTCTAAGCCTTTGCTATTTGATGCATAAAAATATGACCCTATGAATAACAAGAGGCCCAAGGGCCTAGAATCGCTCTTCTGATAAATTGTACAACCCCACCATTTCTATTCTTAGCCTCTTAGTATTCTAAATCTTTAGTTAAATCCTAAGAATTCAAAAAAAGTAGGTCAATGTGACCTACTTTTTGGTTTACACATTTTGAGAACCCAAGAAATATCAACTGACAAAGTTTGATGATTTTAAGCCAATTAGTATCTGAATATTGAAATATAGCTGTCGAATTCCAATCGTAGGTCATGGTGACCTACTTTTTGGTCAGCGAACTCCGAACATGCAAGACCCATCAACTGACAAAGTTTGATGACTGTAGGTCAAATAGTATCTGAAATATATAAATATAGCCGTCAAATTCCAAAAGTAGGTCAAGGTGACCTACTTTTTCGTCAACACCCTTCAAACATGCAAGACCCAACAACTGACAAAGTTTGATGACTGTAGGTCAAATAGTATCTGAATTATATAAATATAGCCGTCCAATTCCAAAAGTAGGTCAAGGTGACCTACTTTTTGGTCAACACCCTTTGAACATGCAAGACGCATCAACTGACAAAGTTTGATGACTGTAGGTCAAATAGTATCTGAAATATATAAATGTAGGTGTCCAATTCCAAAAGCAGGTCAAGTTGACCTACTTTTTGGTTGAAACCCTTCGAACATGCAAGACCCATCAACTGACAAAGTTTGATGACTGTAGGTCAAATAGTATCTGAAATATATAAATATAGCCGTCAAATTCCAAAAGTAGGTCAAGGTGACCTACTTTTTGGTCGACATACTCCGTAGACTCAAGATGCATCAACTGTCAAAGTTTGATGATTGTAGGTCAATTAGTGACTGAAATATATAAATATAACTGTCAGATGCCAAAAGTAGGTCACAGTGACCTACTTTTTGGTCGATACACTCCAAAGACTCAAGATGCATCAACTGACAAAGTTTGAAGATTGTAGGTCAAATAGTGACTGAAATATAGTAATTTAGCTGTCAAATACCAAAAGTAGGTCACGGTGACCTACTTTTTGGTCGACACAAACCGAAGACTGAAGACGCATCAACTGACAAAGTTTGATGATCCTTGGTTTTACAGTGCCCAAAATATGCATCTAAAATTGAAAATGTGAAATTTGAATATCTTCAAAATTCAAAAAGTAGGTCACTGTGACCTACTTTTTTATAAATATGTTTCAAGGCCTCAAGGTGCATCAACTTACAAGATTTGATGATTCTAAACCTCTCGGTATTTGAAATAACAACTTAATATATATCTATAAATGATAAGCCATAAAATTCAGAAAGTAGGTCACGGTGACCTATTTTTCAGTTGACGCATTTCAAGGTCCCATGATCCACCAACTGACAAGTTTTGATGATCATAGGCTTCAAAGTGTCCAAGATATGCATCAAAATTAATTTTAAAATAAATACCTGCAAAATTCAAAAAGTAGGTCACCGTGACCTACTTTTGAGACAACTTGACACAAGGTCCTAAGATGCATCAACTGTCAAAATTTGATGATCCTAGTCCTTATAATGACTAAAATATCTAAGATTTAAGGAATTTAAAAAAAATTTAAATTTAGGTCAACTTTGAAGTGACCTTGAGACCACGACCTTTGCCCCAGGGTAATGCCTTGAACAATTTTTAATCTACAACATATCCTCATCCTTATGTGTAAGTTTGGTGATAATCTGCCCTGTGGTTCTTGAGAAGAAGATTTTTTAGCAACCACTACTTTTGTTTGTATTTTCCTGATTATCTCCCCTTGTTAAAGGGTCACATCCCTCTATTTAGTATGTATGAAAGCCCTTGGGCCAATGATACCCTGTAACAAATTTGAAAAAAATTGGCCAAGGGGTTCTTGAGTTATAGCCCTTTTTCTAAAAAGTTTACTCACACCGCACAAATGGCCATAGCATTAGCTCTTTGAACCTTTGGCTCAGAAGAGCTAATAAAGTTATTGAAACACCCAGTCCTTCACCTTCCTGCTTTGATGGCGTCCTCTATCTCAGCAGTTCCCAGATTTTTGTATACAGCATGAAGCCACTTCTGTCCCCTTCCTGTGCTGCCACGACCGTCAGCATAGGCCACTATGTAGTTCTTAGAACTGACCAAGTAATCCTCCCACCCTAGCTGGAACCTGTAGGTCACCTTCTGTGAGTCTGGACCTCCATATCTACAAGTGAAATATTGTTTCCAGTCAATAAAACTGGAGGATGCACTTGATCCAAGTCTAATGCTTTATGCGCAAAGAAGTGGATTCTTAGTTGTTTTTTTTCCATATATTTGCGACAATCTAATTAAAATTAGATGTTAGATCCGCTCACATACTCGCTACACTAACATCGTTTGTGTAGCGAGTATGTGAGCGGATCTAACATCTAATTTTAATTAGATTGTATTTGCGAGAACTTTATTTTTATGACGTAACTTTGTGAGGTTCTCTTGACACAAGAATAATTTTGTGCACCAGTATGAAGATTAAATCTACTTAAATCTGACAGTCATGAAGATTAAATCTACTTAAATCTGACATCTACTCAAATCTGACAGTCATGAAGATTAAATCTACTTAAATCTGACAGTCATGAAGATTAAATCTACTTAAATCTGACAGTCATGAAGATTAAATCTAATTAAATCTGACAGTCATGAAGATTAAATCTAATTAAATCTGACATGCCAATTAGACCACTGACATAAAGTCTAACGAAATAGAAGAGTAACAAGAAATTATCTGCTGTTAAGTAATTTGTTTATCTAGTAACCTAACGTACTGGTGATGATGCGCGTGCCATGATCATCTAATTGACACCAGTTGGAGTGAGTTTGTATTGGAAACATTGATATAAACCAATTACATAAGTGATTCCAGGGAGATTGTACAGTTCATTTTTGTTGAATACTTACACACTAAAAAGTAAAGGGTATGTATAGGTTTGCTTCTTGTCCAACAATGGAGGCAGCATCATCTTTGCATACATAACTGTTCAGATAAAAGGAGACATTTTCAAAAGATAAAAAAAAAGACATTTTCACTAGCATCGGCTATCGTTTTTTCTGTTCGAATTGAGAGTGTGTTACGAGTACTATAAATAGTTTGGAAAAACAAAATATACTACTACAATCTCCAAAAATGATTGTAAGAACATCAGATTGTGTAAGTATTATGTTACATGTATATACACGTATATGAACAAATGGATCACCTTATTTCATTACATCATTTTCTTTTCAGTTTGAAAGTTGTTGATGCAAATTAGGATCAATTCAGTGTAACAAAAGAAAAGACCTATAGGGGAGAACAATTTTTCAGAAAAAGTCACAATTTGTTATAGGCCTATCAACATTCATTGCCTCTTTTGTTGTATATATGTATGTTCGAATTTTTAAAATCTTCAACGTCAACCTAAAATTTATTATTTGCGATGCTGTTAACCTTCAAATTTGACCAGCTAAACAGTGTTTTCCCTCTTTTAGCATAAATTTTGGTTTGTCTTTTGGCTTTGAAGTTCTTCCCAGCAGGCCTGCATGTCTCTGATTGAATTTATGATATTTTGATAGGTTGCATAACCTTGCTTCCATCCACAGGGGCTAAGCCCGTTTTGGGCCCGAACTCTGTGATACCATATAGAGTTCGGGCCCAAAACGGGCTTAGCCCCTGTGCTTCTATCCTCCTGTGACGGCATAAGATTTCGCAAAGTCAATGATTTAATAAGATTTATTCATGACAGGAACATACATTTTGTTGGAGTCTTTTTCAATAGTTATTGTAAAAAAATCTTGTTAACCATAAAATATTTCAAAAGTCTAAGTTGTATATGAACAATAAAGTACGTATGTTTCAAAATATTGAATCCAAGGGCAATAACTCTGTTTTCATTAAAATATTTATCAAGTCTGTTATGCGCTAGATTTCCTTTATTTTTCACAAACATTTTGTGATTTTTTTAAAGAAAGTTTAATGAAATTGTTATGAATACTATTATATTGTTTCAATCAGTTTTTGTAAAATTGTGATAATGCTGTTTAAGGAAAATTGCAATTTTGACGTTGATACAAGTATATGTGTGCTAATTGATAAAAAAAATTATTAATACAGCAACATATCTGATACTTATTTTATCATTCTTATTTGTTACCAAGATATATCATTTGAAGAATTAATAATCAAATATAAGATTGAACCTAGCTATAATTCTAGAGGGGTGGAATTACCTTAAGAACAATTTAAGATAAAAATTTTCAGGGACCCCCTAGCTGTCTTCGGGGTTGAAATTCACAAAAACCTACAAATAATTAGGGAACGTGATTTTTGACAACCTGGTTTATATTTATTTCTAAGTTCTTTTTAGTGGATCTCAGTAAGCTACACCAATGTCACTGTTTGCCAAGGTTCCTTTTTGTGTAAATTTTCCTTTATTCAAGTGGAAGCAAATTGTAAAATCCCTGTACACAAATGAAATCAAGTGGATCCATATCTCGAGGTAGCAGACTTTGTTCCGAGAGCAATATTCATTCATTCTGTGTTATTCGACTTAAGTACATGTGCCACGTATAAAAGCATGCTAAACAAAAAATTGCTGTGACTAACTTCTTTTGAGAGAGTTCTCATGTTGGAGAAATGTTGCTGGGGATAAATGTGTGTTAATTGGCAATTGTCTATGCCAAAATTGCAGGATTAAAGTTTTCAAAAATATGGAAATAACAAATTCAAAATACATGTACATAAACTATACATGGATCGTGATACATTGTACATCGTAGTAAGAGATTATATTAAAAGTTTTCTATATCAACATACTAAAGTACGGAAGCCGATAGGTGCCAGGGTATAGAATTAATATTTATTTAACTGGCAGCCACCACTTAATTTATGTGGATGCCGCCACTTAATTTAACAGTTATTAACTGGCGGCCACCATATAAATTAACTGGCGGCCGCCACTTATTTTCTGGCAGCCGCCATATAAATTAACTGGCGGCCGCCAGTTATTTTATCTGGCGGCCGCCACTTAATTTATATATGGCGGCTGCCAATTGCAAAAACAATGTAATTCGTATCGCTGAGTGATTATTTTGGAAAGATTTAGAATAGTACGCAAACACGCAGCATCGTTTTTCAAAGTGCATAGGGACAGTCGGAGGAGAAATTGTCTTCTACAATTGTTGACAAGCAGAAAAGGAACCTAAAATGTCTCTTGTCCAAACTTCGTACTCCAAAATTTGAGGGAGGGAGCTCCGTTCATCCTTCAATTGATCAATTCATTCATTATTACATTTTTACCATTCATTACTACCACCAAAAGAGTGGGGTGGGGGCCAATTAATCTTATTTCACATGTGAAAATAATTTAGTTTAAATGTGAAAATAATAGAAATTGAACGTTCAAATAAATGGAGGGTCAGCCCTGTGGTTCTACGTATTTAACAGTACAATCGAAAAACAATAATTTAATGCTCTTAATTGTATATATATATATATATATATATATATATATATATATATCACATACATATTACTAAGCATTGGGAATGGATTGCACCCCTTTCATTTTGAGAGAGAGATAGAGAAAGAGAGAGGAATTGAATAACTGGTGACAGCCATATAAATGATTTAAATTGAGTGGCGGCCGCCATATAAATTAAGTGGCGGCCGCCACATAAATTAACTGGCGGCCGCCAGTTAAATTAAGTGGCGGCTGCCACATAAATTAAGTGGCGGCCGCCACATAAATTAACTGGCGGCCGCCAGTTAAATTAAGTGGCGGCTGCCACATAAATTAAGTGGCGGCCGCCATATAAATTAACTGGTGGCCGCCACTTAATTTATCTGGCAGGCGCCAGATAATAAGTGGCGGCCGCCAGTTAAATTAAATGGCGGCCGCCACATAAATTAAGTGGCGGCCGCCAGTTAATTTATATGACGGCCGCCAGTTAATAAGTGGCGGCCGCCAGTTAATAAGTGGCGGCCGCCATTTAAATTAAGTGGCAGCCGCCACATAAATTAAGTGGCGGCCGCCAGTTAAATAAATATTAATTCTATACCCTGGCACCCATCGGCTTCCGTACTAAAGCCATTGTGATGTGTGAAAAACAACTCATTGCATTGTCATAAATTATAGAACAGATATAATTAATGATGAACTTTTGTAACAACAAAAACCAAAGCCAGTCCAATATATTTCCCCTGAATTGATCCTTAATTAGCTAATGAAAATGATTTCCATTGATTTTTTCATGTTGTTCAATATTGTCAAATGAAACACTTTGACTAATGTGAGAACAAGACAGCTTTTTATATTAATATGTGAAATTAACATGTTTTGGTGATACGACAATGATATGATATACTTACATTCTTTTTCGTTGATTGGAATATTAACATATTCAATCTTTGGAAGAGCTTTGTTTGCCAACTTCTGTTTCAAATGGTCATTGTTTTCAAATGTGATATCTGAAATATGAATGATGATGTACGTGGTCAAGATTAATATCTGTTTTACAGTTTAGAATATGATATATATAACCTATAGTTTGTGACAGTTTCAATGTCATTAAAAATTACTGCATGCATAGTGGATTATAAGAATGGAATAACTGCTCCAAACCAGGTTATGTAATATGTCATATAGACTATGCATAGTCACCTGCTTAATATGAAAGAACCTCAGGCTTTGGTTCTTCAAAACCATAGAATCATATTTATCAAAATGTATAAACCGTTCCAATCTAGGTTATAACGTATAAACTGGTCAAGCATTACATATGTAATTCAATTTCTATATTTACCTCTTGTACACAAAATCTGAATTTTAATCGATACAGAGCAATATTGTTAAAGGCAATAAATACTCAGTAATGCCAATATGTTGCAAATTTTTTCAGTGTTGAATATAATTTGACTGTGACATTATCTGTCACTGTGCCATCAGGTGGTGCAGTTTTTAAATAGCATACCACTTTATACACGCTATCGACATACAAATGTATTGTGTACTACAAAATAATTAATATAATAATGAAATCATTTTAAAGAATTTTCCTTTACAATTATAAAAAATCTTATGCATTGATGAAAGAACAATAATGATCACCAATCTCATTCACTGCTAGCTTACTCTGAAGTGAATCTTGTAAATTATAGACTCTTTATTGGACCATAAAACTAACTGGTTTCAAGTTATAGAGGAGGGTAATAGTAAATCCTTGTAATTATCTCGTGAAACTACATGAATTTTTAATATTATTAGGAGAGTCTTGGGTTTTGTTGCCCTATATATTCTCCACCAAACCTTATAAGATCAGTCTTAATTAAGTGACCAATTTTCAAGAAGATGAGAAAAGTCCTAACAATAATTATATTAGCAAATTGGTGATCTACTTTGCACAAGTTTACAAGCTAATCAGATTAGTGCTATTATTTAAACACCATCTGTAAACAATGGATAGACTATATCATAAAAAGATTAAAAGTTTTAGGATTTAATTAAGTGATAATCATTAAGGCTGATGACATTTGGAAAGATCAATTAAAGTACCTGATTAAGGGCTGTTTTTGATCCGAGACAGCTTTTTTACTGGTGAGAAACCTGAACTTTTGTTCTTTCAGTTAGAAGATATGAACTGAAGAACACTAAGACTAGCAGACAACGGTTAACCAGAGAGATCACTTGAGCTGAGACAATCATTAACAAGGGAGATAATTTGAGCCCCATTAAAACTAGCAGACAACCGTTAACAAGGGATATAACTTGAGCCCCATTAAGACTAGCAGACAACCGTTAACAAGGGAGATAAATTGAGTCCCTCAGCCCGGTGTGTTCAACAAAATACATAATCATATATAGCATTCATTTTGCCATTACAATGATTACATACAATTTTGATACATGCATGCAGCTTTCATGAAAAAATTCAAATACATGTACATTTTCCACATGTTACGGTGGAGTACAAATTATTAGCTAGTGCATATATTTGGTCACAGTAATTAGGATTTCATACAGGTTTAAATATCAAACTACAAACTGAAAAAATATTTTAATAACATTATAAATCAGTCCCATGTGGTTACTGAGTGCAGTTTCATTGAAAGTTGAGTATTAGGATCCTTTATTTGAAACAGAAAGGGTAGACTGGTGAATTGATTTTTAATGTTAAAGGAGCTCTATATTCAGTGGTACATATTTGATATGTTCTTTCACTCTCTTGACTAAGAAATAATTTAACATAAGCAATTCATAAAAGATTATGAGTCTAAAACACCGGAATCAATCAAAAAAACCCAAAAAACCAGATTTATTCACTTTCATACCTTGAGCATAGAGCACCTTTAGAGTTAATATGGTGGTCTTACAGCTTACTTACCTGTGGAATTGCCATCTAAATTTTGAAATTTTTATTTACTGTCAGTGCTACTCTGCCATTCGAACATAACAATATGGGCCCTGGAGTTACACAATACAGTAAAACACACTTACAACGAACATGATTATAATGAATTTATTGCTTATATTGTGAAGTGATATTTGATTCCCTAAGAGAGGAAAATAATGAAAACTTTATAGGATATACGGAGTTTAGATATAACAATTAAACTATTAATGTTTACTGATCCTGGAGGTTCGCTATAACCGTGTTTTACTGCAGTTAGTTAAGGTAACTCTACCCTCGTGTGATGCTGCACGGTATTATGGTTTCAAAGTAGAAAACTGTATGAATTTCCACTTAATATAGCTTAATCTGATCTATAAATTTTTTTATTATGTTGTCACCTTTTTAAAGATGTCAGTCATACATATACAAAGACCAAGTGACAGATCAACAGTATAATAAAAATACATGAAAACTGGTTCAATAACAAAATTTGAACAGTTTAAAATAATTGTTACTGGTTCTAAATCCATTATGGACATCAGGGAAATCCTTGTATAATAATAAACATAAAGTAAAGAAATACCAGCATAGGAGTTATTGCCCTTGACAATATTTATTGATTATTTATAGCAAATCTAAACTTTTTAAGTTTCAAATAATTTAACCTATTTTTTTTTTGGTACCCAGAGAATAAAATTTCTACAAAAGCTATATTTCTACCTTGTACAAAATTTGGTTAATAAAAGATTTTCCAAAAACCTTTAACATCACATGAAGGTGGAGTAAATTACCTAATTAAGTTTGGCTGACACAGCAAAATCCTAGATAGTGCTATATATCATATAATGATAGTTAATGACAAGTAAAATGTCAGTTAAGTAACCTCGTCAATTAATGCACTACAAAATATTTAGTTATAATGAGGTGGCTATATACTAGTTACATTTGAAACATTAGAGATCACAGTGCTGAAGTACAATATATAGTATTGGGATCTACTAAGGGTTATTCTATTTCACTGTCACTTAAAAACTTAGCTTGACAAAGTAAAGCAACCTTTCAAAATGAACATGTTTAAATCTCAGAACAAGACAGTTACCTATGGGGTATTTTTTTTTAATACTTGTAATAAGATAGTTACCTATGGGGTATTTTGTTGACTGGTAATAAGATAGTTACCTATGGGGTATTTCGTTGAAAAGTAATAAGATAGTTACCTATGGGGTGTTTTGTTGACTTGAGGACATAGTAGGGTACAGCGGGACCCAGACATCCTAGAACATAGTACTCTCCGGAGTGGCTAAAACTGGCCGAGACATACTGGCAGTCAGGACTGTAGTCACATGTTAGACACGTCACCTTCATATCGTTGTCCGTTATCTTTGTACTTATGCTGCAAAAACAATGAAAAAAAATAGCAGGTAATAGGTGAAGCAAACATTTTGTAAACAGTGAATTTAGTGATGACATTTTGTATACAGTGAATTTAGTGATGACATTTTGTATACAGTGAATTTAGTGATGACAATAGGGCATTAACTGTCATTTTATCACCAAAAATTGAATTCAATGAAAACTGCTCCCAAATCTTATATATATTTCAGTAATAACACCAGTATTTAATGATTTCAAACACTTTGTACTCTCAATTAAACCAGGCACACGGATATGTGATTTTGGTGATTTATACTGTTATCTAATGCAGTTTTATTAGATTTCTTTTCTTTTTGTACAGCATAAATGTTTTAATAGACATTGATATATATTCCCATACCATTGAGTGATTTTGAATAAAAAGATGGTTGCCATCACTTTCACATCTAAATTGTAACTAAAAGAGGCTCTTTCATCATAATAGTTGCAGTTTTCAATATGAACCATTAAATTCCAATTGACTTGTGACCTTGGAGCTTGCATGGTGAACAAACTTTAATCTGCACCACACAATGAGGACTATATTGAATGTTAATTTGAAACATTGTACCTTTGTGATTTGTGAGAATATTTTGGAATAATTCATTCATAATTCATTTTCTCATATACATTCCTATCTAAAATATTGAAGCATTACAGTAGCCCCCACAAAGATCCCTGCCGGCGGGGGGGGGGGGTCCAAGTATGTACAAACTTGAATCAAAAGATATTCGCAAATCAATTTGACTGATTACACTTGTGGATCTTGAGGAAATAACATTTGGAGAATTTTCCAATATATTCCTAGGTCATATTTTGAACCCCCTTACTACAGTCCCCTGGTGTCATGCTATGGACAAACTTATTGAATTTCCTTCACTCTAGGATGCTTTGTATTACATTTGGGTGAAATGAAATTTCCTCTGTGAGTTTTGAGAACATGTAGAAAAATGTAAAAAGTTGACAAACAGACAAACTTTGATGAGGAAATCTAACCTGACCTTTCAAATCAGGTGAGCTAAAATGTTGATGGGAATACCTATACATGTACAATTTTTTTCAGTGTTTCTTCACTGATATGAACTACATGAGTTCCCTAAAATAGTAATTGTTAACTTACAGCCAACTGTAATCCTGGATTTCTTTTATAAAAAGCAATGTGTTGTTAAAGTGACTATGGTCCTGCTGACAAAATTTATCCAGAATCTGAAGAATATTCTCACACGCAGTTACCTGTAGAGGTGCCTCTTTCTAGAATCCCCGTTTGGAACCCCAATGAAGTACAAAATTTGATTGTCAGCATTAAAGCCTACAATCTGCATAACATCAGATGTTCCTCCAGTTCGGAATTTCTTTTGTGCAGGAGCACTATCAAGCTGCAAAATTAAAGAAAAAAATTATATCAACAATAAAACTCAGTGAATGAGTTCTAGCTGTCTTCATACTCGCCAAGAACATTGTCTCAAATTTCAAAGATATATAGCTTTTATACAAAAATCATTGCCAGCATTTCAAAAGCAAATGAAATAATGGCAGAATCTGATAACATTTACGCTGATTACATAAAATATCTGTTTTAAATTCATCACAATGCAAATACCAAAGGAATAGACATCAAAAAGATTCCTTTGGAGTTAAACTATCTAGAAAATATATATGCTGGTTAGCTGAATTAAAAACACCAAAAGCCTGATTCTAATCAAAATGTGTCAAAAACTTAATAAAACTAACTTAATTGACTAGCAGACATTGTTGCAAGAAAAAATTACCAAGGTAACAAGAGGCCCATAGACCCAATAGTCACCTGAGTATCATGCAGGATTGTTTTACAAGCTTTATTAAAGCTAAAATGAACAGCATACAGTCACCATGGAGACAAATATGATACACAATAGCTAAAAGTATTTTCTATCATCTTCTTTAACTTAATTAGTCTTCTCCACCCCCCCCCCACCCATATTTGGAGGACACGAGTTTCTCAAGTTGAAATTAGAGGGTTTAACTTGCACTCATGACAATTTAGCTGCAGAACTGTATTTGAGATAGCTTAATTGTAGTTAGAAGAATATCCCAGTGTTTTATACCAAATTTGGTAAATAAAATTTGTACTAGTTCTCGGAAGTTGGAATGTGTACATGTCATTGATAGTGTAACCCAGGACCAATAAAGACAGATTGCAACAGGTCTCTACAGTGACTCAGGTGACTTAAACTGCAGTGTGGATATTGATCATTATACGAATCTGACTAATGTGACCAAAAACTGCAGTGTGGGTATTGATCATTATACGAATCTGACTAACGTGACCAGAAACTGCAGTGTGGATATATAATTGATCATTATAAGAATCTGACTAATGTGACCAGAAACTGCATCTCTCATGAAGACTATGTACTATTTACATGGTCATAAATCAAACGATGACTTACATAACAAAAAGGTCCATATCATATATCAATTAAACAAAGCTTTGCTATGCAGGTACTCTAACTTTTTGTCCTTCTTTATGATTCATGAGCATACAATGAAATTTGTAACAAAGTTTTTTGAACACCAGAGCTGCAGTTTTTGAAACATATGGCTGACATGTTCGGACCTTGTCTTAATCATTGGTCAGAAACTTTATCACCATTGTCTGCTCATCTTTTAAAATATATATATATATATATATCAATTAGCTGTGTAAAACGTGATTTTCTGCCTAATTGCAAGCTTCCACCAGTGAAATCTCAATGGAAATGCTATTTCACCACTAACTACAAGTGTAACTGCATGTGTAACAAACTTTTGAATACTTTGTTGTAAAGAACTGTTACATAATCTTTTATTATATGTTTTGATTAAATCAGTTCCAAAATAATTATGTGCAGAGGAAGATTGTATTTGTCATGTAGCTTTGGTTAAAGAATTTATAATCAAAATAAATATGAACTTCCTCTGTTAAATTTCACAGCATGAAAAATGTCACTTCAGTCATGTGATTGGTACATGTAACCAAGCGTTTAGTAAATTATGAAGAAGATGGCAATGTAACATGGAGGATGATTGTGAACTTGGAATAATTCTTCATGACAGACAATTAATGGAAATCAATCTGAATGACAATATCATATTCTCTAAACTCAGTAACTACTTATTGTCTAGGTTTAATAGTCATACCAAGACTGAAGTATTTTTACATTACCTGAAATATCCTTAACAAATTTAACAACACAACCTATATTTCATAATTACAATAGAATATTAGTACAAAACTATAATGGTACATGTAATATATATTGCAATCATTGTCATATTTTAAAAATGTTAACATTTTTCATATACAAATGTACTACATGTATATGCCAAAATAGTAGTCGGGGTTTTGACATATAGAACATGTGAATTATTCGTCAAAACCTTGACTACTATTTATATGTGGTTATTATGCTGACTGCATGTCAATTAATATTTCTTTCAAAATATTAGGGTTTAGTATTTATATGTTTCAATGGAGGAAATTGCAATTGCTGCAGATGTGCTTCCTATGTTGGTGAGTGCGGGTATTCAATGTGAAATTGATTTTGTTATTTTATTGGTGCTTCATTATCAAAAATGGATTATAGCTACCTGGTAATTATTTTTGTGTTCATGAAGTATTTGGACATCAACATTTCTTTACAAAGGTTATATTAGTTGACATCATATACTTTAGTTGATATATAAAATTTATCCATAATTAGTGTAATAGTTCTGTGACTTAATGGATAAGCTCACTTAGCAAGTACGTGACAACGGGTTGAAGACTGCATGCACTTCGGCAACAGTATTTCTGAATTAAAATGAGTTGTTTCAGTTTACTCTTAAAAAAAAATTTGAACAAGGGAAAAAAAAGTAAAGACACACGAAAGACATAGAGATAACAGTACATTTATAAATAACAAACTGATTTATGTTCTAATCAAAAATGGTCAGGTATTGCATGAATAATACATGTATAGGATGAAACCAACTTGAAACATAATTATTATGATATTTAAACAATATAATATTATAGAGTATTACAATAGCTATATTGTAAGAATAATCTATAAAAAGACAAGATTAGTTTACAACAAAAGAGTACTGAACCAAAATACAAAACTGTGACTACAAAAACAAACCTTGTTGTTACTCACGGAGGCTTCTACCATCAGGATCTGCTTGAATGAGCCCAACTCCGACTCTTGTCTGGGAATAATCATAAAATACCAGTCCTCTTTTGGGCTCACTATCGGTGGCGTGTACTGAAGGAATAGAAAATCATTGATTGAATTCATTACACTCTACCACAGAACATGATTAAGAATGACTAGACTAGAACATTAGAATTGTAACATTAATTGCCAACATAATCACAAATTTTGGTGGAAGGTTTTATTTTTTAGATAAGGTCATAATCTGGGATATTGTACTCTATCTGGAACAATTATATTTAAAGAATGACACATCTTCATCCTAGTCAACCAATCCCTGTAAAAATTCACGTAAAGAACATAAGGTGGTTCTTCATCAGATTTTGTGTACATTAACTTTAAAGGGATAGTAAAGGTTTCGTTTAAAATATTCTATAGAATTAAAATGAATCCAATTGACTCAAACAAGTCAATTTCTGTAAATGAGAATTGTACAATTTGATGCATTTATTTCCAAATTTAAAATGAATATAATCTTAGAATTATGTCCCCTGAATTTTTGCTTCCTGGATAAAAATTCAATCTGCTATAGAAGTTTGCTCCTAGTGTAAACGCAAATGTAATCATTTCAAAGTGGATAAATATTATTCATTTACCTTTCTTTTATGATATTAGAAGGGAATAAGATGATTTGGGGTGAGAAAAAAATCACAAAAATGGGCTTTACTATCTCTTTAACACACCAGAATGTGTTTATGAAACATGATGCCACCATAGATAATTTTCACTTTCCTTCAGTCCATCCTTCTTACTGTTGAATTTCCCCTTTCATTAAATTTAAGTTCACAGTTTTTACCTTTGAGAATATTTTCAAGCTTCTGTGATATTCAAAATCATTAACGGACATCAAAGTTTTAAAATACTGAATCACATTACCAAGAATATCAAACTTGTGAACAGGTAAAAAAAAAACTAACTGGTAAGTA
Organism: Ostrea edulis; assembly: GCF_947568905.1. Classification (NCBI taxonomy): domain Eukaryota; kingdom Metazoa; phylum Mollusca; class Bivalvia; order Ostreida; family Ostreidae; genus Ostrea; species Ostrea edulis. Next base: position 73,449,281 of record NC_079165.1, on the reverse strand, counting down.
TTCACTTATTAATAAAACATAGAAATTTTGAATTCAATAAATGAAATTTTTACTGACCAGATCAATCCAACCACCTCTACTTTCCTCCTCTTGATTCTGAAAACAGAAAAAAATTCTTTAAAAAAAGTGAAAATTCATGTATTACCAAAAGAGTACTGTCCCTTACTTTGGAAATAGAAAATGAATTTTACCCACCATTTTGCATTTTCCATTCATGACACTACAGATTGTCAATATTGTTTTATTCTGGGCACGGTTCAACCAAGAAATCAAGGCATATTCGTTGTTGATCCAAGTTACTGTGGTAAAATAGTGGTCTCTGAAAGATAATTTTCGTAATCATCAAGAAATTGAAAAATAGGAGTTCTTTAATTCACTTAAAGAATCAATTTTAATTAGAATCATAAAAAGTGCTATGTTGCCTAGAAATGAGTTGACAGTACTCACGTTGAAATTTTCCACTGAAACTTACTTGTTTTTGAACTCGTTTGGGGGACTTAACATAAAGGTCTGGTTGTTTGTGCCGAGCTTCCTTATATATAATGTAAACGTTGGATTACCATATCCTGGCTGTGATTTAAAAAACAAATATGGACATCAGTAAATTCCAGATATTATGTAATGAAAATAACAACTGTTTAATGCAATTACTATCCAGGTACACCTTCAAGTAACTCTCTGTCATCCCTAAAGTGTACTAACTGATGACGCTGTGGAGATGTTTTGCTTTAAAGTTCTCAAAGTTTTCATTCTATACCAGTACTTTTTCAGTTGTTTATTAAAAATCTTCCAGATAGTTTCTCTGCTATCTACAGATTCACATCTACATGAAGTTCTCGCTTACAGAGTATGTGTGTAAAATTAACAAGAAAAGATGTCTTCCAAACTGACATGTGTGTTTTATACTGTAATCAAATACCAACAACAATCAAGTTTGTTGGTTGGTTGTATATTGTTTAACGTCCCTCTCGAGAATATTTCACTCATATGGAGATATCACCATTGCCGGTGAAGGGCTGTAAAATTTAGGCCTATGCTCGGCGCTTAAGGCCTTTGAGCAGGGAATGATCTTACCGTGCCATGCCTGCTGTGACACAGGACCTCAGTTCCGAAGGACCGCCCCATACGACAAATTTAGACCTATGCTCAGCGCTTATGGCCATTGAGCAGGGAGGAATCTTTATCGTGCCACACCTGCTGTGACATGAGGCCTCAGTTTTTGCGATCTCATCCAGAGAATCGGCCCATTTAGTCGCCTCCTACGACAAGCAATGGGTACTGAGGACCTATTCTAATCCGGATCCCCATGGGAATCTATTAAGTTTGACACCAATTAGTTTGCTATATGTTATATTATAATGAGATGCAGTGGTACATGGATTATAATACATGGATGATATTTTTGGTACCTTTGGGTAAAATATTTTCATATTTGTTCCATATGCATTTTCCATATCACCATAATAAGGATAATAGTATGGTCTGACTGAAGAATCATTAAAAACTGCATAAAGAATTCTGTCACCATTTGGAGACCACCAGATGGCGTTGTCAGAAGATATAATTTCCTCTGAAAGAGAAAAAACAAACCATTTTGGTTTCTGATATCAAATTAAAGAAATAATTAATTCTTAAGCAGCAGCTTTAATTGGGAAAAGGCACAACATCAGAGAGAATCCAAATTTGCCAGTCAAGTGTGACTGGTCTTTGATGTAGACTGAAAACCAATAAATAAACAGCAAAATCTATGTTGGCAACCCCACTTATTCACAGTTTCAGCAACCTACCATCTTTCCAATGCAACTACATGTATTATAGTATTTACCTGCATAAATGACATTTTCATAGCAGCACATTAATCATTAATTAGAACATTAATAAGTCTAAATTATCAAATGCACATATGCCATTGCTCCCATCTGTATTACAAATATTGATCAATCTTTGCTGTAAATTAATTTTATTATTTAAAATGCATGCAGTGTGACATCTTTTATCAATTATGCATTAATGCATGTGCATGGATAGCTTACAAGGATTTTTGATGAGTGAAAATATGGAAATATGTATTTGTCTATAATGTACTTTAAAAACTGTCCAAACTTGCATTTGGTGCGGTAAGAGATTGGCTAGTTTCCTGTTATGTTGAAGTTTGTACTGAGGTTCTCTATACAGGTTTGACTGTAAGTAGGACACATGTCTATTCCCAGAAAGGGAATTTGATTTTGAAAAGAGAAAAACATACTTAGAACCTGTTCAGTATTAGGTAGAAAAGGACAGAAAATATATTTAAAGTTTTCACCTTCATACACCCAGTCTGGTACTCCATTAAATATCTCGCCAGAGCCGGGGTCTTGGACTATGACCTCAGGTTTGGCCATCTGGTCCCATGGGTTGGCCATATAGTAAATTGAGTTGTGTTGTACAAAAACCTAAAAGTGGCATGTATGCATCACATTAAAGAGGAATTCTACATTCTCATAATGGCTGACTTCCTTTTAAAACGTTAATAGAAATATAAGTACAATATCAGCAATATTTGTCGAATCCTTTTAGATTTAGGTTAGCAATGTCAACTGCTGACCTGTACATGTAGATCATTTGGGTTTGAGTGACTCAGAGTCCTGGAGGAGTTTTGAACTTTTTTAAACATTGCTTTCTACTAAAACTGCAGTTTTTGACTGAATAAAGTAATTTGAGAGTTTTCAATTTCAAAATATTGTTGATATCCTCCACTTTTCATCTATATCAAATTTCTCTGCAGTCACGGATCTAGACCTTACTGTGGGTGGGGTGGGGTGGGGTGGGGTGGGGTGGGGGATTGAGGGCTGAAGAGGGAGGGCATGGAAGGGGGTTAACCTCCCCCGGGAAAATTTTTAAAAAGATTGATTTAAAATGGTGCATTTTAATGCATTTTCCACTGAAATTCTTGTTTCTTCTTCCTTTCATTTATAGTCGCCACATCCTTTATAGGTTTGGGTGTGGTAAAAAAAAACGAACCTAAATCCGCCACTGCTCTGGTGTAGCATTAAAAAATAATTATTGAACATTTTGTATCATGCATTTTAAATTTTTTCATGAATACAAGTCCTTTAATTAATTTTACATAAGCCCTGATGGCATGATTGGTTTGGTAGTACACTACTACTCTCATATTAAATTCAATGCATAATGGCATATCACCCAATTCTGCCACAAACAGTGGACATTACTTAACAAAGATTCATGTAGTCAGTACACATATCTGCTATTTACCACTCCATGTCCCTGGGGAGCCCAGCTGACATATTGGAATTCTGAAGATCCACCCATTGGCTGGAAGGATCTCAGTTCTCTGAAAAAGATAATTTAATGTTCTGTAGTACAAAGGAGAGGATAAAATCTATGGCTGGACCGGGAATCAAACCCAGGACCCCTGCATTACTAATCAGGTGCTCTAACCACTGAACTATCCACGCTCCATGTATCCCTACCTACTACATTCCTCCCTCATTTAATTTGTCTCACAACTTAAAACATTGTTGTGACGTCAGTTCTTTGTCTTGACAGTACTTTATTTTTCATACTGTACTGAACATAGTCCGGTATTATTAAGAGCAGGCCAATATTATGAGAAATACTGGACTGACAGTAAATTTTAAGTAAGATACAAGGCGAAGATGGTCTATTATGTGCAGATAATTGGGACTGGTCACTCGAAGCTATGCGGCTCGTGCCAGTTCCGTATCTGACATAATAGACCATCTTCATCTTGTATCCCTTACCCAGATTCTTTTCACCCCTGGCAGGACAACCTGCAGTGAAGGGATGGAATAGGAGAGGAAAAAATCTATGGATGGAACGGGAAATGAACCTGGGACCCCTACAATACTAATCAGGTGCTCTAACCACTGAGCTATCAAGCCCGATATGCACAGTCCACATAGTCCTTAACCTACTACAGTTCAATGATCATCATAAACAATGAAGAGCTAATGGGACTAATACACCGGCAAGGCACACCCTTGAGTGAATATTCTACATCTATAATGCAACAATTTAATTACACGATATAGTCTAATTATTCATTTTTCTCTCCCTTTAAGAGTTCTGGCATATTCAGAAGCACCTTCACCATTTAATAGAAAACATAGCATTCAGCTGTTTGTCTCTTATTTTCAAAGTTTTATCGCATATTTTATAGATCGAGTCTCTTTTACTTTCGATATCATCTTTAATCAATTTTCCACCATGTGAATGTCCTATATTCAAGTGCATTTTAGAAATAAATTTCATGTTTGAAAATTAATGAGGGTATGAACTGCAATGCGTTATGCCAGCATACTTCATGAAGTACGTAAGCTTTGTAAAAGGAGGAGAGAAAATGCAATGGACCACACTGGGATTCAAACCCAGGCCTCCTAAATCTATAGGAACTCTTCAATATGCAGCGTAGCTAAGAGAAATTTTAATCCTTCAGGGGAAAACAGATCTATTATGATTACTGGTGACTCCCAATGGCCTGAACTTCAATCTCTCAAAGTTCTTGATCTCTCTGAGTGAAATCATGGTCCTGATTTTTTTCTTTATAAACAGAAGCAAATTTACTCTCGATCTCTTGAACAATTAATCTTTCAAAGTGAAATTTGGGTCAGGTACAATATACATGTATTTCATTTTTTTCACTCTCGATCTCATGAAATGGTGGTACCGTATACATACCATTACTCAAGCATGTAATTATTTCTGCTCGGACCTTACCCGGATAACAGTGAATGCATGGGACTGGCTGAATTATATAATTCAACTACCGGTATATAGATCGAATTGTTAGGACTTGATAATGAGACAGTTATTCTAAGAATATAATTTAGAGACAATATGCCAAACATCATTATTTATTTGAATGTGTTCTTTGTGTAAAGTTACTGGAAATTGTGATGATTGCACTCTGTGTAGTTATTGACTGCGAAACTTCGTTATGCACAAGAATTTTGTATTGTAAATATACGTCTATCTGTTCCGTGTTGTTAAAATTAAGTCAATTATTTCCAAACTACTATGAAGTACAATGTGTCCAAACAATGCCAGGATGCTGTAAATTTGCACTCTGGTTACTGCAAAATCTGAACCATACTGGTCGGTCCTTTATATTAATCTCCGGATTTGACTCTACCTTCGATCTCTCAATCACTTGAAATCTTATCAAGGTCCCGTGAACTTTGAGATATCGAGAGTCACCTGAATTTCCTCTCAGATGATGTAGCACCTGAACCATACTTATAATGAAGCATTACGTACTATAGTAGATTTGCTGAATGAGCAAGTTTGGTTTGTATTAGGTGAGGGCAGATTTAACAATGCTGTGTTTGTATTTATACAGACAGACAGATAGATGGACATACCTTGTTTTTAATTCCAATATTTTGTATTTGCTCTTTTTGGAGTGTCTGTAAATCTAGAACAAAGCAATGACGTTCAGTACTCATGTAAGATTTTTCATTCAATATCCTTCATACACATAAGATTTTTCATTCAGACATGTGCATGTAATTTTGACAATTGTCCCAATATTATCTTGTAACAGAACTCACTCCTTGGACATCATATGGTAGAAAGACAAATTTCTGATCAGCGGAGATGTCAAAGCTCCCAGTGTTCAACTCTCTCTGCAATATAGTAAACATATATTTCATTTCTTTGTATAAGAAATATCACATGGACTTTGATTTATGATAGCTAGTATATATACATGAAGTAATGAAGTGCAAATTCGGTGAATTGGTTTAATATATCTATACCATTACATTCTATGAGCCACAATTATATAAATGACGTACCATGTATATACCTCAAAGGAAAATGAAAAATTGACAAAACCCGAGATAAATTCAGGCCTTACAAATGTGGAATTGTCCAGGAGGTCTATTGTACTGTTGGAGGTACAATTATATAGCAACACGGATCCTTCTTCATTTCTGTAAACGAAGGAATCTTCTGGAAAAGATGATATTATCTGTTTAAGAATAGTAGTTTATATAATGATTGTACATATATGACTCGAAAATCAAAGGAAAATACATGCACTAAACACTAATTAAATCCATCACTTAATTTGAAGGAAATAGTGATTATTGACGTCAATGAAAGTCAATACGCAGTACTACATAAGAATACTGACCTCAGACACAGTGATAAAAATGAACCGGTCAATATTACCCGTGTGTCAATGTCAGTATAGTAATCAACATATATGGGTTCTTTATTGATAGAATTTAATATTTACGTTTTCCAGGGCAAATCACACTCCATATCAACTTGTAACCTTAATCAATCAGTTCAAAGACAAAGGACAAGAGAAAATGCAATGGACCAAACCGGAATTCGAACCCAGGCTTTCTGAATCTCTAGTCAGGTGCTCTACCAATTTAGCTACATGTATCTGGCCATCAGCGATCAAACCCGGCTAACCGCTATATTCCTCCCTCCTTAAATGTCTTCACACTTGAAGACATCAACCCTGGATCTTAATCCCTTGGCAAGCATTTTCACCTGTCAGTTCCAAGGACTGGTCTATGGCACCAAATCTAACATATAGGGAGAAAATGCAATGGACCAGACAAGGACCTCCTAAATTATCTAGTCAGGTGCTTTACCAACTTAGCTATCTGGCCATCGGTGATCAAATCCATCTGATTACCACACAATGTAAACTTCAAAATGATGAAACATAGTAATCAAATTTTTGATGATAACAAGAAAATCAGTTCAATAGCTGTATTCCTAGCTTATGATCTAATAACTGTTACACCCACAGCCCCCCAACATTGGCCTGGGTTCTGCAAGAATCAAGAATCAGAATCAGTGTGACTCGATTAATTACTGGCCAGTATGATATTATTGTAAGCTGTAAGATATAAACCGTATCCTAATTCACAATTATTACACAAATATCATGTGACATTCTCTGAACCAATCAAAATTCAGATAATTAATTGTGTTTATATGCAGTTATATACTAGCATTCAATATTCATTTTGACATCTGTTGTGTTAATACCGCCAGCTGGTGTGCAGACATTAAATATGATAACATACAGACACTGCAGTGTGGGCTAGCTTGCACACCAGCTGCAGATAATACTACAATAATTGTTTAAAAAAACATTAAAGAGCTTAAATATCTACATGATATTAAATACACATAGTGTTAGAGAGTTAATCCTTGTGCTTTTAGAACTATATCAGTGCTTGTCAGTCAACAACTGGTCAACAGTCATGGACTAGCCAGGGCTGCTGGTACTTGAATGCAATTGGTGGATTAATGCCTGAATTAGTGATGTCAACATTATTCTTGATTCTGGCAAATATGTGACATATGTTTCATAACCATTGTGATGTCATACTGATGATACAAAGAAAAGGATTGTGCTAAACTCAAGGAGGTTTTGAAACCTGATTATATGCATCATCATAGTATAAAATATTGGCACTATCAGTAATTAAATCCTTTCTCTTAATTATACTAAAACTTGAGAACTATCAGTGGTCTGTGGAGCTGTACGTGTGTCAACAGCTACAGAATTGACCTTTTCTCTGACTGTATCCAGTGCTTCGTAGCGCTGATTAATAAATTACTTAAGGATGAACATAAGACAGCCTACTCTCTGGTGATGTTGATACCTGTCAGTCGACAGAAGTCAGTATTACAGAGTCTTCAGGTTATCTCAAGGATCAGAACACCTATATATATATACCTCATTATAAAAAAAGAACCAGAAACATATGTTCTTACGCTATGCAGATATCATGATTAATTAGAAATCCAGACATGAGCTTACTGCACGGTAATGCATACAAGAAGAGAAAACAAAAATAACAAGCTCAGGCTTGCACTGTATATGTTAATTGTAATTTGTACTGCAAGAAAAAACTATTGCTCCATAATGAAGTTTGTTCATTGTTTTGGAAAATGACTTTGGCTTTAAGCAATTTGCTTTACTACAGAGCAGAAATTTTCATTAACACCCCTCCTCCTCGAGCTCTATACAAGGTATTTCCTTCTATAAAAAAGCAAGATGTGTCTGTGAAACACAAATGTCCTTGGGGCAGAATAGATCATGAATCCTGAAACCGATACAATGACCTTGTTATAAGGATTACACCCACGAAATATCAAAACCCTTACAATGACCTTGTTATAAGGATTACACCCATTAAATATCAAAACCCTTTCCCTTAATTACAGTTCAAACATTATAAGCAATTCAAACAGTTTTGATAAGTGGGTCAAAGTTCAATGCCAAGGTCACAAAGTCATTACAACAGGAAAGACACTTGCTGTAAGTTAAGATCACAAGGTCATTAAACAAGGCACTGTTTCAAATGCCTTGTCATAAAGATAAAGCCAGTTCACTAAATTTCAAAGCTCTAGATCTAGTCACTTACAGAGTTCAAAAGTTATAATATAAACAAGGTTAAAATCTTTATGCCACAGATGGAAAGAAAATGTAAAAACCAAAAGTCCCCTTCAATCTTTATTTCCAGTGGACATAAAAATCTTATATGCAATTGCAAACAAGTACCTATTTCAACAAAATGTCACAAACATTTCAAAACAGTGATCACAAAGGTAGCAATAAAGACAGCTGACACTTGTCATCTGTTAATGTCTGTTAATTATCCAATTAGGAATTGACTTCTCATCTTATCAAAAATTGTTTCTAGAAAGTTTGAAATATTATATTTTGAAAAGCTGGCTTGATCAGGTAAGGGGGAGGGGGGCGACCTCCAGATATAAGGAGATGCCCAAAGATTCCGGACATAAAACAATTTTTCTGTCCTTGATACTTATTTAAATTGTTTGTATTATGGGGTTATAATGGGCCGACCACTGAGATTATTCACCCTATGCTACCATTGATATTGTATTTCCCATAATCCTCCTAGACTTCTTGTATCTATATCTTATAATTTGTTTCTTTTTCAGAAGTAAACTTTTTTGTCCAGTTGAAGGGTCAGTGATATTTACATCTATTAATTTTTGATAATAACAGAAACGATGTGTGCTTGTAATTTTTATGGAGAATTAGTCTAAGAATATACAATTAAAAAAAATCACAGGTTATTGCTGACAAAACATTTCATGGATTTTTATGAAATATTCTAGTAAAGAAAATTCCAAAACTAAGCTTTTATTTTTTCTAAGTATTTTGTCAACCAGCAATTAGTGCAAGTCTGCTCTTTTATGGCTTCCTTAAATCTTAATAGTAAGACAACATTATGTGCTAATAATAGACTGTAACTGCATGTTTTAACACACTGGATATAATAGCTTGCTTAACAAGCCTGACATTCAGAAAAGTAATTATTCAATGTCAAGATGGTAACATTTTTCTAGTAAGATTTTATAGATTTGCTGACAGGTTAGGTAACTGACAGCATTCAGCTGCATATCATCATTCTGACACTGTCGGATTATGTCACACAAATGATAATGTACATACTAGATAACTGCCGGATCACAGTAATATGGTGAATGCATATTACCATTTATTCTATATCCATCAATAATCCGTGTTTTGATATTTTTAAATGGAGTCACAATAACGCACATTTATGGAAAGTGATCGACTACATCTCAGACAAAACTGTGTACACAAAAAATCATTTCATTCTGTGTCTGCATGTCTTTTTTGATAATTAGGAATACATTCATTATCTTACAGTATATAAGCATGTATATCAAAATACAGAAGGGGGGGGTATACTATTTTATCATTGCTACAGTAACTTGATCTGAAAAGTTGGATCACGCGGTCTCGTTGACAGGCACAGATCATCAGATGATCGAAGCATTTCATGTGATCTGATGATCCGCACCTGTCAACTTGACATGACTCGACTCTTCAGATTAAGCTACTCAAGTGATGATATATATATGTATTATTATCAAGCGAGAGAAATTCATTTTTTCTTCATTTTTATGGATCCTCTCTGCCTTTGTAAGTGAGGTGACATCATGGCTGTGTTCAAGATCATAGCAGCTAGCCTAGGGGCTAGGTATGGTGATTGATTTGTGCCATTTCACACTTTAATGTCATTTTGTTATTTCGAGGCAAAAAAACCCCACCAAAATGATATTTTGCGACTGTTCGTCCAGAAATAACAAAACAATGACAAAATGATAATTTTGGCTACTTTTTGCCTCGATCAGAATAACGAAAAGATGACTAATTAATTGTAATATGGCACAAATCAGCAACCATACCTAGCCCCTAGGCAAGCCACTTTGCGATCTTGAACAGATCCCTGGGAATATACTTTCTACCTTCCCATCCTCCAAGCCAAACCTAAACAAACTCTTAACCATTAAGATTTACATGCATTTGATTTCTTACCATGGCCTCTCCATTTAGGATGAAAGCTTTGAATCTTATAGTCATGGCCATAGAAATCATTAAAGGTGAACTGCTCCTTCTTGTTTTCCTCATCACTACCTAGAAATGCAAAACAGAACAATCAGTAACATATCAGTTAGCAAATAACTGTAAGCATCTTCAGCTGACAAAAGAATGAAATCCTAGGTTTACCATTTTACCTATCAATGTTTATATAGAAGGCCATAACAACCACGAAGGAGAAGGCAGGTGCTTTTTGAATAAGGCTGCACAAGGTGCTATAACCACTGACTCATAAAACATAAAATCCCTCTGATCTGAGTGCAAAAGGGACATTTTTCTTGCTAATATTTGTGCCTTTCATCTTTATCTTTGTTCTTTCTCCTAGATACATGTACATATACAATGTATTGAGTCTCATTTACGAATATCAGGTATATTCTAATTCTGCTTTGGTGATTTCCTAAGTTATATACAAACGTAATGCCCATTATATACAATACATTGAGACTCTTTAATTCTGTATTGCTACTTAAACTTTGAATTATAAATACAATGTACCAGTCTGACTCTGAGTACCAATTTTGCGTTATATAGAGAATACAGTATGCGGGTCTTAGTACAGCTCATTAATATTATGCCAAGACTATACACTAGCAGATTTAAAAATATCACTCAAAATATGCATGTACAGCAATTACAAAGCATAAATCTCTTGCCATTATATATGCACATATATGCACTACATTATAACCAAGCAGCAGACCAAGCTTTCAGATGATATACCAGATATACCGGCAGTATCGTATTCAGTGGCAGCTATAGCCTTGATTAATTGTTTTTCTAATAATTTCCTAAAAGTGATACCTTTTTTAGTCTCATCATCTGCAATAATCATGAAGAAAATAAAACATATAGATCATAGCAAGCATACAAAATAACCCAAAATAAAAAGTAAAATATAAACTACCTACAAACTACACTAACAAAGTCTGCCACAAAACCAGTATGACTAAAGTTAACCCCGTAGAATTAAATTGAGTTAGTACTAACACAGTGAAATAGTTAGGGCTGGCTTTAGTCAGCCTGCCATACAACATACACAGACAATAATTTAGCTTAAATCCAGAGTGTAGGAGAATTTGATGCAGAATTCTGGAAAGTGATTATATTTATCATCTGTAATAGCATTAAAGATAAGTCACCATCTTTGATAGTGAGTATAATTTGTTGTCACCTGCACATTTGTGCACGGAGCATGAAATACTGTTCAGCAGTTTGTTTCCGTGGGATGATAAATGTGGCTTATTTTAGCGGTTAGATAGCTTTCCACCAAAATTTCACTCGCCAAATATGCGCCGAATTGCGACATCAGTATTTGCAAGAGAGATAACTCTTCCTTGTCCGCCAAAATTTATTCCGCTAACATTATTAGCATACATTTGAGCCAGCAAATCACCAAATTTTAGACCCACAGAAAAAAATTAAAAACCGCTATACGGTATATCAGAGAATAATAGAAACCTGTCATGAATTTGAAGTCTGGTTCATATGTGCTGTAAGAGTGGTCCAAATAAATGTTTTGAGATACATTGATTACTGCTGTGATGATCGATTGACAGCTATAACAGTACAGTGAAGCCTGTCTCATCCAACATTCTTGGGGAGACATTCTATATCAGATTTGACAGGACATCAGATAATGCATCATGTGAAGAGTGGAGGGAAACTCAATAGGCCATTCTGGGAATGATCTCAGTGATATGCAAACTAAAACCAGTTACGATTAGGCCATTTTAATTGTGTACATGCAGGACAAATTGCTGTAATGTTAGGATACATTCAGCAATACAATTTAGACAAAATTGGAAGTGATTAAAAATGCATCTGCTTAACCATCATATTTTGTTATTTGACTTAATAATAGATCATAGAAATACTAGCTAGCACACTTCTAATGGTGTCTGATTCTTTGAAATGGGAAGAGGATTACGTTTTGCCCATGGCTAATGGATTTTTACAGCTGAGATTTGATTACATCCAGCATTCCTAATATCTGAATCAATCTGCTAACTAAGCTGAACAGTGTGCAAACTCTTTTAAACCATTCCCTCTGGTTTATTGAATTCTGAAAAATATTACGATTTTCCAGATTCCTTTATACAAGACTAAGATTTTAATGCAATGTTATCAATTTGGGATTACTGTAATCTTGACTTTGAATCTTAAAATGAATACTGCTTCACATGTAGGTCAAAATAATACGGATAAATATGAAAAGAAACAAAAAAGAAAAAGAAAAAACAAACCAAGAGACTCATGGGCCTTTATGGTGACATGAATATATCACGCAATGAAAAACTTTTCAAATGTTGTCTATCAGTTGTAGTCTAATATTAAGTGATGTTAATATTTTCTACTATTCGTTTATAAATTTTAAGATACACAGCCAAATCCTGGGAGCCAGAACCCCTGGCCCAGGGGTATTGAATGCAAGGTGAAGATAACGAACAGTGATCAATCTCATAACTCCTACAAGCAATACAAAATAGATAGTTGGGCAAACAAGGACCCCTGGACATACCAGAGGTGGGAGCAGGTGCCTAGGAGGAGTAAGCATCCCCTGTTGACCGGTCACACCCGCCGTGAGCCCCATATCTCATGAATTTGATAGAGGTCCCTGCATGTTCAATTTGATTATATATGCATTCAGTTTAGTTGTTTAGCATGCATGAATACAGAAGAACTTTGATGAAATAGTAGTACAAATTTCACTATACAAACCTTAGAGTTCAGAGTGCCAGAGCCCCCAACCCTGGGGTCATGAATTTAAAATCACAACATTTGATGTATAGAGGCTTTTCTCCTCATAATCATTGTGCAATTGGTTTGATTGTTTTATGTCCAGGAGCCAAAAAGAGTATATCTATGAAATATACATTTTCATTATATATATATGAGCCATTTCAAAGAATTCCACACCTACAACAGAGTCCCAGACCCTGAGGCCATGAATTTAAAAGATTGGGTCAAGAATTTACATGTAGTGAAGACTATTCACAAACCCTGGCTATAATGGCAAAACACCCTCTTTCCCATTCAATCCTTTCCTAAATGCCATGGATCCATTCCATTCCCTAGATCCCTAACAAATCTCACGGCATGTGTGACCGGTCGACAGGGGATGCTTACTCCTCCTAGGCACCTGATCCCACCTCTGGTGTGTCCCGAGGGGTCTGTGTTTGCCCAACTATCTATTTTGCATTGCTTCTAGGTTATTAGATTGATCACTGTTCGTTATCTTCATCTTTCAGATTATAGTTTCCAGTCATGATTCCTACACTTAGAATCTGTTCTATCCACAAATAGTTTCTAGTCCAGAGAAAGTACAAAAAAAGAGAATCATTCTTATAGATTTTCATATGGGTTACTTCATGAACTAATTGGTTGTCTGGAGTGTCCCTTCAAGGATCTTTGATTTCACAAGCTTTAGGTTAAGTGCCACAAAATTTGACATATGACAGGTCCTCTGAGCAACTTAGCAGTGAGAGTAACCTTTATCCTGCCAATGCCCATCATAATACAGAACCTCATTATTTTAGGTCTCATCTACAAGACACAATCATAACTTTCATTTCTGTTGCCACGCTCGTAATTAAGTATACAGTTGCTACCCATTTTAATGACTTGGATCTGTTGTGGCCTAGAGCAGACTCAGATATACTACCTCAGAATCCCATACATAAAGCAAGCACTCTACCGACTGAAATACCGCAGCCGTTCCTGAACCGACATGAAAACCAATAATTGAGCACCTGTATAAGTAAATGTAAATCAATGATCGATCATAACGTCATAAGCGACATGGAATATTGTCTGATTAAGCTTCACGTTAGTGACCACATCTAATTTACTGGGCTGCTAACATTCACAAATTTGTATAAAGGAGAAATTAGTTTTCTTCTTTCCCTTCGATTTCTTGGCACTTCATATCAATACACCTGAGACCCCCATATTTTTAATGTGCCAATAGCATTTCCAGTCACTGAACCCTCCAACATGCATGAAAATTTCACATTTACACCCAAATTAACAGTTCCATTCCCATGCCCAACGAATCATTACTAATGTAATTAATTCTAAATGCAAAATACCAGTACATGCATTCACTTTGTTAATTCATGGCAACTAGCTATTAAAAGTTTAAAGCTGTAATCCAAATGTTTAACTTAAATTAAAATTTTAAATTCATACTCTGGTGTGATGATTGAGAAGGGGAAATGCAACAGACCAGACTAGGCCCTCCAAATCAATTGAACCAGTAGTCATAATTTGTTCACAATGACAACCAGGCTTTCCCAAGCCAGGCATTTTCACATGTCAGTTCCAGAGGTATGTCCATGTCACCAAATGTAGAGAGGTAATGCAAAGGACAAGTTTGGGGTTCAAACCTGCAACCACTTAATCTTCATTCAGGTGCTCTAGTTACATGTACTAACTAAGCTATCTGGACTCTGGTGATCAAACCAGTCTGACGTACACCGGATTAAAGAAATGAAAAACTGTTTATTATTATCATCACCATATCGTGTTAACTGTGCAAAATCTACGGTGGGTGTTATTTTTGTGATTCTAAAATATTTTACTACAAATTGCAGTATCAAACATGTAATTTACACAAAAAGTTCCCTATTGTGCTTAAAGTTTATTTACAGTATATACTCATATTTCTGACTTAATTAATCTTCACGAGTGCTTGCATTCATCTACTTTAACTAAATCCTTTAATTCATCTGTCTAATTTTGTTCTCCACTTTCCATGGATGAAATCAGTGTTGTAACAACAAGAACCCTTTCCTATTCAATACATCTATAGAGAAAGTAGAATATATATGACAAAACCACACCAGGATTCAAGCCCAGATCCTCCAAATTTCAAGTTCCTATACTGTTAGAGATATATCTATCAACTGTGATCGAACTTGTATGACCAGCACAATTTCCTTACCCTTTTTTCCACACTTTGGAGGTTACAAACCCAGGCTGTTCCAGTTCTAGGAATGAGATGGTGTATGGAACCATGCTGTTGAACTTGGGTATCTTGAACAGTGCGCGATATCTCGAATACCATGGATATGTCAAAATAATTTGAAAGTTCCAACCATTTATTCTTTAAGTATTTTACCTTCGATATCTCCAATCCTTGGATATTTCAAAGTTTTTTTCTCAGTCCCATCAAGTTCAAGATAACAAGGTTTGACTGTATCACAAGAAAGGAGAAAATTTGATTGACCAGATTGGGATCTGAATCCAGAGTCTCATCGAATTTAATTTAATTAGATTGCTCTATCAAAAGTGCCATCCAACAACAGCAATCAAACCATAGGAGCCCCATTGATTGCTTTTGATAACATTTTACTGCTGAACTAGCTACCCCTATTGAATACAACCTGGCATCAAAATATATTGCCCAAGTTTCCTCCACGACTAAATCCTAACTCTGTAAACTTGACATGTGGAGGAATACATGTGTAAAGCACATACTTCGTTTTCTGCAAGGCATGTGCATAATCATCAACCATAAAAGTACTCTTCTTTTTCTTTAAAAATTTGTAATGGTACGCATTCTATCAAGCTCCCTGAAGATAATGCAGAAGATGTAGGAACAGACATACCTGGTGTGACAAGGATGATGGCGGTGACAATGAGGGCACACACAATGAGAATCACCAGCAGGGCTATGGCTATCCCCCTCCAGTTCCTCTGTTCTGTTGCACCCCCAACAAGTTCCTAACAAAGAAAAAGTTTGATGAATTTAGTACATTCTTCATTATAATGTTCCTCCTCTGGCAATTGAGGAACACTAAAAGATACCCCGAGTTTCTCCATGAGTAGGTTTTGGAGAATTAAGTTACGATTCTAAACTCTTTCTTAAACTCATATTTAAATTCATGAATAAATTTTTATTGCTTGTGGACATAATATTTTGATTAGGAACTCCCATACAATGATGCAGTTTAAGTACTGCAGTACAATACAATTCAAGCAAATTTTCAAAATCAACTTAAACAATCAAGATTCTTCTGTAATCGACTTTCATTCACTTATAATAATTAACCAACTGATTATAAAATCAAGCATTTTGAGATGGAGATCTTTCTTGGGACCAGAGCAACCCTTTACTAAATAACAGAAATTTCTAAATATCTCGTACAAAATTTATCACTCGTTCCTAATTATAATGCCGTGCACCTTTGAAAACAACTCATACCAATCTGCCCATTTAAATTTTTTATGTAATTCTGTGAGCAAACAAACAAGATAAACAAAACAAACAAATGTAGAGAACTAGAAATATAAACATCTCTATTCCAAAAAATTTTTACAGAGTGAAAAAGAAGTCAAGATTTCTTGGCATGCTGACATTATTTACAAATTTTTACCAAATCTGATTAAAACAATAAATTTCTTTCCTACCATATGTCAAATAACATTAAAGACACCTTAATAATCCAATAAATTTACCGTGGCCTCTGATATATGCATCTGATGATCAAAACAATTTCAAGATTTCCAATTTAAATCCTTCAGATAATCAAAACAGTTAATATTTTTGTAGGTGTTTTTGAACACCAGTACAGAGATGATAAGATTTTTCCTCAACAGTGTTTTCTGTGTTGGAAATTGATGGATTTTCAATTCCAATATACAACCCTGTGGTTAGAATCATTCTAGTTTTAGGTGGGCTTTACCTTTGGTTCTATCATAACGATTTACAACAGGAGATTCCATTTTCATGAAAGCTTAGTTTATTACACATTTTCTTTCATGAAAGACAGAACATATTCCCAAATCAATTTTTTTGATTCCTGAACAGAATGGCACATGTCAGATTAGCCAAACAGATATCAGAATTAATTTTCACAGTCAGATTATGAACACTGAAGAGCGTGCAGTATCTCATTACATTTAATGTTGCTGTTTTCACACCCAACAATCAGACTGTGAAGATATTTACACCTTACAATGACGTATGAAATGATGTAAGCAAAATCACATTCTGTTTTCTAAAAATGTAATGCCTTACCAGTGTTTGAATTTAAATTCAATCTGTAATCCAAAAATCACTTTGAATACTGTGGTTTTATCAATTTTTATAGACTTATAAATTTCAAGAATTTGTTAAAAAAATATAAGTATATACTTGATAAATTTTGGGAGACTATTCTATGATCTTCATTTACAAGCATATATTGTACTTGTTATCACTTAATTCAATCACATTAAGACAACAAAAATTAGTGTTCAATGAAAATTGATGGAAATTAATACACAATTTACCTGATCACCCTCACTATCCAGACTCTGGCTCTTTTTCAGTTTCTTGTCTATCATGGTTTGTTTTTTAAGTTTAAAAAAAAAAATGTTGATATATTCCTTCTCAGAGTTAACAGGATACCAGATGTTGCTTTTTGGTGAACTACAACATGTACGTTCCAATAATTACTGTCTCTAAAAGGGAATTCAAATCACAGCACGAGTGTAACAATGACTGTTGATGTTCTAGAGACAAATCTAAAAGTCTCTCTCAGTTTAACAGACCAAACTTCCATTAAGAACATGCAGACAAGCCCAGCTCTGTGGCAGGGATACACTCCAAATTCCATTAAAAGATGACTGGAAAATTAAATCAAACTTGCTGATTCTCTCCAAATATCCAGACTGGTGGACTTACAAAAAAGGAAGCAAGGAAATGAAGTATAGCAATAAGTCAGTGCCTATCAAGGCTGGCTGAAACGAAGCTCGATATTGAAGCTGGGCTCTGTGTCTTCTGTCTGTCCTTAATTGCAGCAAATCTTGGAGGAACCGTGGAAAGAATTGTCAATAATTCTCAGATCCCGGCTGACATGACACAAAACTTCTGTCACACAGGCATCGATTTGGGTTCGGATTGTTAATTATTTTTTGGCCATTTTAAGACATGCCTTTTAGATCCATCCATCAAGTCTCTAGGGTGCATATTACAAAGGAAGAGGCTTAAGAGAACTCTTGTTGTAACTGTTGGAATCCAGTCAAGATTTCCATGCCCAAGGACATTAAATAATTTTGCACAAGGAAAGCTCTCTATTTGTCTTCATCATTTGGAATACACATCACCACTGATGCACAAAACTCCAAGAACCAATCTTTAATGCATGATAATGGAACAAGTTCACAGGCAACCACTTTGTTACTTAATTTCCCCAATACTCATTTACCTCCTGCAGGAAATTAGAGGAGAACATTATTCTAAAACATGAAAGAAAAGTTTTCTTTCAAAAGATATGCATCTCCAATTCTACACAATTTCCTACCATAGTAAACCGATTTTGCTGTAATCCCAAGTGAGTGGATATAAAACCATACAGTGGCAAACTGAAAGCACAGTATAGAGCACTGAATTACAAATAATGACTATTCATATACACCCCACGTATATATGTCAGCCTAAGCTTACTAATGTAGCAAAGACATTTTAAGTGCAATGTTGGCCCTTTCCCGAGTATGTAGAACATGCTGCATGGGAGCCTGTGATATTTGTGGCCCTCGGTGCAGAGCACAACTGTGGACAACATTTATCCCTTCCCAGAACACCCTACTGAACAGTAAAATACCAATTATGTCCTCATTATCCATCAACCATATTGACTTGTTCCTATAGTAACTAAAACTATAGAGAGGTCCGAATGGAAGATTTCTACTTTTAAAATACGTACTATTCAGCTACATTGAATATAATTATCAAACTGGCTTTGAAAACAAAATGCTGAATGAACAGAAACAAAGAACTCCTCAAGACAGTGCATTTCTCCTTGCAGTGACTGTCCACAAGTTTTTTCCATGAAGTCCCATCAGTGACATTGAATGTAAACCTCTTTTATAGTCTGGAGGGTCTCCTTGTATTCAAAGAAATTTGAATCCTGAGCTCGATATTGATTAATCATTGCTTGCATACTATATTTTGTCAAGTTGTAGCTTTGTTGCTTGCAGAGAAGATTTTTCCTATACATTCCTTTAATGACTTTGCATTCCTATGGTGCCCCAGTCCAGAACCCAAGGGCTTAATGTGCTTAAATGTAAAGTTTTCGACAAAATGAAGCTTGTTTTTGATTTTCAAAAGGTATCTCAAGATTTGATTCTACATGAAAATCCTATGGTGGCAAATATGTCCTCTGACCTTGATGCATAATCTTCACCTTGACATTGAATAGAACCTTTGACCTTGATCTATCAGCTCAACAAATATGAAGAAGCTCATAGAAGTTATGACCAAGTTTAACATTCTTAACAGCAGACTGACATGCTGAAACATTCCCTCACCAGAGAGTGCAGTTACACAAACACTGTCAATGCTTGGAAGATAGTTCCTGCATCATGTGACAATTTAATCACATGATTTAAATAATAGATATCATACATAAAAAATGTGTCACCCTCAGAGTATAAGGCAATGTGGCAAACACTCTCATGAAAAGAAATAAATTGACTGTAAAGCAAACAATAGGAAACTGAAATATGATTGAAGATTTTAATCAAAACTTGCAGTGAATGATACTGTGTTCAGCTATAATGGGCTTGTTTGGTTGTCTGAATCATAGGAGACATCAGGTGTAGCACTGTGGTGACTGGAGCAGTGCATGCATTTGAGTTTGTCTACCTTTCCCATTATCCCCCAGGCAAATCCCTTATTGTGTAAAATACAGCAAGTTTTCAACTGTTTTACTAATTGGACAGGAATATCACAAATTTAAGGTGTAAGAGAAGCTTGCATATGCGCCCCTTTGGTGAGAGAATGAGGCCACAAAACCAGTATGTTCATATTTAGTCTTTCTTTGTAGCCCAGTACCCTGACCAATGGGATCATAGTTTAAACAAATATTTATTTTAATGATCCCTTTTCTCAAATATCCAAGCCAATGAGAAGCATTAGTATAAGCTGTATACAGTTTGATTTTTGATTGTTGTAAAATAAATAAAAGTTTCTTCTTTATTCTGTTGGTTTTAATTCAGCATGGGATTCACATATTAACTTGCATGGTTCTCACTGGGGAAGTCAGTTTAGGTTTGAATCTTCTAGATTTAACTCATAATCACTAGAATCCTGAACAACAGCCTGAGGATCGTCAGTTCATGAATAAAACAATTTCATACCATCCACTGTCTAAAACTTTGTATTTTACACTTTATAATCAATAGATCTTTTGAACTCATTGATTTTTTTTCTTTCATTTAAACCTGTTATAATTATACAGTTACTAGTATTGCAATTCACACAAGGTACATAGCTTAACAATACCAAAAATGTACCATGTGTTGTAAAGAATAGAGTGGGGGAATAAATCAGGTCTTTGACTTCCTGCCTGAATCAATAAGACATTGACTTTCTGCTTGTGAATAACATTAATTTACATGGTCATTGTTATAGCAGCCTAAGTCAATTGGTATATGCTACTTTAGAAAATGACATTTCTTCTTAACTTTTTAAAAACTGGACTTTTTGCAAATCAGAAATATTGTGGTCTTAAGTTTATACACTGACCTATCTGATAAAGTTAACTTCTACATTTATGCTTGATAATGCTGTTTTCAATAACTACTGAAGAAGTGTTTTCTTGGTTTACAACAGACAGTAAAAACGGAGAGAGAGAGAGAGAGAGAGAGAGAGAGAGAGAGAGAGAGAGAGAGGCAATTTCCATTCCAGTGGATGCTACATGTATACCCATCACATGGAAAACCATTAGCAATATCCTAAAACTCGATCAGTATCAATTTATTAGATGCAATCAGTGAAGCTTAAAGTGAACTGGGATATTTATTGGATAGACTTAACAGGATATTGTGAATGGTTTTCCATGTGATGGGTATAGCATCCAAAGTCAGATACTATAATGGAGGTTACTGTGGCTTTTCAAAAGTTCCCCCTCCCATTTTCTGAGTCACAACCTTTCCCTCTCTGTTATTCTAGACCTGTCCTTGATAGCAACATTCACAATTAAAACCCAAGTAATAATCTTCAGTTCAGTTTTTGTGGGGATCTGGGTTAGAATAAGTCCTCAGTATCCCTTATTTGTTGCAAGAGGTGACTAATTGGGGTGGTCCTTCAGATGAGACCGCAAAAACCGAGGTCCAGTGTCACAGCAAGTGTGGCACAATAAAGATCCCTCCCTGCTCAAAGGCCATAAGTGCCAAGCATAAGCCTAAATTCTGAAGATCTTCACCGGAAATGGTGACATCCCCATAGGCCTAAATTTTGAAGCTCTTCACCAGTAATGGTGACGTCTCCATATGAGTGAAATATTCTGGAGAGGGATGATAAACAATATACAATCAATGAATTAATCTTCAACATCTTTTGTATTTTGTCATTACAAATTCTATCTACAACTATTAATAGCAAAAATCTTGTTCAAATTTAGCGCAAGCATATGCTCCAACATTCTATTTACATATTTCAACAGTTAGAGTGATAGTTTTCTGCATGATGCAAAAAAAAAAAAAAAGAAAAAAAAAAAAAGGAAAAAAAAAAAATTAGGCAGAATATCCATTTTTCTCAAATTAAGAACAATGTGAAAATGCACAATTTCATGATGTCATATTAAAATGATATTATAAAATAATGCATAAATACCATGCATAGCTCTCCAACGGAAAGCTTCAATATTCTCAATCTATTGAAACTATACAGTTTGCTTTTTAAATTTCATTTTGCTTTATTGATTTCAAATAATCCTTGTCATCAGTATCAAGGCCCAAAGAATCATTAAAATTTTATAAAGTTTGGATGCAACATCAATAATGTAATCCAACTCTCCATCGTAGCTGCAATACGGGGGCAACCATTAAACTCCAATACAGACCTCCGATCGATAGAAAAAACAAAGCATGGATACTTCTAAAGATATCCTTCTCTAGAATAGAATACAAACAGTGGTCTGATAAAAGTATTACAACAGATACTTGATTTCACATGAGCCTCATCATCTACAACATGCAATTGGCATGTAACTATAACATTCAAACATTAAAACATTTCTATGGATGTAAATTCTTTTAAAGGTGAAACTTTTGAAAATATATTGGTAGATTGATACACGATGAGGATTTCTTCTAGCGCATGGGAAACCTTTGCATTTCATCATTTGATCAATTAAAAGTATATCATGAATTCTTTCTATGGTATCTACTCTTTCCAGAAAAAAAATCTGCAATCATGGAAACAATTTTTTGCATTACACGTTGGTATACATATAATTACCGTATTGTAATCCGAAGCAGATGACTCTACATCACTCATCTTTGTTACAGAATGTTACGTCTGGTAGTCTCGGGCAAAATCGTATCACAGGGAAAATTATTTGACACCTGCTGCTTGACTTTCAGGTGTAAATGAAGTATATTAATCAATTTTCAATGGAAAAGATACAAGTAGATCCCCTGCTCCTTTCACATTTGCTAATTAACTGATAACTCCAGAGAACATCCTCACATATTAGTTAGCCTGTTACCAGAATACCACCACACAAACAAGAATCTCAATCTGCACTATTTTACTCATTCGCAGGTAATGCAATCCCTTACACAGTTTGCGATACTCATAAAATCAGGAGCACATAGTTTTTATTTCACATCTATAATCTTCTCTAAGAATTTTCATATATCACTGAAAAATTCCAATACTTTAATGATTTTTTCGCTCTCCCCTCTGTATATAGAACCTCTATCAGGTGAATAGGTACCTTTACTCTGCCTGTCCAGACCACATGATACTGCAGCAGATTATGTCTCAATCACGCATGGGGGAATTTAAACAGCAGCTACTTATCCAGGCTAACAATATAGTAAACATTGGATACACACCAAATCCACTGTATGAAGGGAGTAGTGTTAGCTCAGCCCCGTAATTATCCCCAGTACACAAAAACACATGCTCCGAAATATACCTAAGTACGTATTAGTGCCAGTACTAACAGAAGCCTCAGGCCCCCAGCTACCATAATATACAGCACCAACACAACATCGATAATGATTATTAGAAATTTGAAGATGGTTAACCATAAAATTATACATGTATACTGTTTTCACTTGGAGTGTTAATGGTCTCTACATTTACATGTATATCTATACTTTCTTAAATGACATCTGACATACCTAATATTCTTGACATTTTCTACTTTTCGATCTTTATGAAAGTTTAGCAGCTTGCAAATATTGAACCATTCATTTTATTGATAAATCCCAAGAACAGAGTATTGAACTTTTCCTATTGATTTTGGCCGTGTATGTGTAACATTAATCTCGAGGTAGTCATAGCATACGTATATACCTATGTCAATTTGATGTTGGTGAGTTTAGGAAGTGTTACAATTATGAAATTATCGAATTCAGATCTAAAGCAAATAAACACACAAAAAGAGATCGCTACACCCTCTCTCCTTTTAACTTTTCCCCATGACTTATTTCCATACAACTCCAGAAAGATGTCATCGAATGCAGTACCATTGAATTGAACTTGACTTTATTTTGCCAGCCCCCCTCCCCCCTTCTCTAACTTCTCCACCTACAACACACTGGAATGTGCCTCTGATGTACAGCAGACAGAGCTGAGTAAGTATTATTAAGTAGATAGATGTATCTGACTGGCAACAGAGATTATATATCCATTGGATAAAGCATTTTATGTATAAGATGTATTCATATCTACGTTGCCTTGATCATATGGACATTGTTAACACTTAAAATCACCCACCTTTCAACATTTTCTTATCATTTTCTGATCAACATCCATTCATATTATCAGTGTTCATGGAGATTTTACAATAGCTACTGCTCTTGCCTTTTGGCATGCAACATTATTTTTTTGTTGGGGTGGGGAGAAAATCACAAAAACACAAGAGACAGAGAGAAATAGAGAGAGAGAGAGAGAGAGGTGGGGGGGGGGCAGTAAAATGTGTAAAGTGAGGACAAATTTCAACCAATCGACAGAAGTTGTGAGGACAGAATTGCACTATGAGGACAAAAAAGAAAATGTCCTCACAATTATGTCCTCAAAAAAGATGTGAAGATACATGTATAAAACATTAGCTTAGTGAGGACAATTTAAGCCGTGTGAGCTAGGACATGTCCTTATTCTAATCTAATATTCTCTCTCAAAAACCTTTTTTTCATAATTTGAAAGAGAGTATTAGATAAACTTTTATAGGTATCCCTTATAATAGCTATACCTAACATAGTATTTTTTTTGCCTTTAGAATAATATATGTGTGTATTCTCTTCTACACATTGTGAGGATTGATTGATTGTATCTTGCTTAACGTCTCGCTCAAGAATTTTCACTCATATGGAGATGTCACCAAGATCGGTGAAGGGCTTCAAATTTAGGCCTATGCTCGGCGCTTACGTGAGGGTTCTTTAGCGTGCCACACCTACTGTGACACGGGTCATCCGTTTTTTTAAGGTAATCTACGAGGACCTGTGACATTCACATCTGATGCCGAGTGTTTGGCGATGGAACTGTCACTACCTGTTTTAACAACTTTGGTGTGCCACGGCCGGGATTCGAACCCCTAGCCTTCCGCATGCGGGGCGAACACTCTAACCTCTCGGCCACCGCGGCGGACACATTGTGAGGACGTCCTCACTTAGTAGGTTTGGTCAGCTAGAGAAAGTGAAAAAGAGAGAGAGAGAGAGAGAGAGAAAGAGAAAGAGGGAGAGAGAGAGAGAGAGTTCCATAGATATCACCAGCTTGGTAAGTGCCACAAAGTTTGATCCATGCCAAGTCAGCTCTGCAGGCTCACTTATTACCAAGGGAAATTCTTTTTATCCTGTCAGTGCCCACGGTGACACAGGACCTTGGTTTTTAAGGCCTCATCCAAAAGACATATTGACTTTACCTCTTACTAATGAGTGCTTGGTGATGAAACAGCAATGTTACTTATTTCAATGACTTAGAACTGCAGCAAAGAGAAAGTAGCTGTACATGAAGTGGTGGATGGAAACATCAATAGTATTTTTTCCATGCAATGGGAATATATTGTATTGGATGTATATATCAGTATACCACTGAGAATTAACATGTACAAACTTCAGGGCTTTTTGGTTATTAAGGATGGATATCACATTGTCACAATTTTTCAAGTACGTCATTGTGGCAAAAATGAGTTCAGAAGCACTTAAATCCTTTGTTCTTTTGAATTTCATCACCTATCTCAGTGAATTAAAGCATTAGGAGGGAAATCCAAATATCGGATGGCTAAAGTCCACAGAGACTTTAATTCTTTGTTGTGGATAATTTTACACTAAATTGCAATTCTTTGCTACATTAGGCAAATTCATAAATTTCTAACATCTTAATTATGCATATTCTATAGTTTTCATTCAAGAAGACTTTGATTGGTGTGCTATACCTGCCTAAATATTTTTAACTAGAAAACTGATAAGTCAGAAATGTCTGACAGATGAATGGACAAATGAAAGTATTCCCAAGGAAAATCGAGTTACTGTGAAACTAAGTCAGGTGACAGATGGACAGAGTCAGACAGACAAAAAATCTGAAAATCTACAGGGTCTTCCTCTGCCTAATTGGAGTATTTACATACAAAATTTATTAATATCTTCTCATGAAATCTCAAGTTATTAATTGTGTGTCATAGAAAGTGCTATATTATATCTTATTATTTAAATATTGAAAAATTCTAAGTCAACTCCGTAACACCATAGCTAATAAATCTGAAAATTGAAAGGAGTTTTCCTCTGCCTAATGCAAGTACAATGTATTTTGTATAAATTTATGAAAATGTTCCCAAGGAAACTTAAGCTATCATGTGCCATTAGAAAGTGCTGATAGATAGATAGATAGACGGACAGATAGATGGACAAAATGATTACTTAGTTATTTAGGGAACCCTTGGTAATAACTAATAATGTAATGATTTTTAACTATGGAAAAGTAGAACATTAACAATGATTTAGGGAATAATTATATTCTCATTTGTTATCTGCAACTGTTAATCTAACCTGATGTTCGGAAATTGAATTTTACCAGCGACAAAACAGACAATCGCAACTGTTAAATCAGCATTGAAATTCACATTCTAATGCGATTTCGCAATTTATTTGTCATTGAGTTTTGCTTTATGTTTTATGAAATACATCACAAAATTTTTGTTTTGTGTCATTTAGTAGAAAGCTTTCCGTCTCACTAATGCTCATTTAACCAGAATATTGTCCAGAATATTTTAGAAGATCTTTTATCATTTCAGCAGCAATTTTATGGAACTCGTTACCAGATTTTATAAGAAAATGCACAACTACCACATCTTTTAAATCAGCCTATCTAAAACATTATTTTGACACTCAATGATACTCGTGTGTTTATTGTCTCTTTTCATTTAGTTCTTATCTGTATGTATATAAATTGTGATATTTCCATGCTTTGTGATATATTATGTTCTCGATATGTATATATGTTATAGACAGGACCACAATGTAAACTAGTTTATACAACTAATTGTGCAATCCTGTATAAATAAAGGATATTATTATCATTAACCGCCCGACAAATCTCAGTCCAAAATGTGCATTTAACAGTTGCAGTAGAATGTACCTTGCATTAATTTAAGGTCATTTGGAACTAATATCTTATAATTACACAATTAAATCATTGCATTTTTAGAAAGGTAAAAAATCCAATTGAATTTACCTGTTTTTCAACTTCTATAACAGAAAATTTCATAATTCCCATCCTCTCAGAATAATTTCACTTTTCCTTATATGCAAATATAACATTAGATAATGTAAGCAAATTTTTAATTTATCTTCACCTGAATCGTGTCATTGTAATTATTACAGAGATGTCATCCACAATTCATTCATTAAAACATTCATATTTAATGGCCCAGTAGACGTCAGCAGTCAGGAAGAAAAAAAAACAATCTGGTTAATATCAATGTAAAAATTTGCTTATTAATCTTATTTTTAAAATTTGTATTGTTTTAGTTAGAGAACTTGTATTTCAGTTTCCTTCAGGCAGTGATCTTTATTTCACTGACATTGTTTGTACTAAAAACTTGAAAGCGAATAATGATTCGGTACAAGAGAACATTATGGTAATTGCTGCCAGCTTCAGGGGGTTATATCATCGTCCTATAATAAACCACAAACAATATATGGAATGAACATGTACAAACGTGATTAATAATTTCAAGCCTTTATTTGAAATTTGCTGATGGGGACAAATCCTTTTACTTGTATGAAACTCTGGAACAATTGATATATATATATTCACAGTTGTCAATTCACAGTTGTCAGACAATACAAAAGAAAGAGGAAGCAATTTACAGTCTATGGCTATTTATGGAAAGTGAGCACATTAGTTTATGTACATGCATGCAAACTCGTAAGTTG
Source organism: Ostrea edulis (assembly GCF_947568905.1). Lineage (NCBI taxonomy): Eukaryota > Metazoa > Mollusca > Bivalvia > Ostreida > Ostreidae > Ostrea > Ostrea edulis. The sequence continues at coordinate 73,421,461 of NC_079165.1, read as the reverse complement.
TGTTAGGATCATCATCAATCTATATATTTTGTTAGAAATATTTTCTGATTTAAAAAAACCAACCAAATTTTGCTGTGGATTCCACAGTCTTGGTCTATTTATAATAGGGGAGGAGGGGGGATATATCTTATTGATATGCACAGGTTTGCATGACCACAATTAGCCCACAAACATGATATACCATCATATTGGTCAAATCTACATGTCAATGACTATTAGTATGGTTTTTTTTTATTATGGTTAACGTTGTTTAATGTGCCTGCTGTTTAAAGGGAGAAAACTCTTACAACAGCACACATGCCAATATGAATTAGAATTACTTGTATTGTAAAACATTCATCATAATTTTGCAAATTTTATCAACGAAAAATGGATTATTAAAAGAAAGTTGACAAAATATAAATTATAGGAAAGGATAGTTCAAGTCTGTGAGGAAATTATTTGTGTCATCATTCATATATATGTTCATTAATCTGAACTTTTATTTGTACATCATATATATTATGTCAAGAGTACCCTTGTGAAACAACACAATACCCTCTAAGAAAAATTATAACTGGTTACCCATATACATTCCAGTGCACAGCCTAAATAATGTGGAATTCTGATCATATGATTTCTTCCTTTGCACTCTGTTATGGCCAAGAAATAGAAGTACATGTACAAGGACAAGAACAGAAAAATGCAACACCGTTATCACTCCTTAGTCTTTACACTCATTGTTTCACTTTCACACTCTCTACTTCACCTTCACAATCACTACTTCACCTTCACACTCACTACTTCATCTTCATACTCACTACTTCACCTTCACTTCTTCACCACTTCACCTTCACAGCTTCATCTTCACTACTTTACCCTCACATTCACTACTTCACCTTCACTGCATCATCTTCACTACTTCACCTTCACCTTCACTACTTCACCTTCACACTCACTGCTTCACCTTCACACTCACTACTTCACCTTCACACTCACTGTTTCATCTTCACTACTTCACCTTCACACTCACTGCTTCACCTTCACTACATCATCTTCACTACTTCACCTTCACACTCACTACATCATCTTCACTACTTCACCTTCACACTCACTGCTTCATCTTCACTAATTCACCTTCACACTCACTGCTTCATCTTCACTAATTCACCTTCACATTCACTACTTCACCTTTACACTCACTACATCATCTTCACTACTTCACCTTCACTACTTCACCTTCATACTCACTACTTCACCTTCACACTCACTACTTCACCTTCACCTTCATACTCACTACTTCACCTTCACACTCACTACTTCACCTTCACTGCTTCACCTTCATACTCACTGCTTCATCTTCACACTCACTGCTTCACCTTCATACTCACTGCTTCATCTTCACACTCACTGCTTCACCTTCACTACTTCACCTTCACACTCACTACTTCACCTTCATACTCACTGCTTCACCTTCACACTCACTTTTTCTGGATTCACACAAGCATATCAACAAAATCTGAGTGTGATCTCACAAAGCTGCACTGCAGAAGTGTAATGGTGAAGGAACAATATTTGTTCCTTAAATGTCTTTTCACATCCTTTCAACTTCACTACCTCTCCCTCAATGTTTTGATTTTTGTCTGAAAGATGATGGAGCCAGTGGGCTGATCATAACACTATGATATATCTAAATCCTCAAAAACTTTGAATCCCATTTCTCTTTACTGAAATTTTAGACAAAGTATCGGTTACACTCTGCATAACTATAATGTAAATGGGATTTTAAGCTTATATAAAGAAAGAGAATCTGAACTGAATCGCACTCGAGTGTTCAAGAAAGGCAAAGTTACACTCAGTCATTTTCTTCCATAATAAAAAAGTTTGCATTCGGATCTTCACTTCCAGTTATGATTTTTTACTTTATGCAATTCATACTCGAACTGATTTTCCTGACATCCTCTTAAAAATCCATATTGTGACTGACAAATACGCCTTTTCCCAATGCTGATTAACAGTCATTATACAAATCGACAATAAAAGTTGTCCTTGAACTACATATTAATTGTGTAATACATCCAGTGCTATTGATTAGTAAATGTCAGAAGCCTTCTGTATAAATGGTATTCACTTTGTACAGTTACCAAAAAGGACGTTTATAATGAGGTTAATTTTATGGAAATTGCATTGCCAGCCATACAGCTTCAATGTTAGAACTGCATGCCTGGCTCCAAACATCTGGGTGCCCTTGATTTAATAGATTACCTAGATGTTGAGAAGGCTAAACTGCAACATTTGACAAACTCAAAGCAACACCAACATGTTACTCTGACACAAAGAAAAAGTGGAAATTTCTTACCATTTTTTGCATCATATTCTGTATATTGTCTGTGCCATTTTAAGTTTCCCCAAACTCACAAAATCTGATCTAATAATGGGTCGCAAGCAAAGATTGTCATCTAACAGGGCATATCTCCAATTAAGAAATCGGTCTCCAATATATACAATTACACAAGAAAGATGATTGGTTCTCATTGTGAATGTCAACAAGTTAAGGAAACGCGCTTTCTCCACATCCTCTGCTCCCAAACAGTTCTATCAGATGAGAAATTTAATTGCCTGTCCTCTAGCTTTACGTTAAAAGTTTCTGCATTATATGAAAAATACATATGGTCCCTTGATCAATCGTATGCATTAGAGAGATCTCATGAGGTCTGATAACCTAAAACCCTATCCTGGTTGAAAAACCATGATCTTTGTTACAGAGACTGCTGGGATGTCACAAACATCTACTGAAAATGGTGACAGAAGACTAATGTCATCATCTTCCAATGTCATAATAATGGCAGTGACTTGGGTATTGGAGCCTGACAATAAAAACATAACTAGACATCAAAGAAGTGAAAGTGCCCCCGTTATTGGTCACTCATAATGGCTTTATTGAACTTTATTGATTAACTTATGGTGGTTAAGCCTTGAAGAAAAGGGACTTTTTGTTTCCGACTTACATTATGTCAATACTTTCACATTTATGAGGTTCTCGGTCATCAAAGCAAACAGTTTGTAATGAATAGTGTTAAACATTTTCATTGCCCACATTCTCTGTGGTCATAGTTTTGGAATCCTGAAAAACTGTTTTTTATTGAAACAAATAAAAATTGTAAAAATTTTCAAAGAACATCCATATATTGCAATATTTACTTTTCAAATGTTTTAACCTTTAATTGTCTTTAATTTACAAACTGCATTAAGACATCAATGTGTTGCTGTTGCTAACATTTGTGCATATGTATTTATATATCATGATAAAATAGTACAGAAATGAAAGTAGAATGTAACTAAAAAAAAAAAAATTTTGGTTTTAAAAATACATGAGGGTTGTGACATGACATGTTGGCATACTTTTCATGAAGCGATAAAGTGATTTCAACAAGAGTACCGCAAACGGTACATAATACACCCGTGAAAATGCTTACATAGGGTACTGCATGTTTTTCTTAAGCCATAATTTGTAGAACTTTGCTTCAGGTAGCAATCATGCAGCCATCACCAGGCTCTTAGTGACATACTTTCTATGCATAATTATGAATAAAGGGTCTTAGCTTAAAACTGTGACAAGAGGTAGACAAACCAAGAGTTTTGTGTGTAAAATATTGGCCCAAATTTGACCAAGTTCAATAACATGTAGATATTTATAAATGTCAGAGAAAATAAAAAATTGTTGAGAATCAAAATCCTTGCACTATGCACATCTTCTAGTTATTTACAAAGACCCTAGCTAGCTTCTAAATTGTGAGGGGAGTTCATTTTAAAGAACAAACCATGTAGTACATGTATGTTCTTTACTTGATGTACATGCATGTAATATAATATTTCCTCAAAACTGAATAAGTTCAACAACGTGTAATTTTATAAAAAATCAAAGAAAATCAAAATCCTTGCCACATGGACATCTTCAAAACCCATACAAAAACTCTGTAAAATAAGGAATTCCTCACTTGAAAAATAAACAAATCATGTACTCTCTATGTAATAATTCCTCAAATTACTGAATATGTTTAATAGCCTGTAATTTTCTCAAAAATTGAAGAAAATCAAAATCCTTGCCACATTGCAATACTCATACAAACACTCTGTAAAAACAAGTGGTCCTCACTTGAAAATTATATAACAAACTCCTGCAAGAGAAGTCGAAATGGATCAAAATTGCAACATGACAATAGAGTGATCCACAAAAAAGCTACATAGCAAGTTTCGGCTTGATATGTGACAGAGAAATGAAATTAGAAACAGAAAATCCTGAATGGATGGACAGACATACAGACATTGCTGTACCATAATACATTCCGACTAAGAAATCAAGTTTAATATTTCTTAAATATTAGGTCTGTCTACATATATCCATATTAAAAAGTTAATTGCACCTTTTTATACATGGTATGCAAATTTAACACATACTTAAAACCGGCATCTCTGTGTATTTTGACACATATAAATGGGGGTGGGATGGGGTGGTTAAGCAGGATTTGTATGCGAGTATTTTTACTCTAAGTGCATTTACACCTAGTCAGAATAAGTGCATATTACTTTTACATATCTATATTATATAGAAAGAGCATGCAGTGATCCTCAGTGCTGTGTCAGTAAGTTCAAACATTATCTTAATAGCATTTGAACAGGAAGTGACATATCACCTATGGCTACATAATAAGGAAATATCTGTCTCCTTCTTTGTCTTCAAAATACATCCACAATGCTTGGAAATGGCCAATTTAATATTGATTTACGTGCAGATTGCTTATGCATATGAAAGCATCGCAAAAATTACAATTAATTTACACTCCAGGAGTAAAATTTGCAAATGTGTAAAAACACCCATTAGTATATGGGTGCATGTGAATGGGGCACTATCTTTTTTAAATATTATGATAATTCTATACTGAAAACTAAAAAACTATAAAATTGACAGACTCATAACAAATAACATGTACTAATATGGCCTTGACCTTTGACCTTGTGACAAAAACTGTTAGATTCCAGGAGCAAATTCAGTGGGCTCAATTTCATGGATTGTTTAAATTTTACAGTTTCATTGGGACGTATAACTTTGTGGGTATATATGGTTTCTGTCAATTGAAATCCTGCGGGGATCTGGGTAAGAATAGGGCCTCAGAACCCCCCCCCCCAGATCTGGGAAAGAATAGGTCCTCAGTAACAACATCAACAGCCACACACACCCAATGGGTTCTGGGTAATCTTGTTAAGAATAGGTCCTCAGTAACCCCCCAACCCATCCCCCACTCCCAACAGATCTGGATTAGAATAGGTCCTCAGTAACCCCCTCCCCCCTCAACGGATCTGGGTAAGAATAGGTCCTAAGTACCCCTTAATTGTCATAAGAGGCGACTAAATGGGGCAGTCCATCAGAGGAGACAGCAAAAACCGAGGCCCCGTGTCACAGCATGTGTGGCACGATAAAGATCCCTCCCTGCTATAAGGCCGTAAGCACAGAGCATAGGCCTAAATTTTGCAGTCCTTCACCTGACCAATGGTGACGTCCCCATACGAGTGAAAAATTCTCGAGAGGGACATTAAACAATATAAAATCAATTAATTAATTTGCACTTGCAATTGAAACATTTAAAAATATTTTGTTTATTTCATTGTGGTTTGAAGTTTGTGGGATATATGGGTCATCACAAAATCAACAAAAATTGAGCCTCCACAAAATCTAATGATTCAACAGCACACTTGTAATATAAATACATGTATAACTAGCATGTTTCAATCAGAGGATCACACTATATTTTAATATACTTATTTCTTCTGTATTTGTTTGAAAATTGTGCTCTTAAAATGTCTTTGCTGTATTTTCATAACCATGATACTTTACAGTCTAAAAAGATTCCAAATTTTTTTTATTAATAACATTTGATGAACTCAGAACTGTTGCACTAAAAAACTGTTGCAGCAGATCGTCAAGCCAGAACCAATATCTCTGGAACCAAGCTCTCAGTGCATCCAATGTTCTGATCATCTTTGTCAATTATCTTTGTTTTGTAAGAACAGTGCAGCTCTCCTAATGAAGGTAGCTTCACATCAGTGGTTAATATCCTGCCTCTATTACTCGTTCAACACTGCAGCCAGAAAAAACCCAAATAATTGTATCATAAAAAATGGGAGTAGAGTTTTCACTTTAAAGTGTACTTCCTTGATTGTTTTTTTATTAGTGTTCAAAGTAAAAACTTGTGTTTGGAGTTGCAAATTATTAGGTCAAGTGATTTTGTCTTCATTGGAGGAAACAGGGCTCAAGTTCAAAATCAATATTTATTAACAAAGTATGTTTCCTAACACGTGTACTTGATAAATCTATAAAAAAAATTATATCTTTATAGTCTAAAGTATACATGTATATACAGGGAGAGGGCTGACTTATAGTCTAAAGTATACATGTATATACAGGGAGAGGGCTGACTTATAGTCTAAAGTATACATGTATATACAGGGAGAGGGCTGACATAGGTTTATCCTGCTGCCCTGGAATCCCATTCAGTAATTTGAATACTGCCCAATCCCATTCAGTATTGACTTCCGCCCAATCCCATTCAGAATTAAGTACTGCCCAATCCCATTTGGTATTGAGATCTGCCCATCCAATCCCATTCATTATTGAATACTGCCCAATCCCATTCAGTATTAGATACTGTCCAATCCCATTTAGTACTGAATACTGTCTGATCCCATTCAGTATTGACTACTGCATCTGCCCAATCCCATTCAGAATTAAGTACTACCCAATCCTATTCAGTATTGAGTACTGCCAAATCCCATTCAGTATTGACTTCTGCCTAATCCCATTCAGAATTAAGTACTGCCCAATCCCATTTGGTATTGAGATCTACCCATCCAATCCCATTCAGTATTGACTATATATTGCCCAATCCCATTCAGTATTGAATAATAAATTGTATATACATGTATCAGCATTAGAAAGTTATTGTAGAAAACTGTAGAAAACAATGGGAGAGAAATCTTTGGAACCAGAGATTGAATGTGGGGCCCTAATCATTGTATTACATGTAGTAGTTTAGATAGCTATAACCATATGACTAAGCTAACCAGGTCGATACATGAGGTATAGTAATATTACTACAATATACAACCTGTTCTGGAAATCATACAAGATCTCAATCTTCTTATCGAGATGAAAAAAAATGCCAGAAACATATATGTATTACCTTAAACACATTAGAATTAATATATGATAATTTTACATACAAATTATTTTGCAATTAAGCTTTATTTCTAAAAATACATGAGGGTATAAATTGTAACATTTCATGCCGGCATACTTCAAGAACATTAATTCTTAGTAACACCAGTGTGAAGCACTGCAGTTCATACCCTCATGTATTTTCAAAAATGAACTACATTTCTTATATTTACATTTTATTTTATTTTTTTTTTTTCAGAATTTGGAGCTGTTAAAATAGACAGACTATATTCAGCATGATTCACATGTGCATTCTTTAAAGTGTTCTGCAAAGCATTAATTCACGAGGAAATGACTATCAATAAAAATTTGTAAAGATACCCAAAGGAAAATATAATGGAAATGTAATATCATACACACACACACACATATCATTCCCCTGGGGATCCGGGTTAGAATAGGTCCTCAGTACCCCTTTACTTGTCGTAAGAGGCGACTAAATGGGGCGGTCCTTCGGATGAGACCGCAAAAACCGAGGTCCCGTGTCACAGCTAGCATGCAGGTGTGGCACGACAAAGATCCCTCCCTGCTCAATGGCCATAAGCGCCAAGCATAGGCCTAAATTTTGCAGCCCTTCAACGGCAATCAGGTGACATCTCCATATGAGTGAAATATTCCCGAATGGGACGTAAAACAATATTCAATCAATCAATCACACATAACACATATTGCTATTCATTACCATTTGTAAAGATATATCAAAATCAAAAGCATTGAAAATGCAACTGTAATATTTTATTATTCATAATAAAGGACTGCATACAATAAAGACCAAATTCTGCCCCATCAAAGATGAAATACAATACATAAAAAAAATTAATATAATAAAAATCATAAATTGTCTTGGATGTTTCTTTCATTCAAATTATTTTGCATCAAAATAAGAGATGACTGCATGGTTAAATTGTCACATTAATTGGTTTCTGCGAGACATCAAAAGTCAAAATGGAATTTCTCAAACAAGTCAAAAAATACCAAGAAGTAGACACATTAGGTAGTGATTGACGCCCAATACTGCAAGTCTAATGGAATTTACTTTTTCACTATTATAGAGTCGCTTAGCAATGATGTAATTATTTTCACGCTCGCCTTTTTTTCTTCACTTCAATTATGATATATCAACCATTAGAAGCAAATTGACTTATAATAGTGGATAAATAATGGACTAAAACATGGGCTTTAAGTGCCCCACAGCTCATTTAATGTCAGGCTTCAAAAGTTATGCACAAATGGCATGGATGCATATGAAAACACAATTGTTGTCAAGAATGATACAATAACAATATATTAATTCAAAGACAAACATGATATTTTGTCCACAGGACTAGATGGTACAACTGTCATGTTATAGCCCTCACTAAATTTCAAACATTCATTGATACTTTTTTCTGAAATTATAACAATTTTCATTGTTTTATATTATGAAATTTTATCAAAACCTGATTCACTACAACTGAGCATGACATCACACAGTTGCTGATGTTTATATTCTAGCTCCCATCATCATTGTCAAAAATGTTAACTTTTCAGGCAAAACACTGGGCCATGCACACATCTAGACTAATATTGCTTTTCTAGGAGTACAACACTGTGTTTATATGATTAATATCTTGATTTGATAATGGATGATCCATGTGGCCTGTAACAAGTTTCTGAACTGGGACAGCTTGGAAATCAGCAGCTGTCTCAGAAAGAAAATGGCAGGAAATGCACATATAAAATATTGACATACACAGTAAATGTAACATTATAAACAAAATATTAATTGGTTTAAATAACAATACTTGTAAATAGCTTGGTCATAATTTTTTCAAAAGCTGTTATAAAGAGTTTCCTATGTCTAGAAATGTCATCACAGCTGTGTTTCTTTGCACCTGTAAGCCCTCGATCATTAGTGTCAAACAATTTGTTGCCATGAAACTTCCACAGAAGTGCCATGATTCACCTCACAATTTTTACTTTGTATCTTCTTTGTAACTCAGATTTTAATGCAACAGTTCTTTGCAATACACATTGTAAGAGGACGATACTGAGATTTTCATTCGATCAATCTCTTGGATAGTTTGAAATAAATGCTATTTTCTGCTTATTGCCATGGGAATCAGAGAGAAGGGGGATGATTTTGCTGTACAGATTTTCACACAAGTTTGCACGATATTGCTTGATGGCAAACAAATTTTCATTGATTTTTCCCATTTCATTTTGCAGAATTTTCTTGGTAGACAATAATTGTACTTTTGTGTCAAACTTCATATGAAATGTGTTGAGTCTTGATACATTCTTGTCAATAAACAATACCAACCTAATAGATATCATAAAATCTAAAGAACGCTTTTCCTAAAAGATCTTGGAAAATGTTGTCACTTAAAAAGTTGATGGATATTTTCTAGAGAAAGACAGGTCAGGTAACAAATGTAACATTGGAACTTAGAAACTGTATCACTCTGCTAATGGGAATAACAGGGAACTATAATGAATTGCAATAATATGTTAGACAAAGTGATTTATTAACAATTCATTGTATTATCATAAACAAAAAGAAATATATAAAGACACAGGGTTCATGGTGGGTGTGACCAGTCTACAGGGGATGCTTACTCCTCCTTGTCACCTATCCCACCTCTAGTATATTCAGGGGTCTGTGTTTGCCCTTATCTTAATTTTGTATCTTTTACAGGATTTATGACACTAGTCACTGTTCATTATCTTCACTTCTTCATTAATAATTAATTCTTTTCATTTTCCTAACAAGTTAGATCCCGTGGGGATCCGGGTTAGAATAGGTCCTCAGTACCTCCTTGCTTGTTGTAAGAGGCGACTAAATGGGGTGGTCCTTCGGATGAGACCGCAAAAACCGAGGTCCCGTGTCACAGCAGGTGTGGCACAATAGAGATCCCTCCCTGCTCAATGGCCATAAGTGCCGAGCATAGGCCTAAATTTTGCAGCCCTTCACCGGCAGTGGTGACGTCTCCATATGAGTGAAATATTCTCGAGAGGGACGTAAAACAATATTCAGTCAATCAATCTAACAAGTTAGCTTGCATTCGATACCTTATATTTATATGAGCATTCAAAATATTGACGCCTTAAATGCAAATTGCTAGAACACATTTAATTCTGTAACAAGTCAAGTAAGGAAATGTTCCATTATATCTGTAAACAACCCTTTAATTTAAGTTTGCAGCTTGGCTCATGTAATTTATTGGTACTAATTACGTTGCTGAATTTAAGAAAGCTGAGAGAAGAAAATCCAATTTAAGGAATTCAACTTCATTTCCCCTCAAAAAGATTGTAATAATTTTGGTGTTCAACAGCTGTGAAAAAAATACTTATTTCAATCATTAGAGAAAATGTCAACAACAAAAAAGAAGAATAAAAATAAAATCATGTTTTCTTACCGTCATGACTATGCCGCTTTAAAGGCTACAACTTGCAAAATCAATGCGGAAATATTGCTTATGCTTTATATCCACCATTAACAACAGTCAAAACGGGATGCGTTTTCACAGATATTATTGTCTGAGTTCAGAAATTTGACACTATTGCATTCACAGGACAGAGAGAAAAGTAGCTGCTGTATTCCCTATAGCTGACTAACACATTGTCAACTCACAACATCCCAACTCTAAGCAACAATTACGGCCACGACTGCACAGTAATTTTCCTCTCATGGTGACAAATTAATCCTAGATGCTTTTTACACTGCATGAACAGCAATTAACACATTAATATCATGCATCAGTTTAAATCATATTTTGCTTTCCCCGATTTAATGTAGCTTGTATTGGGGTGTATTGATTATTTTTTCAGAAAATGTTTCTGCCTCAAGATGACAAAATCGTGATTGAACATCAAGACAGGAATGGTCCCATTAATTTGTATCTTGCATTTAATGACATCGACTTTTTGGGCAAATAAGCAGCATTGTTCTATTCTGATTTGTATGAAATATTGATTGCATCCCATTGACCATATGGCTTTAAATGTGATTTTGTCTGAGTATATATTATTAACCCATTTTATCATAACAATAAACCATATTCCACTCAATTGATAAACATTTTCCAGGTCAGGCCACAGTTAAAGTTAGTTTTTGCATTCCATAAGATAGATGGAGAAAATGATGTATTTCAACCCCGCATGATCCTACTTCATGCAACCTACCCTATATTAAATATTCTTTTTCTTTCCCGGTAAAAAGAACTTTTCTCTTTTTATTCCATCCTCATGCACTGAATTCTTATGAATCCTATGCTAAGTAAGTCAGTCTGAAAATCTGATTTTCATGCTTAATAATGGATTAATATTGAAAATATCTGCAGTGAATTATTCCAGGTAGAAATGTGAAGTTTGTTATATAGTGGTACATGTATAGGTAGAGTGGAGCATCGTGTAACTTTGTATAAACAGCCAAACCAATCAGAGTAACTTTGCACTAATATTTCATGAACAGGCTTATAACAAATTCATGCTTATTGCAAAGTGATAGTTATTTCCCTATGAGAGGAAAATACTGAGAATTTCATTGGATATAACAAAGTTTCTTTTAAAAAAATTTTTTTTCACTGGCCCTGCATGGACTGGTTCACTATATCCATGTTTTACTGTATGCAGAAACCACAGGTTGCTTCCATAATTTTTTGTAACCTTCATAATTCAAATAAACAGGCTCCTCCTATCTCTATCTCCCCGTCCTCGTTTGACACACATTACATGTATTTCCTTAGACCTAATTTCGTAAAGTTTTTAAGTACATGTACCCTTTAAGATATTTTTAACTAGACTTTCTGGAATGAAAAAAAATACTAACCGGATGCTCTCCTTTAGCCTTAAGGTCCCTGATGTCTGTGAACACTTTTTCAGATTTTTCCATCTTCCACAAAATGCTTCTAAGCCAAAGGCACAAAGCAAGACACAATTATATCTACCGTTTTCTTGTCAATATCTTTAGAATCAGCTTCAATATTTACAGAGTTCTTGATATAATTTTCCCGTTTCCAAACAACCAAGATATTCTTATACTTTCCTTCAAAAGAAGTTCAGTGCATATAGAACTCTTGTTCTGACATATAAAAAAGATAGGCATTTTAAACGACCTCCTTCTCAGTTTTCATGCCAACGTAATGCGATCCAGATCTTTACCTATAAATGGGATGCCAGTAGATATATGACCCCTATAGGTATATATCTTTATTACTTCATTCAGTGAGTTAACAATTATTTATTATCTAATGTGGACCCTTCATAAATCTGCAGGATTTAAATCTCAACCCTTGTAGACAAATAAAATTATTTGTTTACACTGAAAGTTTCCAAACATGAATGTCCTTGAACAAGAAATACAAAAATATGATGTTAGCTTCTTTACAACATATAAATGTATCTTTGTGCACTAGCCAAAACTATTAATTTCTAGTTTATACCAGAATTTCCCATGAAACGGCTTCAGTTTGAGAGTGAAATATTAACAAGAGGACTGTATTATTGTCTATAATATATGTACCATATTGTGATAATGCAGGTGTAAAATTGAATACTTATAAACCATGCAATCATGTGGGGAAATTGACACATTGAAAATCTTCAGAGAGAAAAAGAGCACATTTAAAAGTATTTCAAGAATGAATGTGTATATATTTTGTATATGACAATATCTGCATATTGTTTTGGAATAAATCAACCTTATTGTTCTCGAGAAGATTTTAAAAGATGTCTCACACAAAAATGAATCCCCTTTATCCATGGATACTTTTTAGACTAAGTTTGGTTGAAATCGGCTTAGTCTCCAGCTCAGGTGAGTTAAACTGATAATGATTAAACTCAGGACTGAGGCATACTGATGGCATTTACAGGCATTAATTGCATGTCTTCCAGTACCTTGCCTATCACAACAGGAGTGTCACAGGGTTCTGTTTTGGAACCTTTATCATTTTTACTGTGTTATCAATGTCATTTACCATTATATATAAAACATTGTTACATATAGACATTTTAACTGATGATGGAACTTTGCATGCCAATGACACTAGTATGTGTCATACTTCAAAATGACATTTGTGAAGTTGAAACTTGTTGGAGAAGTGCATGCTTATGGGCATCAAAGAAAATCTTAATTAAATTCACTGGTGCTCAATTTTCAAATTTCTGATCATCCTAATGAAAATGTTTTTACTCTGAAAAAAAAATTGTGGGGTGGGGGTGTTCAACTTAAAAGTATACTTCATTTCACCACTCAATAGTCTCAGTTTGTAAAGTTGCTTCATTACAGCTTTTGCAAAGAATTAAGAAATTTCTAACTCTTCCTAAATAAAACATTTTATCACAAAGTATCAGGGTAGTGTAAAACAATTTGGGGGAGCACTCCTTCTTCACATTTAAAATGCATTTTAAAACTCCAAATACTTATGCCAACTAATGATGAGCCCTAGATATCTCTGTGATCTGCGCTGTAAATCATCCGGGTTTTATGTTGCTGTTTTTGTTTATATTTCATAGTATATCTTTATAATATGATATAGAATTACAGAAGTGTTTAGTTATTTCAGAGAGAGAGAGAGAGAGAGAGAGAGAGAGAGAGAGAAATTGGTTCAGTTAGTTTTTATTAGGGGTGGATCTGTAGCTCTCTGGTCTGTCCCAATATTTACCCATATACCTAACTCGGCATCAATATCTAGTTCTAATAAAATATATTGTAAAGAGGAGACTTGTCTCCATGCCATGATTGTAGTATTTAATTTTCATTGCTTGTTCAACATGTTTACAAGTACGTTTGGTTTATTTACTTTTCATCATGCATATTTAAATGTTCGTATATTATAGAGGGTCTCCAGGAAGACTAGAATACTGCACTAATCGACCTACCTTCTGTAAACAGGACTTGAGTATTATTATTATTATTACGAATGTGAACAGGGGTGGATCCAGAACATTTTCAAAGGGAGGTGCGACCCACTGCAAAATGATTTAAAAATATTCAACCAAAGAAAGGGGGTTGAAACCCCCGTACTCCCTTCTAGATCCACCATTGTACGTATAATGATAATAAATTCAATAAATTTGATTTACAACAATGCAACATCTCTCTCTCTCTCTCTCTCCAATGTCTAGAAGAGAATATACGCATATGTTATTGTAAAGGCAAAAATGTAATGTTAGGTATAGCTATAGGGACACCTATAAAAGTTTATCTACTACTCTCTTTCGAATTGTGAAAAAAAGAAGGTATTAGTGAGAACATGTCCCCACACCACTTGTCCTCACTAATCTAATATTTCGTATCTACATCTTTCACATGCTGTGGATCACATTTATGGAGACGTAATTGTGAGGACAGAATATTATCCTCATAGTGTACTTTCTGTCCTCACAACTTTTATCAAATAGATAAAAATTGTCCTCACTTTACACCTTTTACCAACACCCCTCCCTCTCTCTCGATGTTCAATGTGTGTGACTGTGTACTCAAAATAAAAATATCAACGTTCAATATACGTCTTTATTACTTTATGCAACAGGTGATATTAATTCTCAGAAACAGGGAGACAAAACAAAACATCCAACAACATCGATCGAACAAATTCGAGCGAATATGATACATTAATTGTTACTTAGAAAATATGAAATAGTCACAAATCAATTTATCCTCAGTGTTTCCACGAGTAATTTGAATCTAATTCCTTTCAATACTACTCACTATCTCGGCGTCGTCCTGCAAATTTTGTTTCACCGGACCCTCGTTTTTTACAATCAATCGCTTACCAGCTTCATCCATTTTGCAAATTTTCATCAATATCGACTTGTTTGATACATATGTGTCAGTTTTGTTGATCAATTACTCGAGGCCTTCAACGGGATGTAGCGAAAATGACCCATCTAGTTTTCGTGCACTAAATGAGTTCGAAGCGCTTTAGCATGAATACATTCATTTTCGGTATGGAGGCAGTGGATCGTGGATGGTCTTGATCAGGCATATATGGCTATAATGTTTTTTAATGGTATATACAAGATCAACAAAAATTTTATCTATCTAGCAAATAAGGACAAATTTACTTGGTTGATGATTAATGAAGACAAACCAGTAATTGTCAAATTGAGTGAATATTTAGTGCAAACTTTCAGAAAAAGAAGTGATGCTTTAAAACTGCAAAAATCATTATAGTTTATTATTCATATGTTGGTATAATACTGATACTGTCCATTTACTTGTGTATACACATGATTAGCAATTCATATATGTATGTACTTGTTTCCCCAACATGCTGCATCCACATGCAGTTTGCAGTCTATGTAACCTGTAGTTAATGTTGTAAACTTTCTTTCTTTTTTGAATTTCCTTCTTTATAAACTGTCTTACTGTTATGCCCTCTGGGCCCAAAATTGGAATAAACTTATCTTATCTTATCTAAAAGGATGAAGAAATTTACAAAACTGGGAGTGGATCCAAATATTTGAGAGAGAGAGAGAGAGAGAGAGAGAGAGAGAGAGAGAGAGAGAGAGAGAGAGAGAGAGAGAGAGAGAGTAACTTACCAATACGGAAATTGGTGGAAAGTATTCTATGTGATAAATGTTGAATATCATTTTTATCATATTTGAGTCTGCATATAATTACAACAATTAAATGTCGTAGGCAAACGTGGTATGTGGACTAATCTAATTAGCTACAATGTATATAGTACTAATATTATATGTATATTGTAGGGGAGCGTGTCATAGCGTGAAAGTAGATACTAGTATATAAAATCAGGGACGGATCCAGATATTTTTCAAGCAAGGAGGATGCAC
Source organism: Ostrea edulis (assembly GCF_947568905.1). Taxonomy (NCBI): domain Eukaryota; kingdom Metazoa; phylum Mollusca; class Bivalvia; order Ostreida; family Ostreidae; genus Ostrea; species Ostrea edulis. The sequence goes on along the minus strand of NC_079165.1, from coordinate 73,405,428 downwards.
ATTTAAATGTACTATGATTTATATACATGTATACTGTAGCCATTTGAAAATCTATCGAGGGGGTATGATTCCGCATACAGCAGTCCATTGTTTTGACTGTGCGAGATCAAAACAGCAGCGAGAGAGAGACAGACACACACACACACACACACACACACACACACACACACACACACACAGAGAGAGAGAGAGAGAGAGAGAGAGAGAGAGAGAGAGAGACATAGTTTTATACAAGGAACATACTGTATCACTCACATTACGAATTTCTTGCATCTCCCAAACCTTTCTACCCCCCCCCCCTCTCTCTCTCTCTCATACTACTGGTATTACACAGTGAATTGAAAAAAATTACTATATTGACAACCTGGAGCAATGCTGATTGGTTATGCTACTTTTTCTACTACTCGTCTGCTCGCAGATTGAAAAATGCAGGATAGTTACAAGTAAATTCGTTATCCATTTCAAATGAAACCATTTCAAATTAGCGTTAAAATCCCCTTACCCCGCCCCCCTCTTTAAAATTAACATAGCTCTTTCGTTTCTCACTTTTTCCCCTAAATTTCACAAGCACGAAAATCGTCAATATAGGTTTTATACTGGTATTTATGACAAGATAGACCTATGTCATCCGGCCAAAGTTTACGCAACTTGGTTATTACTTAAGGATTACATTCATTTTTTCATTAACAATTAGTGTAGCAAATTCTCTCAGAAACAATTTAACGATAATTCTCAGACCAACTTTTAAAACCGTAGGCACACCTGAATCTCAACTAAACGTATCCTGTAAAATATTTCATCCTTCTTGAATAATAAACACAGCATTTTGAAGGGGGGAAAATGAGATAAGAAGTTTTATAAACAACATTAACCTCTAGAAAAATGAAACTTGGAGCTTCTAAAGAGTTTACAAATAAAAAAATATCAGTTTGTAATGCTGCTGAAATGCTATCGGCCTACCTTGGTGGGATTTTTTATCCTCCGCATGATTACACGCATTTTGTTTCAAAAAATATTATCGTCGTTTCTTTGTTAAATGTGTCTGAGAGCAGGCAATACAGAAAATTTAAGATAATTCATTTTTAAGTGTTTCTATTCATAGACGTATATACTCAAGTAGAATAGAACAAAGGCGCACAATTTGCCTTAATATTCTTGTTATTTTATGTGGGCAGATGCTCGCTGGATAGCTTCTTTAACGATGAAATTACAGGTGTTTTATGCAGAAAAGATCTCCACATGAAGATTGGTGCGCTATTCGTTTCTTCAAATTATCATATCGGAGTTACCTCGCTTTGCTCACTGGCGATTTTCTATGTCCTAGATCACAATTAGTCTAATATCTATATTCTGTTATATAAACTTTTATGTGAAGTTTAAAGGTCAGATCTTTTATCGAGAAATAGAATGCATTAAAACAGCAAAAGTGCTGTTGAACTGTTGATCACGCTCTCTTCTATTTTGTAGTTACGTCTTAAACATTTTATTTGAAAAATTGTAGTTTCCAGTATCATTTTAATAATATGAAAACTAAACTAAAATCTAGACTAGTTTATTTGCAACAAAATTGTCCTTAGTTGCTGCAATTTTACACTTTAAGACAAAACAGTTGTCTCCAATGATGAAGAAATCCACCTAACCCGATCTGTACTTTGTTCCCCATCGGCGCCAACACAATGGACTTTTAATCAATATATTCAAATTGATACGAAGATGGCAGGCAGTGCGTAGATGATACAGTTGACGTTAAATGATTAAGTGGCACCACGATGCACACGTACTGGGGAAATCCTAGAAGAAGTTCGCCACTTGAAGACGTCCAAAATAGGAGGGATACATCTAACTTCGATTATTGTTCGTGTGAAAACGGTTACAGTTACAGATTATACAAACTACCCGGTACGTAGATAGAGCACACCTTAAAAAGATCAACCAAAAGAAAATCTGAACAGAAAAACGTTAAGACATCCAAAGGATGCAGCGCGTGTCTTTAATGTGTGTACAGTTACTATTGTGGACTCTTACAGCATACACTGACAAAAGCTCTAGAGATGAGATGCATTCGTAGATTTCTCTGCTTCTCCTACAAAGACAACATTGCGAATGAAGAAGTCGGGAACAGGATCAGACGGGTCCTACGAAGACCTTTAGACTTTATCAAAAGAACGCAAACTGATGTGGTACGGGCACGTCTTACGATCATCAGGACTGGCCAGGACGATCCTGTAAGGCACAATACGGGGAGGAGGAAGGCGAGGAAGACAGACGAATAGATGCGAAGACAACACCCCAGAGTGGACAAGCCCGAAGCTAAACATCACCCTCAGAATCGCAGACAAAGGACAACACCCCAGAGTGGACAAGCCTGAAGCTGAACATCACCCTCAGAATCGCAGACAAAGGAAAACACCCCAGAGTGGACAGGTCTGAAGCTGAACAACAACCCCAGAATCGCAGACAAAGAACAACATCCCAGAGTGGACAGGCTTGAAGCTGAACAACACCCCCCAGAATCGCAGACAAAGGACAACATCCCATAGTGGACAGGCCTGAAGCTGAACAACACCCCCCCCCCCTCTAGAATCGCAGACAAAGGACAACATCCCAGAGTTGACAGGCCTGAAGCTGAACAACATCCTCAGAATCGCAGAAAACAGACAGGAGAGGAGAAAACTGGCTGCGAGGTCTTCCGTGGTTCCCCTACAGTCGCATGTCATGCCAAATAAATGACTACATAGATAAATCAAACAACGTAGGCATTTTCCCCCATAAATCTGTCTAAAATGGGAGGTACATGTCTTCAATGTGGGTGTAATCACTGTGTACAGTTTTAATGAGTTTAAAATCATATTGCGGCAGTGACAAATTACATAAAACCAGGTTGTCTGTGTGTTTGGAGCGGCTTTCATAAGGCATGCGCACGCCACTTGCAACGCAGTTGAATTAAACCATTTATGGATTTTGAGGAAAGGCATTGCATGCAACTTGCAAATTCTTATTGTCATTTACACTTTAAGACAAAGCAGTTGTGTCTTAATGAAGAGAAAATCGATCTCGGGAAATACAATCTATATATTTTCCCCAACAGTAAATACAGATCACTTTTCATAGCAGCATGAGGTTTGATCTTGATTTCATTTCTTGAGATTATATAGGTTTTGTTTTCTACTTTTATTCAGCACAATACTTACAGTATTTTGGCTGGAGTGAAACATAAAATTTCCAACTAAAATAAGCAAATTATTTAAACATAAAATCATTTATTTTGTTTTCATGATCAAAATTTTTCAAATTACAGGAAGATAAGATGGATGAAAGACTTAATGCACCAGACTGCAACCAGAGTTGTCCTTCTTTCTGTTTCATGCAACATACCGTATATTCCTGAATTGTTTGTTTGTACATGCATATTGTTTCACAACATACATAATTATTTTTTAATTGTTTGTTTGTATATTGTTTTACAACATACATAGTTCAATTAATATATATATATATATAAACTAGATTTAAGTACTAAAATATCATATGGTTGACCTACACGTTACGTTAAACGGAGCACCCTTTGACCTTGATGACGCTCCATATTTGGTCATGATTACGCAAACAGGTGGTACTAAAAAACCGTGTATTCATTGTCGCAGATGAAAGCATATTCAAAAGAAATATACGAGAAAATATGCGGTGTTTTCTGTATTGTTTGTAATTTGTTTTACATCATACATAACGTCTCAATCTCACCTGGTGCAGGTGAAGAGCCACATATTTTTACCTCTGAATGACATTTAGTACAGTTACTGCAGTAGCAGCGAGGCCTCTTTATCGTGCCAACGCCTAGCTACATATCTCTGGGGGAATATTGGGAAAGACCAGATCAATATTTTCCCATAGAGCTACATATCTGCAGCTAACCAACGCCTTCTGTGCCCTGGTACCTCAGTATTTAAGGAGGGGTGACATATACCAAAGACATTTGATATGGCTGAAATGTGGAGGATATGCACAAAACTGTTTCAAAATTGAAAACTTTCTTAATACCTTATTTAGTTAAAAATGCAGCTTTAGTAGTAAGTAGGCTGGGAAAATAAATGAGTAAAACCCCTGCGAGACTCGAACCCATGCTCTACAGATCAGCAGTAGACCTACTGTCCTACCCAGCTAGGCAACTGTATGTCTAAAAGCATTGCTGATATTTATATTTCCATTCATGTTCCAAATTTGATTTCCGAAGGACCATTCATCCTTATCGAGGGAACAGTACCTACCTATGTTTAACGCGCCGCCGGGGTCCAGAAACCAACGAGGGCCTCCTTGTTACGAATCGATCGCCCTATCCACTATGCTATCACGACTACTCACATACTTTTTGGATATTTAGAAAATATTGAATTAACTGAAATCAAGACGCGCGCCAGATAAACACAAAACCGATAAGGTAGTTCTTATCAGCAATAATTTGGTCCCTATCGCCAATCGGTCGCTGGAACCATTTACACGGCACTTTGTATATTTTTAGAATTCTAGGACAATAAGTTGTTAAAACTTGTTCTCAAGCTTTCTGATCTATATGTCCAAAAGAGCCATTAAAATGCATGTTATAAGCGATACGAATTACAGCAGATGACAAAAGTAAGACTTCTCTTCCTGTTTGAACTGGATTAAAATGACAATGCGAACTCGGGGACGAGTGAAATTATGTAGAACTCACTTGTGTATCCAGATCTGAGGTAGAAACCCTTGTATATTCAGCAGATGAACCGGAGGAATTGCGTGTCATTTTATACCGCACCAAGCTCAAGTCAACCAAAAATCGACGGTAAATTTTAAGTTTCGCTAACGACCTCAATGACAAACCAAGACGCACTCTGTCGTCGTACAGTTATGTTACAATATCTAAAAAACATTTCCTGTACAAATGTCACGGGATTTTGCAAAGATATTAAGTACGAAAACAAAGAGGAACACGTTTGTTTTTCATATTGATTAGGTTGTTATTTTGTATATTACAAATTTTTTACAAGAAACAATACTCACGCGTAAACTATGAAAATATATAGCCCATTTCCATTAACATAGAGATAAAATTAGTTTGCTTCATAATGCATTCACCTTCCAACTGTGTCAAAAGGGCGCCCATAACGTGATAATTTATTTCAGATCCTCATGAATTCTAAATGAATGAACATTTTCTACAAGGACACTGTGTTTGCATGGAGCAAATTTGTCTAGAACACTACATATTTTTTTTTTCACCGCTGAAGTAGTAAGGACATTAAATTAATAGATAAATCTAAATACTCCGATTTGTATTTTCCCCACAGTTGACATTCAAAACACGATTTTTCCATGATGTAACACAACATTGATCATTCAATCATTTTTCATTGTGTAATTTGGAACAAGATGCGTCTGTGATGCACTCCTAGTGCGCATGTCAACAGCGGGGTGGAGTGGAGCGGGATGGAATAAAATCTGTATTTAGTACTCACATTTTAAAAAAAATTAAGAAAAAAATATTAATCCAGAATAAGCTATAGTAGTTCACATCAGTCAAAACCGAGATGAGGAATGTCAAGCTTTTGATGTCGACATAAATGTAGAGGTGAACAATCAAGACAACAGAAAGCTAAGTACTATCAATGCAAATATAGGTAACTTCTGATCACTGTTTTAGAAGACTGTTAGAACAGAATACGACGGTCAACTTTGACATCTGATATCAAAATATTACAAATACCGTCTGCTGCAGAGACAAATCTTTTAAAGCGTTTTTTAATACATCAAAATGTCTGTTTTGGTTTTGTCTTAGCTGTTCAATAAACAAAAATCCTCTCATCTATGTGTATAGTTTCATTCTAATCAGTGCTTACAGGTGTGTAAACCATTTTCGTCCTGACCCTATTTGAGAAGTTTGAAATCTTTCATATTAATTTGACAGTTTTGCACTTAAGTTGCATTGTTCCATATATGAACCTCTGACGATTTTTCTTGCATGCATTATATCTCTTGTACCTCATGCACCGTTTAACATGGTTTGAGCGAATAAATTGAAATTGACTTGGACACTCTCCATCCTATCCTCGTTTGATGACATCATAATTTTGAATTTTTATTACATATATGACTGTTTAGTCCTTACGTCTAGCGTTTGACTGGCATTGATTGTATAGCTTATTCCATTTAATATTTTCCTTCAACTAATACTCAAAACTGACTGTAAAATTCAGATTTCACTTCACTCCACTAGTGTTTGACCCCAATTCCATGTTAGCATAATTTTGCATTGTAGTCTATCATGGGTTTATTGTGAAATCGACACGGTATTGCTTACTAGATATCTTATACATGTGCATCTAAATCCTAATATGGTGTATCAAAGTATATCTAGGTCACAGTATTAATTAATACACTAATCAAGCCACAATGGTTTATTTTGGTGACAGATTATGTATAGATTTTAGCTGCTGAAAATAGATCTGCAGAAGATTTTTTTCGGGATGGCCCTCGGACAATTAGGGTAATTCCTAGTTGTCACTATACATCCGGCTCACTTCCAATTACCTAATCATTACTTATACTGATAATTACATGACGAATTGAAACTGATCAAACGATAAAAGCTACAAATCCCTACCTAGCACAAGCAGCAGAGAAGACAATGGTCAAAAGATGTACCCTATGGACAACATTTAAACAATACCGTAATTCATTGTTATGCAGCTCGTGTATTAAGACCCATAAACATTTTGAAAATCATCATGGATATTTCGAAAATCTATCCGCGAATGATGTTCAAACTTAGACATGCTATGTACATGTATACCATTTTTTTTTTGGTTTCCCGCTGCCAGAGACTATCACCCTGGCCTGGAGGTTATAAAACTTCTTGAGCATGTCTTAATACTCAAACCCCGTGCTCTAAATCGTACTCATACTCAAAAGTGAAGGTTATAAAAACTTTTATAAAATCATTCTCATACTCAAATGGAGTACATGCTCAAGATTTTTCGAGTATGCTTCGGAGCTTGCTAAGAATTCTGAATTGTTCTCAAAACAAACATGACTGAGTTTGAGTATGGTAAAAGTTTTATGACCTCCACGCCAGGGTGGTGTGACTCTTACTCCCACAGGAAAATATTGTCTTTTCAAACGTTTCTCGGCCAATCAGATTCGATGAAAGTATAAAAGTGGAAATTAATACAATTGAAACTTGAAAATTGTGGGAGGACTTCGACAGCTAAGCTGTGTTCCCTGTATAGCTGTACAAAACTCCCTCTATGTGCAAAGGTAGTAAAGTAATCGGGAGGACACTCTGAGTAGAGCTAGGTACTGTACCCTCTGTAACGTTATATAGACCACCCCCGATGACGAAGTTCAACAACCTTTGATTTGCATGAAAATTAAAGAAAATCAAAGTCCAATCAACATGCATATCCTCAATATCTATACAAACACTGGGTGAAATGATAAGGTCATAGGTTGAACACTTGACAGTTCATAGGTTGAATACTTAATAAGGTCATAGGTTGAACACTTGACAGGTCATAGGTTGAACACTTGACAGTTCATAGGTTGAACACTTGACAGTTCATAGGTTGAACACTTGACAGTTCATAGGTTGAACACTTGACAGGTCATAGGTTGAACACTTGACAGGTCATAGGTTGAACACTTGATAAGGTCATAGGTTGAACACTTGACAGGTCATAGGTTGAACACTTGACAGTTCATAGGTTGAACACTTGATAAGGTCATAGGTTGAACACTTGATAAGGTCATAGGTTGAACACTTGATAAGGTCATAGGTTGAATACTTAATAAGGTCATAGGTTGAATACTGTGAGAGGAGTTTGACCTCTGGATAAGCCATGCTTCCTCTACATACAATTTACTTTCAGGTAGAAGGGCATAACGTTTGTAAAAGTAGGATGAACCGCGACAAAGTTGTTTTCCACAAAAAATGAACCCAGCAAATTTCACTTCAATGTGCCAAAGCATAATAGCGAATCCAGGCGGATGGACAGACATTGTTGCCTATGTACAATGCTTGCTTTTAAAGAGGGGAAACATTTTACCAAGACTCTTCTCGCTGCTAGTTCAATATAAAAAATATTGCCCTGAGACCATTTGTTATTCCTGTCTCGGTGGGAAAAAACCCATTAGAAAATCCATTTACCTCCAATTTATCGTGATAACTGACCAAACTAACTCGTCTATTCTTTTAATATAATATACAGACACGTAGCATCGTTTTTCAAAGTGGGGACCAGCCGAAGGATAAGTCGACTTCACAATTTTGTATCATTATTGACAAAACAAAACAAAGCGTTGGGTCCAGGGCAAAGCCCTGATTGGGAACCAGGGAGCGAAGCCCCCCGTAACTTACTGAATTTTGACAAAATAAGACATATATATCTTAGTGTTTTTGGACATATTTCTATATTTAAAAGGATCGTATTTGTTAGGGGGCTTGCTGGATTTGCCACTGAATATGAATTATCATATTTATGTGCACGCTGTGAAAACTGTATGTTCCAATGACAAAATACAAGAAAAAATAATCCAAAGGGGTCGTTCTTTATTCTATGGAAAATATATAATGCATGCACATACAAAACAAAATAATGCATTATCAAATGAATTAATCATTTGCAATTGCAATTATGTTTAAAATTTTATTTGGAATAACGAGATTTTTTAAATAACATTTCCAGTGAGTTAATTTGTGCAACCGTTGCCTTCAAAAATACCGAACATGGGGAAATCAAAATATCACGAAAACACATTTCAGAAAGGTAATGCAATTGTATCTTCTGTTTGGTTTTTGAAAGTGATCACTTCTAAATTGTAACCTTTTGAGAATCGGACTCAGTTTCTCCAATTTTAAATTTTTGGTCACTTTCTTAGTACAGGCTTTAATTTAAAAAAAAAAAAAAGATTGTATGCATACATGAAATTGGAAAAGTAAAATTTCAAATGATATGAAGACTTTGAATATTTGAGGCAAACTCGCTACCTTAATGTCCCTACTTCTTTTATCAGAATATTACCTTATGTATATTTAAGCTTCTGCATGTCTTCTTTACAGGAGACTCATAATAAGCATTAATTCCTTGACATCTCCTTCATCAAACAGAATTAATTCCTGTTCAAAATGAGAGTTGAAAGATGGTTGCCTGAAGGAGATTCAACTCCTTGTCATACTATAAAGAGACTGGTGGTTATAATTCAATGTAAGCAAACCAAAATTGTTTTATTATGTCTAATTTGTAAAAAAAAAAAAAAAAAAAAAAAAAAAAAAGTTATACATTGTAGTCTGAGAGGGAGTTGGGTCCCATCTCACAGGACAGTACAATGAACGCCTTTAAAAATTCCATCCACTCAGTTTGTTCTTAAATATTGTCATATATCATTCCTGATTCATGAAAAATATGCCGGCGTGAAGCGTCGCTGTTCATACTCTCATGTATTTTCAAAATGGAAATATAGATATTTTAATCTATTTTGCATTCACAAATGGAAAATAGGTCTCATACAATAAACCTCTACAAAGTAAACTCAGCAGACCAGAAAATGAATTTTAAGATTGTATAAAGCACAAATAAAAAGCGTAACCACACATGAATCGATAGTGTATCAGTTTCATTTGTACCCTATCCACAAGGGAGCTATAATTATTTTACACAAAGCGAAGTATTGTTTGAAAATTCCACCAACACGTACACATTTCCGTACGAAAACCGAGGAGGATGTTGGATTTTTTAAAATTTAAGATAAAAAATTATTTTATTCTTTTAAAGATGTCACGATTACAAATATTTTTCCTCAATGGTACGTTTGCAAAATACATAAAACAAATATTTTCTTAGTACTTTATTATACGAAATTATGGTCACTATTACTTTGTAACTAACTCGTAGGGATTGATTCAAACGATTTCTCGATAATCACCATTCCAACATTAATATCAGTGTCTGTTCGTAAAACATGTTTTGAATGAGTTAGGTTGATATTTCACATGATGCCCTGGTAAATGGGTATGGTTGTTTATCAAGTATACCAGAATTTTGCTGAAAGTGCGATGACACGTTAGTCTTTATTTATAGAACGGATGACAGCATCCATCGCTGGCCGAAAAGACCAAAACATATCTGCTTTTTTTCTTTGGTGTGCGTGTGTGTGTTTAAATCCTTGTTAGTTTCCTAGGGGATGCTTACACCTCCTAGGCACTTGATCCCACCTCTGGTGTGTCCAGCGGTCCGTATTTGCCAAACTCACTATTTTGTATTGCTTATAGGAGTTATGAGATTGATCACTGTTCGTTATCTTCACCTTTATAGGAGTTATGAGATTGATCACTGTTCGTTATCTTCACCTTTATAGGAGTTATGAGATTGATCACTGTTCGCTATCTTCACCTTTCATCTACGTTAAAGCAATACAAGCTATATCTGATGGTATTTTTCAACTACCCTTGAGTATGCACCAATTAACACCTATCGGTATAACTAACGTAATTCCCAAGGACTGAAGAAATTTTGATAATGAATTTGCTATATAAATGGCATATTAGATTTTTAACAAATTTGACACTTGCACAGTGCCTTTCTTCCGTATTTTTCCGACCTGGTGGCCAGTCAGAGGTCAATGCACATCGGAGAGTATCGGAGAGGACAAACACGGATTACCGTCAGGAAGACAATAATTCATGAATCGACATTGGGTTCAGGTTTATTGCTTCAGATCCACTCTGATTCAATGAGATTAAATACATTCAATCATAATATGTTATTTTATTTGTTTTCTTGATTTTCAATTTATTTACCGTCAGTTACAGCTTGTATTGCTTTAAGTTTCTCTCTGATTGGCCTACTGTCAGTGTATATTTACCGTCAGTTACAGCTTGTATTTAAGTTTACCTCTGATTGGCTTACTGTTAGTGTATATTTACCGTCAGTTACAGCTTGTATTTAAGTTTACCTCTGATTGGCCTACTGTCAGTGTATATTTACCGTCAGTTACAGCTTGTATTTAAGTTTACCTCTGATTGGCTTACTGTTAGTGTATATTTACCGTCAGTTACAGCTTGTATTTAAGTTTACCTCTGATTGGCCTACTGTCAGTGTATATTTACCGTCAGTTACAGCTTGTATTTAAGTTTACCTCTGATTGGCCTACTGTCAGTGTATATTTACCGTCAGTTACAGCTTGTATTTAAGTTTACCTCTGATTGGCCTACTGTCAGTGTATATTTACCGTCAGTTACAGATTGTATTGCTTTAAGTTGAGCTCTGATTGGCCTACTGTCAGTGTATATTTACCATCAGTTACAGATTGTATTGCTTTAAGTTGAGCTCTGATTGGCCCACTGTCAGTGTATATTTACCGTCAGTTACAGATTTTATTATATAGCTAATAAATAGTCTAATATAAATCTGCGTAAAATCTAGAGAATGTTAGCGTTCAATATCCTGAGAATTTATTGAACGCTAACTTTGCATTGCGTAAATTGTATGCGCCCGAAACATTCCGAGTATGAGCGTTCAATATTAAAGTTACCGTCACGACGTAAACAAGCCAAAATGGCAGACAACGGTCCTCCGAATTTGACAGAGCCGGTATTTGATATTTACTTAAGCAAAATGTTTTACTGTACATTAATTATGATGCCTCCATTTACAAAATCAGTTTGCTTCATGCATTAATGGCGGGTTAAATATTGAACAGTTAAGAAATGCATGCTGTTATTGCACACTGCCAATATTGATGAATTCTCATTTATTTTGGAGTAGTTTGAGTGAAAAGGGATATAATTTAACAACTAAATACTTTAGCTATATAATAAAAGGGTTATTGAACTTATGTAGGTGAATATTGGCACTCGTTGGCTGTCAAAATGCACTCGCAAGCTCGTGCATTTTTACAGCCAACTCGTGCCAATATTCACCAATATAAGTTCAATAACCCTATAGTATATACGTTTACCGCGGTAGCTCTGATTGGCTTACTGTCTGTGGATGCTAAAAATCCAACAAGTTTAGCTACGTTCTATTTAACTTACTATTAGAAATTGTGACCCATATACATCGACTTTGAAATAGTCCCAGATTTAAGTTATTTCTGCAAAGTTTGGAAATACATATTGAGTTGAGATTTATCGTGTATCTGTTTATGATAGAGTTACAATTTCATTTGACTTAATTCAGCAGGGCTTTAGTGCCATACACCAGAAAAACTTATGTTTATCAAATTGTCGAGCGGTTGTGGTAAATCTGTAGTTAGAGCGTTTGTTTCGTGACCAGAAGTGAGGATTCGAACCTTGGCTGCATCAACCCAAAGGCGACCTTAAACGTATCCCTTTAAAACTTCACTTTTCATTCCCACTAACATATAGCATCATATTTACTCTTCACTTGCCTACTGGTGAGATAATTTCTTTTGGAATGGTGATTGCTTTGGTCAAACATCAATTTTTTTTAAAAATAAATTATAATTATTATAAAGCCCAATTCAATTGACAGTTTATCATTTAATTTTGTGCTGATTTTGGTAGAAACTTTTGTCGGTTACTGTTCGATTTTCGTGTAATGTAGTGTTTGTTCAATCACAAACTACTCCAGATTTTTTTTCTCTCAAGAAAACAACTAAGAATATCGATTATGATGAATACTGAAGTTATACAACTGTGGTTTTACATGTGTTAATCTGCACACAAGAACTGTTTTACGATGTTCACACTTCCTTAACCAGATATAGCACTCAACTCACATGTTTTGCCAAGACATAAACCACATTCACAAATATCAGAATCATCCATGCATATGGTAAAGTTTGAAATTTCTTTATAAAAGAAAACATTTCAAAACCTATCTTATAATCGCTATCGATGGGGGAAAATAATGTCATTTTGTGTTTTACACGATATCTAAAGCGCGATTTTGTTACCTGAACAGCAATGAAGGCGTTGTTAATACTGTCCCCACTACTGAATGCTCTACTCTCATAGATCGGTCTCTTCTTGAAGCCAGACATCATAATGTTGCTAATCTCTCACACGGACTAAACATGGAAGCATTCTTCCCAACTCTTCCTTTTCACTACGTTGCAACTGCTATCTAAGACGGTTCTGTACAGCACAAACAATTTTAATCTCCCTTTTCACATTTTCCTTAAGAGGCCATACGTCAATCCAATCTGACAGAATTTAATTCTAAAGAATCGAAAACGATTTTGAAACGGAAGATGAATTGAACCAAATAGTCTCGCGCTTACAAATTGAAGCGTCTTTTCCGCGTTGATTTAACCAACATGTTAGTATTTTCAATCAACGCTAGAATTAAGACTTTAATTCTGCACTAATTTGCCATTATTTCTCTCTTCATCACAGCATCCTACTGGAGATAACAACGTGAAAACAAGCGGTTACTGAACGTAAACCGAGAGACAGTGATTGGGTTTAATTCCATTATTATCAAGTACGCCGGCTTGACAACATTATACATAACCATGTGATTATGGCAGAACGGTTTAATTCTATACATGCAGGTTCCACGTCGCTTTAGATACGATTTTGTTCTGCCACACTGTGCATACATATTAACTAAGCACCGAAATTAAGAAATTAATGCCGGAGAATTTGTGTGTGGAACAGGTATTGGTATCTTGTGTTGTCTTGTCAGCGACAAATCCGAAAGAATTGTCACGTCAGTTTCAGCTGTTTATTGCTCGTTGTGATAATGCCTTAAAGCAATTTGCTTTGAGACAGCATATTAAAAGTATTTGCTTGAAATGAGAATATAACATACTGATAATCCCCTCTCTGTCCTTTTGTAATTACATGTACTTGTTTTCTCTCTGCTTTGTAAATATTGATGTACTAATTACTCAGATAACATTTGATTATTTCCCCTCTCCAACTCACAGACTCAAACCATAGAGAAGCAGCCGTAATTAAACAAACCCCCTAGATGTCTCGAAGCTTTTAGAATCGTCAAATTACATCAAACATCAAAGAATTTTATCATTTTTTAAAGTACATTCTATTTCTGAAACGAAGTTTTACAATGATTATCCATCTGTTGAAAACAAAGCATTGTACTAAGATTTCAGCAATAATGGTATTCATCTGTAGAAAGAGAATGGCTGCATCGTGCCTTTTTCAAATGATCATTTATCAGAATGTTTGAATTTCCCAGCCGCTATGGTTTTCTCTCTCCATTTTTCAATTATACTGTCAGATGAGCCAATATTAGCAAATTTGTTTTAGCGGAAATATGTCAAAATTCTAAATGTCAAAACAATAAATATCAAAAAATGATTTTTCCGGTCCCCGATTCTGTCGTTCGTCGCTCCGCGTTATTGATACAAATGGAGAGAAGTGTGATATGCAAAACTGATGCGCAACATCTAATCCCTCTGGGTTTTCTCGTGGGGAAAGTCAACGCGAACTGCTACTCCCTTGGTTCCCATCTTTGATGATATTTTCTATAAAAACCATGGAAATTGTCATTTTCAGTCCCTTGCTATTTGATAACTCGCGGATTTAAAATTGATACGTGTATTCCACGTCATTTCGTTTGCTTGCTTCAACGTTAAATTTGATTCATTTTTTGGTTTTACATTAAGGAAAAACCATGAGACCAACAAAAAAAAAAAAAAAAAAAAAAAAAACCACTCAGACTGCGATACACATCATAAGGAATTCCATGTACATCCATTTACTATGATTATTTGGAGACACTGTTTGCAAAAGGAGGAAAATAAGGTTCAAATTGAATCTCCTGAATTCCCCTGCTGATATCGCAGACATTTGTGCTAAATAGAAAGAAGGACTCAATACAACGGTGTATGTTTTTCTTACGATGCTCAAAGCTTTGTCGATAGAACTGCTGGAAACGGTGTGACCCATTCCTGCCACAGGTAATCAAAAAAAATCTCCCACAGTTTCTTTTTCTTCCTTACAAGATCAGGGTGCCATGTTGCCTGATTGCGTATATGATTAATGGTATAAAAATAGCAAGTATATTTAGGTTCAAAAACGCAATTACCCGTGTAGATCTACGCAGACTATCGCGAACAAAACCAAAAATAGCATTTACTATATTTGTGTCTGAAATTATGCCTCTCGATAAGAAAATTGTTACATAAAATGACAAGCAACAGTACTCCATTCACTGCCAGGTAGGCCTGTCATGCAAGAGCCATTGAAACATTAGACGGTATTCTTCGATCTTTGTTTAAGTACCCTGTCAGGTTTTCTGAACTGATACTTTCATGTAAAAAAAAATAAATATCCTTCTATCTATAATATTTCTATTTTTAAAAGAAATGCTTTGATCTTCTGAAATGTTAAAAAAATTGTTTCGATCTGTGTTTAGCACATTCTGACCGCAATCTGCGAAAAGACACATCACTTTATTGATAATTTCCCTAGATTGGCATTGAATTTCTTTCAGGTTATTGCATTGGAGACATAAATTTCTTATCTCTAAAACACCAAGGAGTATTTGCGAAATGCAGAAAAACATCCAAGTTGTTAGATATAAATAGAACTGAAAAATCCATTTCATTAAGCCAACAAAACATTTAAGATGTCATTTACCAATCAGAGAACATGGAAATGTTCGATCAAATTGTAATGGAATTTAGAACCCGATATGAATACAACCAAAGCGTGAACATCCTGCATTTTTCTTCTGGAAAAAAAAAATCCCTGCAATGCCACAAAATCGTCTAATTTTTATTTTCAATATCACTTTTTTCCCCGAAAGAGCAAATAATGAACTTTCAAATTCTGAAAGGTTGGGGTATTCCTCACACGTTTTTACTTTAAATCGAACATTATATGTACCTCGAAACCTATTGGGCGTCCACATTGTTTTATTGTGGTAATACTAGACAGTGACCTACATAAAACAAGCTTTTGAAATTCTTAACTTTATTACACCTTTATAGGATGTTCTACAGGAACCATAATTAAACACGATTATACACGAACACACTAGTTAACAAACTATAGTTTTCTAGAAAAATACACACAAAACTACTCGTGCAAATATAAAATTTTAAATTTTAAAAAAAGGCTTTATGCTAAATTTGATCTCATATATCCATTAGTCCATTTGGAGTAAGACATGATAATACTTTAAATAATTCATAATTTTAAAGTAGTAATATAGTAATACGTATATTCATGCAGATTGTATACCATTTTTGAGCAACTGCATATCATCCTAAAACAACCTTTACATTACACACTCTATAAACCTCGAAATATAAGAGATCACATATAGAAAATAAATTCATAGGTTGAATTTGAATTTTTTTTTTTACCATAATTAATCTGAAGTTAGTCAATAGAGTGGTTACCTCGCCATTTAAGAATGGTTCATTTACGTGGTCCCTGCTTGAATGGCGTCTGAAATCACTCCTCTGCTTATCATACGGATACAGACCCTCCTTGTCCCCCTGAAATCGCACCCCTATACTCATTCTTCTATTTGTCCTAGACCCCTCACACTATCGAACCACCATGGGTCTTGATAACGGGTAAAACCCCGGGACACTGCCCAATGTCACGCATTCACTAACGAACTCACAGGAAGAGAAGCCGTACCTCTTTACCGACGACAAAACCTTTTATCAAGCCACATAGTTATTACCCTAAAACACTTCTTCATAATTACATGAATGTTTATATTTTTTAGAAGGCCTGCATGTTAATGTCCTGTAATTTTGCAGAGGCAAAATTGATCAATGCAAAAAGGCGAATGTCCGTATAAGAAAGATGCTGCACGCAAACTCTAGTACCTTTTATATCGTATGTCCAACTTGGTAGAGACATAGGCCGAGATTCACGCAAACTACGTCAACAATGATACAAGAATATCACATAAGGTAGGTTTCCGCGTCTAATCCATTTCTTTGAAACCGGAAGTCAGAGGCTGAAAACAAACAGTTCCGAAATCAGACCCCAAATTTTTCTGGCATTCTGTTCGTTGAATTATTCAGGACATACCACTTCTATGTTTTTCTCGTTCCCTTAGACAGTATTGATGAAATCTCAGTTCCTGTTACAGGAGTTTCTTTTCAATCAAAAGAATCGGACACATACAGGGAAAACTATGGTCAAAGAACAGAACGATAAACTGAGGATGACGTGCGGATATGTTTGACAAAAACAAACACCACTTTCCATAACAATTAACGCTACCAATTTGAATCCACTTTATCAAGCATTGATCTATAACTGGATTTCCAATTGATGCACTCATTGATAAAATTGGTGACTACAGTTTTCTTCTGTCAATCAATGCTCTATAAATATCGCACGTAAAGCTATATTATCCGACTTCATTAATTAGCTATTAAGCAAGTTTCGCTGAAGGAGACCACTACTAGTCACGACAGTAATTAATTATCGAACGAAGCATCGTTTGCTTGATTAAAAAAAAATAAGAAAAACTCAACAGATATATTATGAACAGCGGTGACTGTGTCAACTGATTTATCATATTTAGTAGTAACTCAGCTAATATTAAACTAAAATACCACATTTAGCAGTAATTCAGCTAATATTAAACTGATATACCACATTTAGCAGGACCCAAGATAATATAAACTGGTGAACATGTTTCATATCGTAGTGTAGAAAATGAAGGAAATCTTACAAGTCCACATGTACGGGAATAACGTGATTGTGATGGGAATTCTTCATAAATCTCCTCCTAGGCACCTGATCCCACCTCTGATATGTCCAGGGGTCCGTGTTTGCCAAACTCTTAACTTTGTATTCCTTATAGGAGTTATGAGATTGATCACTGTTCATTATCTTCACCTTTTACGAAGATGTAAGCAAAGTCATTAACATCGTTCATACGAAAATAACCCGAATTAATTCACGATGTCTCATTCCATTCAATTTTACCATTCGTCAACAAAAACAAGGTCTACATCATATCCGCACAAAATTTTACTCTTTTCCTTTTAAAGGTTTAGATAGGTTATTTGAAGAGCCAATGCAATCCTATACATGTACTGGGATTTTTCTACACCAGAATACAGAGAGAATATTTCGTGATTATGGATATTGTCCTTCACAGGATCTTTAAACCACCGCAGGTTACGGATGAAAATTCTTCCGACTCACGCCATCACTTCCTTAAACTGTTTACTAACAAAGAAAATTATGCCGTTCTTGGTTATCAAAAAATAAGTCTTCTCAAATTGAAAACCCACACTGTAGTTCCTACAAATATACTTCTACTATCGTATCCAAACTTTTTAATTACACACAACTTTACAGTGCTTATACATAGATCGTCTTACACAAAATCCTCCAACATGTTCTGTTCTTTTCCTTTCAACTACAGTAAAGATGGACATGCCATTATTGGTGATGTAAATATAGCTGAAAATAACGACCTGATGTCATTCATTTACAGGATTTCTGTCGAAGTTTATATGCCAGACGATGGGCCAAATATATTGACACTTTGTCAGAAGATTATATGCCAGACGATGGACTAAGTACACTGGCACTCTGTCAAAAGATCACGAGGGTTGTTCGATATGTAATGTGTATTGTACCACAGCGCGATAACGCTTTGCACGATTTCGTGGATGATGATACTCTTGAATGGCTCTATTCAATACCTTCCCCACGGTATAAACACGAGCCTTCAGCTCCACATAGTTTTAAACTTATAGTCATTTCAATAGAGCCAGTCCTTGATCACAGTTGTGAAAATGGTTGGGAAACGGGTTGAGGATGTTGAAGAAATTAGAGCTTATATAAAAGTTCGCACAAAACTCGGTCATTCGGTAATGCAGATTTTTACTGAATTGGGGGAAGTTTATGGGTTTGATAATGCATCTAATGAGACAGTTCAAAGGTGGAGAAAGATATTTCTGACTGGCACAGAATCCGTCAAAGATGCAGCAGAATCTGGCCGACCTGTGACTGTAACAGGCAAGGCAAATATCTCAAAAGTCAGGGGAAATAATTGAAGGTGATGGCAGATACACGATTCGTGATATTGCCAAAACTGTTGGCATATCGCTATCGCGGGTGCATTTCATTTTGAAGCGTATTTTGAAAGTACGAAAGGTTTCTGCCAGATGGATACCGCATATATTGACAGATGACCAAAATCGGGTACGAGTACAAACCGCTAACCAATTGTTCAAAATGTTTCCCAAATTCAATCAAAGACAATTTGCAAACACATGGGTTTACTATTTCGAATCAGTAAGAAAAATTGGAAACAAAATATGGCTAACTAAACACGGTAGAAGGCCTGAAGTTGCCAAAAGAACCATAAACACAAAGAGGGTTCTTTATTGCATATTCTTCTCATGTGATGGTATAGCCGTACAAATTCCGGTGCCGAAGGGCAAAAGTCTTACAGGTCGGTATTACCGAGATGTTATACTAAAAACGCTCAAGAAATATTATCATAAACGACGCCCTGTGTCAGGATTTAGGCATGTTCGTCTACTTCACGATAATGCTCCATCACATACATCTGAGCTTGTGAAGCAATTTTTGAAGTCGGAGATGGTTACCGTCTTGCCACACCCACCATACTCACCAGATCTAGCTCCATGCGACTTTTCCTTTTTCCAAAACTTAAAAAGTTCTTATCAGGTCGTCGTTACAAGTCCCGGCAAGCCATTGGCTCCGCCATCAGTCAGTGCCTCAGAGGTTTACCTAAATCAGCGTACCATGACGCATTTCAGAAATGGGTCCAGAGATTGAAATTATGTATTTTAAACCGCGGAGAATACTTTGAAGGGATGTAATCTTCATTTCACTATTTGAGTCGAATGCTTTTGAGATACCGCACAATACACATTACATATCGAACAACCCTTGTATAAGCCAGGCGATAGACTAAATGCATTGACACTTTGTCATAATGTTATGTGCCAGACGATGGACTAAATACATGTACATTGACATTTTATCAGAATGGATAAAGAGTATACGTATCTGTCCCATTAAAAAATGCGTAACAGCTATCCTTCTATATTTAGTAAACCAGAAATGCTGAAAGAATTAGAAAGGTTACTTAATGGACATGTACTGTTTCCAGCTGAAAAAGTTTGTAACAATACTGTCTTCATTCGTAAAGCTCATTATTACAACTGAATTTCAGAAGCACTTAATTGGCTTTAATTCCACATTTGGTAACCTAACATATCTCAAAGTTTCCTGTCAAACAACTAATTCTTCAAAATCACGTTTCAGTTTTAGATCGCATCCAATATCCAAGAGGACAAATGAATAAGTTACTGTACTTATTTTGGATTCCAAAACTTTATTAAATCCTGTTCTAAGAAAGATACATTGCAGGATCCAGTAATACCAGGCCACTATCTCTACTCCTCACGGACACATTAACTGCTGTGAAGGAGAAACTTAAGCTATACTCGTTTTGTGGTACACATAAGTGAAAATTGGTGCAAATCAAATGTTGATTCTAAAAAATTCCAAAGAACTTTTCGTAAATCACGAAACTTTTTCATAATCAATACCATCAAAACGTACGACTTTTCAAAAACTTTAACCCACCATTCCTCACGATAAATGGAAGACTAGACTTTTTCATATGATAGGCAGCTGCTTCTTCAATAAGTGAAAGGTAAAGATAACGAACAGTGATCAATCTCATAACTCCTATAAGCAATACAAAATAGAGAGTTGGACAAACATGGACCCCTGGATATACCAGAGGTGGCATCAAGTGCCCAGTAGGAGTAAACACCCCCTGTTGACCAGTCACACCCGCCGTGAGCCTTATATCTTGATTAGGTAAACGGAGTTATGCGTAGTCAAAATCAGTGTGCCACAACGGCCTAACAATCGGTATGAAACAAGTCGGACAACATTTGACCCAATGATAGATTGTAATGGCAAACTAGATTGTTATTACGACCATAGAATTTGCGAAATGCTGACTTTAAACGAGACTATTGAAACCCCTGCATCATCAACTTGTTTCTCTGTAGCCTGCCTCGATTTAAAAAACAGATCATACACAGAACAAGCTCTTGTTCTTTCATTTAATAGTATCTCATCGCATATAAAACTAATATACCATAACTAGTAGTACCTCAACTCATTTGCTGTGACATTATTACGGAAAGATGTGTATTTGAAAATATGAGACAAGAGCGAATTAAAAGGTTTATACAAATTATTCATTCATTCAATAATACTAGAATAATCATGGAATGTATTGTTTTTGTGAACCTACTTTAAGATTTAAAGCTAAAAGCCAAAATTTGTAAAATTATTACTTATGATGCAATAGTTTGCCAAGAACCTTGACATTTAGACGTTGACAGGTGTTGTAGCGTTGCGTAATACGCCCTCTGGTGAGAGATTGCTATGCACCATCACCGTGCAATGTGTGCATTTTCATTGGGATGTACGTATTCCCTTTGTGCAATGTATGCATTCACTTATTGTACAATATGGTTGTATGTGCTTATCTTTGTTCAATGCAGAATTTGTTTGTATATGTCTATATTTGCTGAAACCGCATTCGTTTGTATGTACCTACCTCTGTACACGGAGCACGTTCGTTTGTATGTACCTACCTCTGTACACGGAGCACGTTCGTTTGTACGTACCTACCTCTGTACACGGAGCACGTTCGTTTGTACGTACCTACCTCTGTACACGGAGCACGTTCGTTTGTACGTACCTATTTCTGTACACGGAGCACGTTCGTTTGTATGTACCTATCTCTGTACACGGAGCACGTTCGTTTGTATGTACCTATCTCTGTACACGGAGCACGTTCGTTTGCACCTGCGCATTCGTTTATAATACGCGTATCTTTGTGTAATAGTAATACCCTGTGATCTCCTTCTTGATTTGGGAAATATTATAAATCTCGTTTAGATTCACTGATGTCTGAATACAGAGCACAAGAAAGATGGAGTTCACAGTTTATCGTAGAAGTGACATTTATTTACAACGACGATTAATACCTTTGTTCATGCTGTTTATCGACCAAGAACATACAGTTCCTTGTCCATGTGATGGACGAACAATATCACCAGCACCACCATATAAAAGTATAGCATGAAACACATTGACCCCCAACGTCCCATTTATCCATTGCGCTAGGGTTGGAGCTGGTGTGGCATTTCAATAAGCAGTCATAATCTCGATACAAAATACTACAAGATTGATGTTCGTACCCTATATCGACCTCTTAAAAAGTCTATTGTGAATAGATTGAAATAATCAAATGCTTTTATGAGTATGTTATGTTTGTGTCATAAAAAGTCAATTTACAAATGAAAGTGGTTAAAAATGAACTATAGAATGGTTTTGGTTTTTTGTCTCCCACTTTTTGCGAAAGCACTAGGATTATAAATCAGTCAATCTGTCCTAAAACACTAACTTGGCCCATCGCTTTTTAACATCAGGCTACACTTTTGGCATGTATATATCCTGTGATCAATATCAGGCTAAGCTGATGCCCCTACAAAACAAGCGATAACTAAAGCAGTGAACACTGTTGATCAGATAAATGAATAGCGTACCTTTGTTCGTTATGAAATGTTGTCAGTAGATAGAAAGAGAGAGAGATAGAGAGAGAGGGGGGGGGGGTGAAGGGCTGAATTTTTTTAAAGCCCTATGCTCAGCGCTGACGGCGTTTGCACAGGGAGGGATCTCTTATGTGCCACACCTGCTGTGACACGGGGCCTCGTTTTTTGTAAACAGTATTTTTTGAAAACGACCTTCAATTAATGATTTTAGAGAATGATTTTGGAGGGGGATGGGACGCAATGTTATATAAAACTTAAAATGTGCTTACTTAGAGTTTACGCTATGATTTCGACTACTCTATAAGGAAACTTATTACATATTCTTAAACACTAGTGCTATTGCACTTTTACTTCGGTAACAATTCAAAATATTCCACTGAATAACATTGGTTTTCTGCACTATGCTCAAAGCAAATCTAATACTCAAATACCAGAAAACGTTATTTACAATGTCTACCGAGACAGAATGCACAACAAAACGCCGAAAAATTGTCATTTGAAAAATACCGCCAAATCCGAGCCTTACTTCAGATGTGTCCATCAATCATGTTAAATCAATGAAGGGATAAGCATCACCAGAAAGAGTCATCTGGGACTCAACACTCACGCTGATCATCGTCTTCATAAAAATACAGAATTATAGTGCAAAACATCTTTGTGTTATACTTTAACAAAAATGTCTGTACCGTTACGCGACAGGAATATGTTGGCAGCTCTTGACCCTCAATCATGAATACAAATCACCTATTTAAGGATAATAAATCTGTATTCTTAATTTCTAGAAGAAATTTCCTGCCACTTAATGGTCATCGTAACTTGGTTTACTTTAGACCACTTTAACATTCACTTCTGTAAAGTAATATGGGTATTGTATGTATTCAGTTCAAATCACAATTCTTTGATTGTTTGCTTGATATAGCTCCTAACTGAGCTCGCATTGTATATATTGTCGTTGCTCTTTGGGACAGACGTGTAAGCGAGAAAATGGTCACGACTCAACACTTCCGATCCGTCATTTGCTAAGAAACCAAACACACACACACACACACACCCAACCTTGGCATTGAAATCGGTTTGAATTCAAGTCCTACATTCGAGATGTAATGGACGACGCATTGCGAGGCGATAAAAGACAGATTATGAAAGATTAATTGGAAAACACATTGCTCATAATTCCATTCTGATGTCATGCTCCGGGGCAACTAACCAGGAACAGCTCACTTCTGATCTCAATTGCTTACTATTTGTTCCTTTTATAAAAGAGAGATTTAAAGAAAAAATGAGCTATTTGGAATACCCCCCCCCCCCCGATTTTCAAAAACTGTTGGAAAATGTCACCGAAAATATACCACATACTGGTAGATAACATTATGCTTTGGACCACTTATTCTGTCATTGCATTGCGATCTCTCTCAGTTTTCTCCTTATTCTACTTATGACAACATCTTTCTTATCATAACCAGGTCAGCAAAAGTTTATGAAAAAGGCATATACATGTACAGTAGGCGGAGAATATTTTCACAAGGAAACCAATTAGCTCATTGTATCCATTATATCTAACATTTATGCCACAGAGTCAATCGAAGTTCATCCGCAAAATATTAATACTTTTCCTTAATATATTCATACTCCACGAATACCACAATAAATGTTACCCAATGAGAATCTAACGCAAGTTTTGACTATGCTGAAACCAATATTAGTGAGTTCAAGTTAAGAAGATACATGTATGTTTCCGGTTTATAATAAAAAACCATTTCAATGTAAATAATTTTAAAGTCAGTTTCATTCTTTACTTCGACCATTCTCTACCGTGGGAGAAAGGGGGCATCTCACAAGCAGATATTGTTAACACGTACTATTATATGTAGGTATTAATGACGTAACCAATGTAAGTGTATTCAACCTGACCATCTTGAGAACTTCAGTGATTTTATCATCGACACACTGCGTGCTAATTTAATTGTATGATGTGATAAAAACCACATTCATTCGTCACACACATTACACAGTATATATATAATACTCCGGTGTAACCTTGACATTTAGCCAAACGGAACAGTTAGAATTTTTTAACGATTCCCTCTCGTAAAATAAGAAGTTAAAGACGCGGTCATGACTCCTAGATATATTATGTGTCGGAGTCCCAATACTAAAATAAGAAAATTATGCGAATATTGTACGAGTTTTTGTATCGTAAAAACGTAATATTTCATAAGATACACGAATTATTTATTTCCTGCAACTAAAGGAGATGATACATGGTAAACATCGAACTTAGGGGCGCTTGCAATACACCAAACATCAATTCCATTATCAACTTGACAAAAGCTCATTATTTGAAAAAGTATTTAAATAAATTTAGATCAATCACCCACCTCTACAGTTATGAAAGGACTGTTGATTGCATCTTTGCTACTAATAGTAGCGCGTCGGTATATCCTGGCACTGCGAAAGCCCCGACCTTTAGACATATTGTACCTCCGATGTCTAGAGAGTATCATACAGTCCCTGTCATGATTTGGAAATGTACGCCATTCTTAATATCGTTCGTTATCATTACTTTTCGCCATATATTTTCAGAGTCAAATGCCGTAAGCACACACTCGAGGAAGCCACGCAATTAATCCTTTTAAGGTGTTGAATATTGACTGTCTGTGAAAGAATTAATATCTCTGTTGGAAAGTATCACATGAGAACGCCTTCAATCACTCAATATGAAATTCAACAGTCAATTAATGCCAAAGCAACAACCAAAATTCTCAACTTTTTATTTGACGGTGAGGGGTTTTAGCCATTTCTTTCCAATATTCGACGTCATTGCAAAAGTCAATCAAAGACCTTCCACACCACTCTTGTCCAACACGGGTGAGATAAGGCAAAACATAATATAATCCGTCCGTATGACAATTGGGATGCACTTGATCCTACAAGAGCGTTTGGTCATCAGATGACCATCGCGATCACCAGACTCAACAATCCTTCGATCCCCAAATAGCAATTATGGATACTGTGTTTGGTGAAGACTTGAAGAAAGCCGCAATGGTTTTAATAAAATGGTGGTTGCCACTTCTTAATATATTTTTGAGGCTGCTGACTTCTGCTTCATCTGCACACTCGAGGTTTTAACGAAGAATATCATGATTATACTTGTGAAAGTTCCTGTGGTCTCGTCAACCATTTAAGTCGCGTAAATAAAGTAATGTCATTGTTGATTTTTTTTTATTGATGGTGATAGCCAGTGAGTATGCGCGTGTCATATCTGTCTTCAGTGATTTTTGTTTCTATGGAAAATAAACTATAATTCCACAATTGAGATCAGTTGCAGACTTTTTTGCGAGATGAAGGTGCACAAAAGTACCCTATCGCATGCTGTCGCTTAATGGTATTCTATAGCCTATGGGCAAAGATCATGCTTACTTCTAATCCTAAACGATGTGAAGACGTCAGCAAATAAATTCTAAAAGAGGCAATTCTTCCACAAAATCAACGTGAGTTGGATCATATTTTTTCAACGACATTGTAAGGTCGTGCTCTTGAATGCCTTCCATGTACAATGATCGTAAATAAGAAAGCGGGTTGTTTCATAGCAACCGTTTAGAAACAGAATACGTGCATTTCCATTTGAGGACATTAAATTAATAAATTCCTGCCATAGCCGAGGCGAAGGTAAAATAAGACTTGCGATGGACAGGAACTCAGTCTGTCACCCCTTTACAGGAAATACCTGTTATTGAATTTTCATAGTCCAAGATTTAAGACTCTGTCGCACAAGCGATATCGTTCAGCGCATTTTTGTTTTCAAAATTCGGCAATATGTATCATTGAACCCTATCAGTCATAATTCACATAGATCCCATATGATGTGGATAGGTTGTTGAAAGCTGGACAGAAAATATATCACGGATAACATACCACCTCGCTGTGGAACATGGTCGAGTTCCCAGACAGCAGATAATACATATCAAGCGCAGAGACCGATTTTCTATAATTTGCGGAGTGAAATGATGATTTCAGTGCAGCACGCGCGTAAGGAAAATTAGACACCGAGTGAACGGGAAAGTACAGCATGACTTTAATTATCAGAAGCTGCAAGTTAATTTTTCTTTTTTTTAAATTCTGAAAATGACAGTTTAAAAAAAATCCTCTCTAATATTTCTTTTCCGTTGTTCAGTTAATTGAAAAAAGTAATTGTTGAACGAATTCCAAAACCGCTGCAATAACTTTCAAACTGTTGATCATCTTTTGATGGGACAGGTATATGGATTAAATTCTTGCTAAAGCACACACACATAGTTACAGACCAATTTAGGATCCTGTGCTTGATCAATGTAGTTCTAAATTAGTACAAAACGGAAGACAAAATACTGATATGAAAATCAATACTTTTTTCAACGGAAGTAGAAGCTTTCCCCTGAACCTCCCCTTTTAGTATATCGTAACTCTGTTAATCTCAGGTATAGGGTGGTCGTTTAATTGGCGGATAAACGTCTAACAACCTTCTATAAACAAAACAAATAGCAAATGTTCCCGATACGGAAACAATCAATGTTTCAGCTGTTTCTGAACTGAATCACGGACAAAGACGTACTCTGAAACACAATATGTCTTCCTGAGGGAGTGCTGTCACCAACCAGTATTCATAATCAATTACTGAAACATATCATTTCAACCTGACGTCTTAAAGATTCAATTTAAGCATAATATTAATACCATCAAATAAATTGAACGTCAAATCGATTTAACAGAACTGTGCGTATTCAAACAAGTTATTAATTTCAGCATGACAGATCCCGTGTATTTGTGAAACACTATAATGCTCGAAGATGGCCGAGTCCTGTTGCGGTAAGTTTGACACATGGCAGTGTCCTTGGTCCCCATCTGACCTTGGTCTAGACATATCAGGTCACCAAATACAAAGACTCTATCATGTCAACAACAAAAATGACCAAGGCTAAGGTTTCGGACAGATAGACAAATGGACCAAAATTTAATGTTTACCATGTCTATTCCAATAAGATAACGAGGACCATCGGACATTAACGCTCACCTGAATATCCGTACTTGTACTGAAATATATTGTATGCAAAGTTACTAATATGGAAAAGGGTGAATTCATGATTCAGACAATTGAGACGCACGTTTCCAATACATGCATTCAATGTTTACACCATTCCCTTTGAATTGCGAGGATCATCACATGTTTTCACTAACTCAAATTAGCCACATTTGAAATACTGCATGTTCATATTAGGTTTGACAAACAATTACAGAGATATTACAATGAAAACTTAAAACATTATTTTTCTCCGAAACGTTTTCTTCAATATTGGAAACCTTGAGAGATATTGAACAACCGACTTATCTAGCTACACTTTTCTTTACTGACTTTGACATATGCGAAGAACATTATGTTATTGCCATAACAGAATTCTACCCTCCTGTAATTCTTATACCCTACTCAAGGGACACTTTCACAAGTTTCGTTTGGTCTGTTTGCTTATGAACTGGTGTCCGGCTTTGATGATTGTTTGGTCGTCGTGGTGGCTTGAACCACCACGCCGGTGTTTGGCGTGACAAAGGGGTTGTGATCCGTGACATGGAGAACCATTTTAAGTCCCATCCGACGGATCATGAACATGTGATCCGTGACATGGAGAACCATTTTACGTCCCATCCGACGGATCATGAGAGGTTGTGATCCGTGACATGGAGAGCCATTTTACGTCCCATCCGACGGATCATAAACATGTTGTGATCCGTGACATGGAGAACCATTTTACGTCCCATCCGACGGATCATGAACATGCTTATATTTGAAGGCAACAATGTAAATCCACAAAAACGTAAATGTGTCAAAATATGCTCTATCTTATTGTGAAAGTCAGTCTCGTGTAAAAAATTTGGAATTGTCTGGATGTCCACCTTTTCAACATATTCTTTTTATTTGACTTAATATTTAAAAAAGAGCGTGGTTCGGATTCATAGCTGGTCACCACAAAATCCAGCATTGTTACTGGACAATTACAGAGCATATCTTTTGATAGTTCTTGGTTATATGGCCGGGATAATCATATCATCTTGTCGATCGTTTGATTGTTCAAATGTGAAGGTGAAGATAACGAACAGTGATCAATCTCACAACTCCTATAAGGATACAAAATTAAGATTAGGGCAAACATGGACCCCTGGATATACCAGAGGTGCCTAGGAGGATTAAGCATCCCCTGTCAACAGGTCACACCCGCCGCGATTCCTATATCTCGATCGGGTAAACGGAGTAATCCGTAGTCAAAATCAGTGTATAAAGAACGCGCTTCATGAAATATGCCGGTATAAAGGACAGCAGTTCATGCCCACATGTACATGTATTTTCAAAAATGAAATTTATTTCTTAAAAATCGACTGAACAACTTAAAAAAGTATGGCTCAAATACGGAGCGTGCCAACGTAACAGGCACTTTCAAAAAAGGCGGATAGACAATAAAAAGGAAGCTCGTTTGCTTGACTTTAAGATCCTAAATCGTTGGGAGGGGGTGCAGGTATATCATGGGTTTTCAATTCATCAGTTCAAGTTTACATTCTCACCATTCAATACTACTATTACATCTCTTACTTTGTAGGTGAAATAAATATGCATGTAGAATTAGCGGGAAATGAGGGTTGCCTAAATGGCGGGCTGGCCCCCGCTGGTTCTACATGCCTGTTTAATTGCACTAATTCAAGGGAATTTCGAGATCTTTTACATTTCGTTGCTATCTAAAAAGGATCGAGCACTTTGCTTTTCTAAATTGTGTCAATTCAGCATTTTATTTCCTAGTCACTGATCGTGAAATTTGCTTGATACTTTTAATTTCAAATGTAAGATGAATAAAAACACAAATAAAATGTGCAATAAATGAATGGGATCGGACAGCAAGCATAGCCTATTTTAGCTCTCTCTCTTGGAAAATATCACAATATATCGCGATGCAAATTTTTTGGCGATGTCAGTCCCTGTAAACATTGAATACTAATGGCTACAGTGGTGATATCTTTCGAATTCATAATGGCAATAAAAATTCCTTTCATTTGATTTATTTGAATACGAAATGTGAAATGCAGCAGTCTAAAATTTCAGACTCAGCCGTGTGATTATCATGTTGGTTAAGCTTTAAAATAATGAGTTATTTAATTTTTTTTATTGTGTTGCCATACAATAACCCTTAGACTGTCAAACGGCGGTCTAAGTAAAAATTCCATAATAATTTAAACGACCCGGTTAATTTCATTGTTATCAATTAAATGCATTGTCAAGTTTCGCAAACGCACCATACAAGAAATTTCACTCAAAAGAAATTAACACCACACGATCGTTATAACAAATCGCAGCGAATTCTAATGTGTGCATCATAAACTAATTCCGTTAAACTATATCTGACACAACGACAAGAAAAATCAATAACCGCCATCTGCACAAAACAGAGAATTAGGCATTAAATATCTTTTTTTTTTTTTAAATCTACTCATTTGCAAAGCTTTCTGCTCGTCTTTGTAACATAATGCATCATATCCCTAGATCACTGCGTCGTCTCATGATGCTGCCGTGAAATAGATTTTTATGAAATTAAACAACACAAGTGAAGCCCAGGTGATGAAAGATGAAAACATAATCCCATTATTTTCTTCATACTTTGACCAATTGAAAATCAGAAGTTACCTCTATGGTAATGAATGCGCCGTTAATGTTATCCATGCTGCTAATTGTCCGTCTGTCTATCGCCTTGCTATACACTGATCGAGTCATGTCCCCTCTCTCATCAACCTTAAACTTGGAAAAGGGGGAAATCCCTTGTGATATCACAGCTGGTTCCTATTACGTCACAACTCTGTTTATTGTCAGTAGATGACAAGTTCAAAATGAAATCAACAGGTGGACCACTAGCGTGTTTGTATCATAATCGCCGGCTTAAAACCTTAACGCATGC
This sequence comes from Ostrea edulis, assembly GCF_947568905.1. Lineage (NCBI taxonomy): Eukaryota > Metazoa > Mollusca > Bivalvia > Ostreida > Ostreidae > Ostrea > Ostrea edulis. Next base: position 73,374,892 of record NC_079165.1, on the reverse strand, counting down.
TTTTATTATGTTATCACTTAACCCTTGAGCTTGTTTGTCGTATTGCTTTTCAGTCATTAAGCGCGATTTTGAGATTGATCAACCCTTTTCATCATTATTTCCCTCCCATTCCCCTATATTTTGTCTTGAACTCGTATCATGGGTAGGATATGCATTATCTTTTGATTAGAAAACAGTTTGTCATTTGCTATTGATTCGGTTGACAACAGAGGCTAGCACGAAACTGGTATCCATGGAGTCGAATCTAAAGATATCAATACAATGGATAATTTTATAAGCAGAAAATTGTCATTATCTTGTCATCAATTTGCAGTTAAACATGACCTCCAGACATTTTCCCTTTCAAATTTTCTAGTTCTATTTCATTTTTGTTATGATATGACAGCAGGCTCGTGGAGGTGCCAAATCATATTTGTTGGCACTTTTAATTTTGTACCGGTATGTTAAGATGTTTTCATCTATTGCCCGGCTGTTACATGTAAGTTTGTAGTTACAGAACTGAATATTAGCTTCATAATGATACATGTATCATTTGCTTACCTATATTGTAATACTGATACAAATTTACATATCCTTGATAAGATTAAACAACAAACATTTTATGTCAACGTGCATGCCTTAACAAGGATCTAAAAAAGGCCACAGGGCCAACATCCCCCCACCCCAAAAAGCATTTCATTAAAATCCACTGATATCTCGAAGACAGATAGACATGGGTAAAAATAATACCTCTTTTCAGATTCTTTAGCCGGGTAAGTATCTCATAATCTTATTAGTGGTGTGAGAAAGACCTTCATACACCTCCACTCTAATTCAGAATCCCCCTTTGATGTTCCTGCCACCAAAGACGCAAATATCAGAATGAACAGTAATTTGATTGATTGTATATTGTTTAACGTCCCACACGAGATTTTTTCACTCATTTGGAGAAGTCACCATTGTCGACGAAGAGCTGCAAAATATAGGACTATGCTCGGCGCTGACGGTCTTTAAGCAAGGAGGGATCTTCATCGTGTCACCTGCTGTGACACGGGGCCTCGGTTTTTGCGGTATCATCCGAAGGACCGCCTCATTTAGTCACCTCTTACGACAAGCAAGGGGTACTGAGGACCTATTCTAAACCGGATTCCATCCGACCAATTCATTTGAGTCATGACCTTTAGCCTTATGACTTGAAAACTCATGGGGACCATATACTCTTTAGAGAGTACCAGTGTACCAAGTTTGCTGTCTGTCAAGAAAAGAATTCTCAAGGTGTTCGACAAACAATATCTATGTCCAAAGTTGTTTGTCCATTTACCTCAAAATCAATAGAAGTTGTATGCTCCTTAGGTAGAATTAACGTACCAACTTTGATGTACCGGTATGTCATGGAAAGGATTCATAGGACATTGAGCAATTATTGCTCTCATCAATGGAATTAATGCGCGCATCAATTTAATTGATGAGAGCAATAATAGATTTGATGCGCGCATTGATTCATTTGATGAGAGCAATAATTGCTTTGATGCGCGCATCAATTCAATTATTGCTCTCATCAATTCAATTGATGCACGCATCAACACTGTGTTGAATTATTGCTCGTAAAATTTAATTTGGAGTTCGGTGAACACGATTTGATGAACTCTGCAATTTAATTGAAGATATTTTTAATTATTTACAATGCTTTTGTCCAAGGAATCAATGTGCCTATGAACTATTTTAAAGAGAGCAACAATTCATAATAAAGAGATCATTAATTCAATTGAGGATATGTTGAATTGAAGATATATTTAATCATATAGTTGCTCTCCTTAAGAGAATTATTGCGAGCATGAATTAAATTAGTGATATAATTAATTCAGTTGAAGACGGCAATAATTCAGTTATTGCGAGCATTAATTGTATTGATGAGATCATCAATTTATTTGAAGAGAGCAACAATTTAGTTATAGCGATCATCAATTCAGCAGAATAATTGACGCTATCATCAATTCAATTAATGTGCATAATAATTCAGAATTAAAGATATCAATAATTATATGAGGAGATTTTAATTGAAATGTGGCGTGCATTAAATAAATTAATGATATCTTCATATATATTAAGATATCTTTAATTATTCGAGTTATGTCAATTTGGCGCTCCTTAGAACTAGTGTATTAATTATAATGTTTGTCAAGCAAAGGGTTCTCAAGATATTGATGAGACAATATATTACTGGTCGCGGTCGCTCAGTGGTAGAGCGTTCGCCTCGTACCGGGAGGTCGTGAGTTCGAGCCCTGCTCGTGCCATGGCCGCGTCAAACCTAAGGCGTTAACATAGGTAGTGATTACTCTTTCGCCAAACGCTCGACATTTAAAAGTGAGAATTATGGGTTTTTCGGATATGACGTTTAAAACGGAGATCCCGTGTCGCGAAAGGCGTTGGTACGCTAAAGAACCCCCACTGCTACTTTCCTGAGCGCTAAGCATAGGTGTGAATATGTGGTACTTCACCTACAGCTGGCGTGGTCTCAATATGAGTGAAAATTTCTCGACAGGACGTAAAACAAACAATCAATAAATCAATCAATCAGACAATATATTCCTATTTCCAGAGTAGATTGACTTTTGACTTTGTGATTTCAAAAGCAAAAGGGGCCATTTACTCTTAAGAGAAAAGTAGTATAACAAGTTTGGTGTATGCAAAGCAATGTAAAGGATCTTACATTGAGCGGACAATTGACATTTGATATATAGACCAAGAGTTGAAAACCAATATACCCGCTTTTTCAAGGAGGCATAAAAATTGTGAACGTATATATAAACCTTTACCAAACACCTTTACACTTGGGTATATATCAAGGTGTTCATTGAGCAGTGTAATAAGACACATATTCAGGTTGTGTTTCCTGTAATATGCAATTGTAATAGCATGCCAGAATGACTTTCTAAGTTGATAAATCAAGATCTGATTTTAAAAGTTCTACCCTGTTAGCCAGTTACGTTGTTCAACTTAGGTAAATTTTGTTACGGTACACAAGATATTTTAAATTAGATGCAAAATATATATATCGGAATTCCATACTTATAAATTAAAATTCCAATATCAAAATCATTCTTATATCTTTGCTGAAACCAATGAAATTGTATTTTGCTACTCATTGCAAGGCCTTTTATTTCAATTAAATTATTATTAAAAGCAATGGAATAATTTGAATGAAGTTGTATGATTCTTATTGGCAACATTCAGACAGTTTTTGATTGCTTAATGACCAATGAAATTTTATTTATTTATGAAAATTATTTGAAAATTAATTAAATCCAAAATTTAGACTTTCTTAGTTTATGGTCTTGAGGCCACGTCTAGTCTAATGCATTGGTATATTGTATATCAAAACTATAAATCAATATAATCATCTTGGAAATAAATACAAAATACATGATTGCTGTCTTGGAATGTAAGTGATATTTGGACGAGGGTAACTAAACGTGATAGGGGCGAGATTTGCAAATACAAAACGTGAAAAAGGCGAAATTTGCCAAAACAAACGTAATGGAGGGCGAAATTTGCAAATACAAAATAAACAATGAGAAACTACAAAGCTTTAAATTCTATTTTTATTGACAAACAACAGACAAGTATCAGGGATTACTGTTTCCTGCTGATGAACCAGAATCTATCTTGATTATTTATAACAGAATTGAAAGACATACTCATATTATTCAGGTTGACACACAAGAACCATTCTTTTAAGAATAACTCAATATGTGTTTATCCTGTTTAATTCTCTCTCTCTCTCTCTCTCTCTCTCTCTCTCTCTCTCTCTCTCTCTCTCTCTCTCTCTCCCCCCCCAGTGACAGAAGAGACAATAACATAAATATTTTTTTTTATATGATACACTAAATGCATCATCTCCATCTAACATAGAAAAAAATAAGGTGAAATGACATAAGTTTAGTTTTGGGAACCCAACAACAGAAGGGCACCTAAAGGATTCTGAAGTTTTGGAAATAGTAACTATAGTATTTTAATTTGTCAACCATCAATTATTATTTTCATTTCTGCTTTAAATCAACATTAACAGCCATCAACTTCACAGCAACGTAATTTTGACTGAAATTACTTTCAAATCAAAGAAGTTTAAAGATTCCTTATCGAGGTAATGGAGGGGATAGCACAAGTAAATTTATGTGCTTTTTGTTCTTTAAAAAAACAAACAAACCCGAAACGGATCGAAACAGCGAATTATAGCTAATTTATCTTTATTATTTTCCCTGATTAATCTATTATTGATATTACATCATTTCATTCCATTGTGATAGTAATAAATCTTAACTAGAAACTTCATTGAATAATTTTTATTTGCTTTGGATAGAAAATTTGTACAATTTTTGCAAAAGGCCATTTATCTTATTTTGAATAATACATCATGGGTTTCATATGAATATTCTCATATATAATACATCATATATAAATTCAAGATTAAAAAATACAGTTTGTATTTTTCTCATAAAAGTAATATTTTATGTTCCAAAATAATTTAAAAAAAGAAAAATCATTTGTGAAACAGTGTAATACATTTCAAGAGAGACAACTCTAAGTAGCATTCGATCTTTTCGATCGCTGCTCCCGTATACTGGGTATAGAGCGGCCATATTAAAAAAAGGCGATAGTTGATTGTTTTTAAAGTTCACGATTACACCAGTTGATTTAGAAAACGATCATTTTTTTTAAAATGAGTGTTCTTTGACCATCTCTTTGGTATATCAAACGCAAATTAAGACAAAGGTCTGTTTCAAAACGGTTTGTTTTCCCCCCGTATTTTTGGGCAAAAATTAATGAACCATAACATAATCACATAGCAGCAAAGAATACCTTCAATACACAATGCACTCGATATTGATACACACTGTACGGTAATGTGTGCATTATCGGCGAAATTAAGATGCAACCTACACGTCTGTCAATCACAGTAACCTCGTGTGTTTCGTATAGCTTTCTTGGGATTCGGATTAGAGATAAAAAAAAAAAAAATAGGGGGTTAATCAGCGGTAAGATATTGGTTAAGTTGATTATTGATAAAATGACACGAGACAGCGATACCTTAACGTAACGTTTCTCTTATGGGAAGATAATTTTTCCGATAATGAGAACAAACTTGAATCTTCATTGTGTAAAGAAGATTCCATGCAAGTTTCGGCCTCGCAGGCAGGGCGCTTTTTTTTTTTTTTTTTTTTTTTTTTTTTAGATTACTTTAAAAAAACCAACTTTAATATTTCTGAAGAGATACATTCTTCTATGGAGGGAAAATACGTCTTCGTTCGTGCAAGGACACTGGTAAGCTGGGTTAAAAAATCGAAAATATGAAGAGTTTACGGAATATGACGGACAAACGTGAGTCCTTTTCACAGACCGTTTTTGTTAAACTAAATTGATTAACTTATATACAATGTGCATATTGACTAACCATTCCTTGACGGCTTGTGTAAAAAAAAACATGGTTTTTTTTTTTTTTTTTTTTTTTTATACCGCGTTTCCTGTTGAGAACCCTATTCCACTATATGCAATGAGTGAAAATCATTTTTATGTGAACAGGAATTATTCCATTCTAACATATGCTAGACTGGTATTTTTCCAGTTTTTACAATGCTAATTATCAAAGTGTTTTGAGAAATGCGATGAATGTGAAAAGTAGAACCTTTCTTTGCAAATTTGGGAAAGTTATCAAACAAAATGAAATGAGGAATTATATAGGAAATATGTACATGTAATACACATGTTACTTTATTGAATAAATTTTAAGAATATGTATAACTCAATTGTAGACGATCAAATTAAAGGCTTATCAAGTGCTAATATAGCTTCGTAGGTTCAGCATTCACCAGTAATGCGGACAATGGTAATTTATTGCGAATCACTAAGTAAATATATTCCGGACTTTTCCCATGGGAAATTAAGAGTTCCAGTCTTGGAATTTATAAGACCTAAATATAAAAGATACAAGAGAAACGGAATACCAGGGTAAGTACCAAAATCAATGGGAAATCCTGTAAGTACTCTCAAAGCATCTGACGTTTTTACAGACTAAACAAATTTACTTACATACATGTAACACAGCACGGGACCTACTATACAATTTCTATACATTGTCTAACGTGCAACTTAATAGTATTCTGAATACACACCTGGAGAATCCGTATTCAATATGCTTATTGGCATGGCTGAAATCATTACGGTGTGTTTTCCACATGATAAATCTCTGTCGAGATTATTGCTATGCAGGTACTGACACAAAACATCTCGTTCCGCAACTTTGTTGATAATAGCAGATTTGACTACAGGTATATTTTTAGCTAAAATGTAACAAGCAGTGGCGAAAGCAGGTATTTGTGAACAATGTCTACTTTCTATTTACGTTACCATTTACTCGATAACAATTCCCTGTATTAGTTTATCAAGCTCAAGTCAAACGAGAGAGAGAGAGAGAGAGAGAGAGAGAGAGAGAGAGAGAGAGAGAGAGGACCCTTTCATCTAATTGATCTAAAAACAACCATTTAGAAATTAAGATTACCATATAGCTATGTTGTACAAGGATACCGAATGGTACATGTAATTAACGCATTTTAAAATAAATGCTATAGGAAGTTTCAACATTCTAACAAAAAATACTTCTTGCAGAAAATCAAAGAAGTCTTTATTGATTTTTAAAAACACATTTCGGATAAATATCTAATGTATGGAAAAGTGAAAGTTCCTACACGAAATTAAAAAGTACCCATGTACATCATTATGTGGACATTATAATTACCTTGTAGCTTAAAGGAGAAGGCTTATATAGGCTCAGCCTGCTGCCCAATCCTTATTGTGTAAAACAATGAAATACTGTTTTAAAAGTACTATATAATATAGCTTTTTTATTGTTGAAATTATGGATGAATTTGAGAAATATTGTAATACATTTTGAAAATTCCCAGCAAACAGGCAGACTTTGGAATCTTAAAAAAATTGAAGTACTTCTAAAATATATAACGGAAGAGTAAAATTTTACTAACTAATGAATGAAGCTTATTGTCAGTGTATACTATTTCCCAATATCATAACAACTGAAAATACCATTCGCTGAAATCTTATAGTGTACGTGATACTGCAATACTGCACACGACGGTAATGGACCAATGGTGGAATGGGATTGCACCTACATCGAGTTTTATTTCTTTTGGTGGGAATCCAGCTAACATTCCTGGTCGATGATATAAGCGATGCTACTGCTGCTGTTATATATCTTTAGGTCAACACACTGTTGTTGATAATCCCCAGCAGGAAATCCATTTGTGAATATG